>NC_091455.1:114600737-114931095 GCF_027789765.1 Dendropsophus ebraccatus
ACAGCAAACACAGTAAAACAGAGACCCCCTTGACCCCGCCATGTATTGTACATTACAATGTATTATGCATGTGTGGTGAGGTACAGTTATAGGTGTTGTTGTGTCAGCTCAGCCAAAGATGGTATTGTCGTGACACCAGTGCTTGTCCAGCACACAGGTGTGATGTTGGTACCTGCTTTGTTATGTGGCTGGCTGTGGTCCCCAAATGGTCGGTGACCTGCCGGGTTGTAGTGGGTCCCTTGGGCTCTTGTCACGGTAGTCCTGAGTGGCAACTGACCCACCCGGTACCGCCATCCACAGAAAGGAGAAAAATAACCCAAGGTGTAGGGTTGGTGTGTACGAAGTATGACAGAGTCCCAGTGTTAGAAAAAATATAACAGCTTTACTGTAAAGTCTTTCAGTAGTACAATACACTTTTGTAGAATAGATAAATCTTTGACATAGACTTTAGTGCTGGAACTTGTTATGCTTGAGGAGGTGCTTTGAGAAGTAGAGTAGAAGAGAGGTAGTTGTAACGGTGCTTGGAGAGTAGAGGAGAAGAGTTTGTCGAAGGATCCCCAACCCAGTGTTGCAATGTACTCTGCCAGAACTTGGAGAAATACTTTATAGTGAGATACTTGAACTTATAGTTGTGTTTAGACTGTGTCTGAACACCTTGTGCCCTACAGCATCGAGTGACCCGTCCTGTCAGAGTACTACAAGCCCCTAATTGTCCAGGGGTGTCCCGGTTACCTGCACTGCGAGATAGGATACGTAGACCTTCTTTACGGTAGCTTTGTCCTATCAAGGCTTGTTCCTCTTGTGTTCAGGATACTGCCCTGCGCTTTTTAGATGTGTTCTCGACATGGATTACGGTGTTTCTGGACTCTTCTCCTTTTAAAATGTTAAGCACTTCATATTGAATGTAGTAGTAGTGGTTGAAGAGCTGGTTGTCTCTAGCTGCATTTATACACCTGAGTGTCTAGACTAGACGGACCTTGCTTGTCCCTTACAGTGGTCCTGGCAGCAGCCAGGGCCTGGCTAAACTACAGCAGGAACAGTAGGTTTTGTGTCTTTCTTCTCTGAAAATCTAAAAAAAACTGAGACTCCAGTGTCTCCTCCTACAGGGGCCTAAAGTGAACTACCCTGTGCATGGTGGGGATGAGTGTGTGCATAAGAAAGGAGAAAGATAATAGGTTAGAAGCAGAGAGCACCTCCTATTGGTCACTAGTAACACGTGGTACATATAAAACATTAACCCATGACCTTCCTCAGCTGTACAATACATAGGAATACAAAATACTGACATCTAGTGGTGAAACTGTAAAGTACCCTTCATCACCACTAAACCTAAAAAGAGGAAGATTTTTCAGAGGTGCAAAGGAGAGACAAAAAAAACCTTGGTGGGATACCACACATGGCAGTCTTTTCTAGTAATTACTGCTTGTCCTACTAGAGGTTGCAACACACACAGCGCTAGTGACAACCTCCCCAAGTGTAAATTAATTAGAATATACAGTGCACTTGGGCAGGCTCTGTGCCATCAGCATTGTGTCTGTGGCAGTGCTTGGGCAGAGTGGGACCAGGACACAAGTAGCCCTGCCGTTCCTAACACAAATGTTGATGGCAGTACAGAGCCTCATGTCAGCTCTTATTGGTTCGATGCAACGTATAAAAGTAAAAAAACTAAAGAATTATAAAAAAAAAAGAGTAAATAAAGTTATACTCTAAAATAATATAACTGTATTAAAGCCATATACATATATTATTATTTTTTTTAATTTATCAGAATTTGACCATTGAGCACAAAGAGATACCTCTTGGGGTCTCCCTTTGTTATCCAAAACAGTCCTACTTCTAGTACTTGCTGCAACCATGGTCAACTACTGACTTTATTGAGTATTGACAGCCTGAACCTCTTTAGATCAGTTCAGCCTAATAGGAGCTACCATAATAAAGGGGTTTGTTATCAGTGTGTAACACCTTTAGGGTATAAACCCACACACTGTATACACAGCGTATTTACTGCTGCGATACGCAGCGAATACGCAGCAAAAACGCAACAAATACGCAACAAAAACGCAGCAGATTAGATCTAAATAACTGAACTCAGCATTAAATCTTCACCATCAAACTGCTGCGTATTTGTTGCGTATTTGTTGCGTATTTGCTGCGTATACGGTGTGTGGGTTTGTACCCTGAAACAACATGTAACAACTGTAATGCAAGAATGAGATTGTGGTAGTCTTTGCTAACAGGTTGCTATGTATTTTAGGCCCTCCTCACACCTCAGGAAAAGCTGTCCGGATCTCTTATCAGGAAACCTGGGCGGATTTCCGGATCTACAGGGTTACATTAGTCACGGACACCCTTCAGGATTTTTCCTAAAGGGTGTCCGTTTCAGGAAAACAGGTCAGGAAATTATAGAATAGGTCAGGAATTATAGAATAGGTCAGGAATTATAGAAAAAAGATCTTATTTTCTTCAGGAATCCTCAAAGCGTCCAGAGTTCAAGATGCTACAATACATTTTTTTCCCTGTTTAGGAAATCCTAAATGCACTCCTGATGGTTTCCTGAATTATAAAGCTGATTACTGCCAGGAACTGTCAATGTTTTCCTGAAGCCTCCTAAAGGCTTCCTTATCAGGATTTCCAAACAGTAAAAACTGACATGGGCGTGTGAAGGGGGCCTTAATGAACCAATCTTGTGTTTTCTTTATTAAAATTGCACAGGTAAAACAGGTATAACTAGTAATAGAGGGATTGTGCAATGTAGGGTGGAGTTATAGCTTAATACAACACTATGTTGCTAGTGATATCCGAAAAATCTTCTATTACTCATGCATGGCGGTACGTACAATAACTCACAGAGATGCTATCAGTGTGTGAGAACTAGCAGGGAGTGGCTATTAACCAGGTTTATTTAGTACATATTGTAATTACAATAGGGATGATGGTTCAGCATTTTGCTGTACTGGAGACAGAGTTAACCTACCACACCTTGTAGACTGGTAGGGCTGTTATTGAACTTGGTGGATTCATTAGTAAGCGGTTTTAACTATTCCCTTTTCAGAGTACAGCACCACTCTTGTCTCCAGTTCAGGTGTGGTTTGCAATTAAGCTCCATTCACTTCAATGGAACTGAGTTGCAAAACCCCACCTAAACTGAATACAAGAGTGGTGCTGTCTCTGGAAGAAAGTGGCCATGTTTTTCTAACGCTGCATAACCCCTAAACCAACATTTCACTATACAGTAAATATGATTTTTAAAATCTAGTATAAATAAGAAACAAACACCCACACGATACATAATAACACCCACATACACTGAAAGTTAAAGATCCCATTGCTTATCTTTTATTTAATTATGCAGAACTGTTTTCTTACCTTGTGTACATTAGGCTTAATGCAGCGGACAAAGAAAGGATTAGATGTACTCAGTGTTGCCATCAAGGAATGCAGGGAATGCTACAATAAAGAATAGCTTTTAATTAATCTCAGACTAAACAATTGATTGACCACATGGGCTCTTTAGTTTTGGCAGCACTATACATGTGTATATAGTTTTTAAGCTTTCTGAGAGTGTCCCCTAGTGGTGGCATGAGGATCACAAGTGTACCTTGCTCTGCTCTTATACAGACCTTGAACTGTAGGCTGACGGTGGGTTTCCGGTGCTTACTTCCAGACTTAAGAGTATCTTGGTTATTTCTGCTTGAAACGTGTTCAAACAAGTCATAAATGAAATCCAGTCTAGATAAAACAAAAGTAAGGAGACAATAGTATAATTGCAGAAACCAGCCCCAGCTAAACACATAAATGAGGACTCCTTACATAGGCAATTTTTAGTATTGGAAGAGGTTCTGCAGATATTGTAACTGAAATAACTTATCACTAGGTGTCTTATTTCTTAATATAGTAAAGGTTTATTTGCCTGGCACCTTATAAAGTGGAGAATTTAAAAACCCAGAAAGAAAAAAAAAAGTACAGACTTGTTTGGCACTTCAAGCCCCCATCAGTGTGTAAAGACCTTCCCTGGTGTCTAGCCTCATATGCCAGGGCACTAATGTTACTGACACTGATATCAGTGAGTCAACTATCATGTGCACACTGATGTGGATGCTCACACAAGTTGTCAGGCACCCACAAGCATCTGACAATGTAAATGTAAATGAAAATGTGTGCCTGTCATCTATGTAATAAATATGCTCCAGCAAAGGTTAGCCCTTGGGCTCAGGCTATGTTCACATACCTTAAAAGGTTAAAAAAAAACTACCATAATTTTGAGGTCAAAACATATTTTGAACATAATAATGTGCTCCATTGAAGTCCATGGGAAATTGTCTAGCAGGGCACTTTACACTTTTACACAGGGCATTTTTAATGGCCTTAAAAGAGAAGTCCCGCGAAAATGAAAAAAAAAAAATCCCCTGCAGGTAAAGAGGTGCAGGAACATAATAAAGAAAGTAAACGTACCCATCCCCGTGTTCCCACGCCACTGCCCTACCGATCTCTGACAGCTGCCAGCCTTCTGCAGCTCCTGCTGCAACACCAGGTATCGCTCAGCCAATCAGTGACTGGGTCCAGACACCGCTGCAGTCACTGACTGGCTGGGTGGGTAGTCCATAAAATACCAAGAATCCAGGAGAAAATTTCTTCCGGCTGCTGTCAGAGAGTGGTGACAGCGATAAAGTGTAAGTATAAGTATATTTTATTTATTATTTTCTCCTGCCTTCAGGTGATTTTTTTTTATTTTCGCTGGACTTCTCATTTTATTGATTACAACAGTTCAAATAATGAACATTACATTAAAACCTGATTTTGCAAAAAAAGTTTATTTCCACCTGTTTACACGTTATATTTTCACTCAAAGTTACGACTGTATTTTGATATTTTTTGTGTGTGTGGAAAACCTTAATGTTATATCTATTACAATACTGGTCAGTGGGACTTTAGGGTGCTGTTTGTTCACAAGGTATTGTGTGACACAAAATGTTTTCTGTATAACAAAATTAATCATCATGAGGGCAAAATGAATTGCCATCTTTACAAAGATTATGTAATCCCAGCAAGTAGTTTTGTGCACAAAATTCGTTTTTCACAGGATGCACAAAAATAATTTTGTTGTGCAGTTTCTGTGTACAGAATTTATTTTGTGCAGAAACTATTTAGGTGTGCAATATGCCATTTTGTTGCAGAAAATAAAATTGTGTCACAAAGTTTATTTTTTAACAGAGAATTCAACGGTAGTGATGAGCAAATACTGTTCGATCGAATAGTGAGATATACGAATATTCGATATTCGTACGAATATCCCGCGAATATTCGATAAATATTCGATAAGCGTTCAAATCCCCCAGCTTCCGGTTTTACCCTCCAAATGGTCAAATAGATGTTTTTCACTAATCGAATACTTGTCCCCATAGACTTTAATGGGATCAAATATTCGATAGAATATTCGAATATTTGCGGGATATTCGTACGAATATCGAATATTCGAATATCTCACTATTCGCTCATCACTATTCAACGGTATTTTGTGAAATATCATTTGTGTTATTCTGTAAGACAAAACACATTTTCTAAAGCAAGTACAACAGACATTATGTCACAAAATCACATTCTATGCCACGAAACAAAATTCTGTGGGCTTCTGTAAACAGAAAAGGGGGCATTTATCAAGGCATGCCAGGACTCTCAGTACAGCCGGCTTTGCACAGACATTGCACAAAAATCTACAGCTGCTCTGCGGCAGGTATAAATTTTTGCCTGGTTTACGCCTGTTTCCAGGCATGAACCTACATAAACCAGGTGCGGGAGGAGCCCACTCCCCTTCCCCGCCATAATAAGTCAGGCGTACACCACGGAAAAGGGGCGAATCTGCTCCTTTTACGTGGCGTACCCCAGGGGCGCATAATGATAAATCTTCCAAAAGTGTAAAAGCAAGTGCACACAATAGCATAAAAACAAGTAATGTGACCACATACACTGCCAGAGTATCCTTGTAAGTAGAGAATGTATTTTATGTTATTTAAAGTGACACTGTCACCCCCTTTGTTCACTTTGACATCTCTACACAGGTGTAAAGGGTAAATTTAGTGTTTTTCATACCTTATTTCATATCATATGTCATGGTGCTTGTTCAAGTAAAAAGTGTCCTTTTATCAACTGCAGATTGTATTAAGTGGGCGTGGCCTCGCGGCATTAGCGCCACATAACCCCGCCCACAACGGCACAATTGGCCCCGCCCCCTCGCAGGGCCATTGGAACAGGCTGGCCGAAAGGTCTAGACCCCACCCCCTTTACGTTGGACAACCAATGGGCGTCAACGGCACGGTTGGCCCCGCCCCTTGACGCCCATTGGTTGTCCAACGTAAAGGGGGTGGGGTCTAGACCTTTCGGCCAGCCTGTTCCAATGGCCCTGCGAGGGGGCGGGGCCAACCGTGCCGTTGTGGGCGGGGTTAAGTGGTGCTAATGCCGAGAGGCCACGCCCACTTAATACAATCTGCAGTTGATAAAAGGACACTTTTTACTTGAACAAGCACCATGACGTATGATATGAAATAAGGTATGAAAAACACTAAATTTACCCTTTACACCTGTGTAGAGATGTCAGAATGCACAAAGGGGGTGACAGTGTCACTTTAAGTACATTTTGGGGAAGATTTATCACATCTTGTGAAAAGGAACAGTGGAGAAGTTGCTCATAGCAAGCAGATTGCATTCATTTTTAAAAAGGCCTTTGCAAAACGAAAGCTAAAATTTGATTGTTTGCTATGGGGAACTGCTCCACTTTTCCTTTGATAAAGGTTTGATTAACCTTCTTTGTGATTAGGACATGTCTGCTACTGCTTTATCCATCTGAAATGGAAATGATACAGATAACCAAGCGTTGTACCTGTCTATGTTAGGCAGGCCCGTAATGAGTACATGTGGCAGCTTTTAGTATTATTTTCCTGTGCATAAACATAGCCTAAAGGTGCCTACACAACTTATAACTTTTGGCCGATAGATCATTTGGCCAACAGTTATCTCTCCCCTCCAAGATCATTTGGCCAACAGTTATCTCTCCCCTCCAATCCATACACATGAACGCTCGTCATTCTAATGAAACTTGTACAGTCGGAGACGCAGTAGGCCTTACCTGCTTTCACGTAAAAGGTTGAGAAGGTCATCTCTGAAAGTGTCTCGGTTCTTTTCTAAAGTGCCTCTGACATCATACAAGACCTTATAATTGGAACAGAGCACATCATTGTACAGCTAGATAACCTTTATAAAATGTCAGGTAAAGAATGACAAGAAAATGTGAATCTGATGGCAAATATATATATAGTTCGAGGTGTCGGAGGCTTGACCTATCATTAAAATGCAGACTTGTGCAGATAATTGATATGTTGAAAAGTTACCTCTCCAGCATAGTGCTTTACACCAAAGTTGTGAACAGCGACTCTTGGCTTCACATAAAAGGAGTTATTCTATAGAAAATAAAAATACAAAGTATGCAAAATAAAAACTTTTAAATATTTGTACAAAACTATCATTGGATTGTGCAATATGGGATTACATAATCATGAATACAAAACTGCAGAAAAATGTTAGGAAAAATAATAAAATCTTTGTGAATTATCGTAACACATACAGTATTTTCCTGCGTATAAGACTAGTTTTTAACCCAGAAAAATCATCTGAAGAGTCAGGGGTCGGCTTATATGCCGGGTGTCGTCTTATAGGGCGGGTGCTGAAAAACTGGGATACTGCAATACTGGGATGCGGCGATCGTATGATGGGCAGAGCAAGCTGCCGGCGTCCGGGGTATGGATAAAAGACATATGGTGGAGTGGAGCTGTGCGCAGAAAAAACACCCCTTTCACCTGTCTGGCCGCCCTTGTATGCTACCGGTATTAATGTACCTCCTTCTCTGCCTCTCAGATCTCCTAGTTGCCTGATGTTTTTTTATTAATTTGTTATTGGTGTGCGTTGGAAAAGAAATAGTCTTATATGGCGAGTATATCCCAAACTCTATATTTTAACTGGAAAAGTTGGTGTCGTCTTATAAACCCAGTCGTCTTAAAGCCGTTCCCCTCACCTCCAATATTCAGAAAGTACTGGTATTGGTGACACATACTACATAATTTACAGATCTTGTAGTGTTCACCAATGACTGGTTCATCTATATAAGTGAATTATTAGTCTTCCATAGCCCAACCATAGTTTATACAGGTCAGAAAAATAGTTAGCGCTCAATGAACTACCTCAGAATAATAAAAGTACAACATACCGCATGCTGGTTATGTAACTTCTCCAGTAAGGTGCTATCGGTTGCTTTAGGAAAGTAGCTTTCTTCATTGATCAGCGCTAATAAACCAAGTTTCTGGTAAAAAAAAGCAAGCAAGTCAATGACCCTGCATACAAACATTTCACACTCATCATCCTCTGAGGCCTATCTGCAAAGTCTTTTAAATGGGTTAAAGGGGATTTCCATACATCTCCGTTTTTTTCTTTTTTTTTTTTTTATTATAGAGCCGCAGTGGTGGCCAGGAGAAGAAAAAAACTACTACACATCCTCTATTGTTCTCTTTTGGTCTCATGTCACTGCAGCTCCAGACTGCTTGACGGAAGTGTATAGTTGCAGTATCCTGGTACAGTCTGTCTGTGTTGCCAGGTACTCCCTTTCCATTCTCTCTCCTCCCTAAACTTGTTTTACTTGTAATTTGATTCTTGAAATAACCAATAAATAAACATTTTTGCTAAGCTGATTCTTAGGAGTGGATGACAGTTTAGAGAGGAGGGAGTGGATGACAGTTTAGAGAGGAGGGAGGGAAGATGCTTGATAACTGGAAAAAAGGCATTTTTGTCTAAGATATATTACACAGTTTGTCATATTCACTTGTACTATTAAGCTAGGCAGTGTTTGTTAAAATGACAATGCCTATTCAGCACACATAGATTCAATTTCCTTTATCTGAGGCACTCAAACCTCTCACTGAATCTGCACAGGTTTACTTTAGACCTCCTGCACCCCTATTTCTCTTTTATACACATTATTAAAAGTACATTGTTGAAGAACAGTGCCTCCAAGTGTATAGATGATTTGTTGTTGAAAGTTAAGTTACCCTTTGCACTGTACTCTTCTTTCATATTGTTCCTCTTGCACCTGAATACCATCTAGGCCGGGCACTCTTTGATACCATCAGCCGGGCACTGTATACTGGGGTAGGCAAGGGACTCACACCATCCTAACATTGGTACAGTCCCTTCTTACAACTGTTATGTATGCCAGTAACCTTAGTACAGTGTGGAACTACAAGTCTCTCTAAAATAACACCTGCAAAATCCCAATGGCACACGTCACAGTGATGTCACCACAACTTGTACATGGGGTGCTGCCAGGGCCGTTTCTGCCATGAGGCAAAGTGAGCACTTTGCCTCAGGCGGCAGATTCTCGGGTCCCTAAGGGGGCGGCAACTCGGCCTGTCATTTCAGTGAAGTCAGTCTGACAGTGCCGACCAGCTCACTGAATGTTGTGTTTGTTAGGTGCCCCTGGCGTGTGCAGCGGGCGGCAGCCTCTCTATCTACAGTATCTACCCTCCTGTCAGTCCTCCCCAGCGCTTAAGGCCCTATTCCACGGAACGATTATCATTCGTATCCGGCCGATATCGGCCGCTACGGATGATAATCGTCCTGTGGAATAGAGTGCAACGATCAGCCGACATCGTTCATGTCGGCTGATCGTTGCAGTCGCTTGTTTTTCAACATGTTGAAAAACAAGCGACTGATATAGCAGCGATCTGCTGCCGTCGCTCCGTTGAATAGGAGCGTCGGCAGCAGATGCTGCTATATCCTATGGGCTGCCCGGACGATCTAGCGATCCCCGGGGCAGCCCCCCCGCAGCTCCCCGCCGCCCCTCCCGCACTCACCTGCTTGCTGCCGCCGCGCTGAATAGCGGCGGCAGCGAGCGGGGAACGAGGAGCAAACGAGCGCTGAGAGCGCTCGTTTGCTCCTCTGACGACCAGTGGAATAGGGGCATTAGAATTATCTGGTTCAGGACCTGTGTGCGTTCTGTGCAGCTTCATCGTCACACACAGGTCCTCAACCTCATCTGTGTTTGGAAGCTGGTGCGGTGTTTGCTGGCTCTTGGTGCTGCTGTGACCTGTCAGGACCTTCCTAACAGTGCAGACTGCTGGTGTTCCCCTCCCCCTACCCGACCACCACGCTGCTGCCCTTCTCCTCCTCCTGTTGGCTGGTGTCTGAGGCTGTGGTCTGGTGAGTGCTAATGAGAGGGTCAGGGAGTGATGGGGTAAGGGAGGTCACTGGACCATGTAACAGAGCAGATTCCCCCTGATGCTCTGGACCCAGGTTACCCCCTGCAGCCCCATAAGCCATGTGTTTAGTGTATGTTCCCTCTTCACACTGTGTCATATCCCTGGGGAGGTCAGATTGTGGTTAGTTACCAGGGAATGGAGCCATGAGTTCTTGTGGGACGCTGCTAGTTACACTGCTGCCATGTTTCAGGCACTTGACCATTACATTGTGTGTTCTATATTGCACTACTTTAATAAGAGGGTACAGTATGTCACTCTATTATATTTAGGGGACGTGGTAGGGGGCACAGCATATGGCACTGCTCAGGAGATGAGTTGTGTTTGGCACTATTATAATAAGGGGTATGGTATGTGGCTGCATTGCATTTAGAAGGTCCAACATGTGGCACTCGTCAGGGGGGACTATGTGTGGCAGCATTATGTTCTGGAGGCGCAGCATTTGGCAGTATTATATTCAGTCTGCACAGTGTGTGGCAGTGACTACATCATTACATGGTCGCTTTCTTCCTGAAGCGGAACCTTTTCTGTCCTCAGTTTCAATGTACGTTCCCACTGCAGAATCCACACAGAGACTTAAAGCGGAGTGCACCAGGCGGCCTCCGCTTTAAAGTGACTGTACCACCAGGCCCAGGCAGAAGCACTGGAGGCAGGCCGACCCACCCTTAGTGGGAGGAAACCCTAGCCCCTCTATGATAGGGTTCCATTGATTCTAATGGAGTCACGTCATGGAGGGGCTGGAGTTTCTTCCCACTAAGGGTGGGTTGGCTGCCTCTAGTGCTTCAGCCTGGGCCTGGTGGTACAGTCACTTTAAGTCTCGCCCGTTCTATAGGCTCAATGATATTTGCCGGCAGATTCCAATATCCGCCCAAAGGATGGACATGATTGAATGTACCCTCAGTGTGGCTTTGCTGCTAAGTTCCATTGAAAGGAATGGAGCTGTACTGTAATACTGCACACAACCTGAGGATAGGGGTGGTGCTGTTTATTTTAAGAAAGTAGCTGTGCTTTTCTAATTCTGGAGAACCCCTTTAACTTCATGATGGTTGCCCACATATTCCTTTTTACATGGACGAATGGAAGCAACTACCGATTAATGCCTGCACAGAAGCTGCTGTCAGGTGCTAAACAAGAGGGGGTAGGGGGGGCGCCATTTTAATTTTCGCCTCAGGCAGCAGAAAAGCTAGAATCGGCCCTGGGTGCTGCAGCCAAAAACTGACATCATGCACTTGTTGCATGTGACTGCCGAGGCTGATGATTGGCTTCAGTGTCCCATGTACATTGTCAATAGGGTGTGTTTTAAAAACAAAAAGGAAATGATATTTAAAATTTTTAATCTATCTTTCTCGTACTATTATAAATTCTTACCTTTTCTATCAAGTCCAAGCATTCTCCATTGTCTGTCCAGTTAATGTCCTCCCATACAAGTCCTTCTCTAAAGTAAAGATAAAGGTATAAGCAAAGTGTTACATACCCTTTACATGCATATTACATATTATATTGTGAGATGAGTTCTATATTCTAACTGTATGCTTGTTGCCTATAGTTCAAAAATATTGTATCTTACCTGCTATATTCTAGTTGCTCCAAGGAGAATATGTGCTTGTTGAAATATTCCTGCAGTTTCTCATTTGCATAGTTTATACTAAACTGTTCAAAGCGATTCACCTGAAACAAGAATACAAGTGTGCAGATAAAAAGAATCTACCATGTAGATATATTTAATTTGTACATGCCTTTTTCCTATAATTTCATGTGTGGTGTTTTAGGAGTATATTCACATTTGAACATGGTCCGTTTTACAGTTTCCTTTCACTGCCAAGGACATACTGTATGAATAGTTTGCACCTAGGATATAAGGGCTAGCACTTATTGGTATTGCAGAGAGAAATGTTTCACTTTCTGGTTCTGTACTACTATTAGCAAGGGGCAAATGACATCAGAAGGACATGCTTTAAAAAAGGCTCATGTGGTGTTGGAGCTGAAAATGCAAATGACACAATAAAATTATTATGCGCTTTAAGAAGATGCTATCATACAGATTGCATTAGATTGGATGTGGTACCGCTGTTCCGAACCTTTTTGCATTAGGGGGCATTATTATTATATGGTGGCACAGGGAGCATTTTTATTATATGCAGGCACAGGGGACATTATAACTATAAGCAGTGGCGTAGCTACCATAGAGGCAGGGTAGGCAGTTGGTATGGGGCCCGTGCAGGAGGGTGGCCCAGGGAAAAAGGTAAGAGCGTGTGTCCTTCTGCTTAACCCCTTATGTACTGCAGTGTGTAAGTGACCCAATGTTTACTTACATACTGCAACACAAAAAAGGGTTAACAAGCAGAAGACAAAGAGATTTCTCCTTCACTGCACTGATAACCTCTGACCTCTGTTCTCCAGCTGCTTATTAACCCCTTTACGACAGCGGGCGTATATTTACGCCCTGCGGTCGCCTCGGGAAGTTCAGAGTGGGGCCATGTGGCGAGCCCACTCTAAACCGCCAAGGTCCCGGGTGCGGCATGTAGCCCGGGACCGTGGCTAATAGCGAGCACGGTGCGATCGGCGTGCCCGCTAATCAAGTTTTCAGATGCAGCTGTTAAAGTTGACAGCTGCATCTGAAAACTTACTGCATCCTCATCCCTGGTGTCTAGTGGGGTGGATCGCCCCCCGCGACATAGTCACGGAGGGGCGATCCTTGCTGCCGGAATGGCGCTGATCCCTGCTTGGCACCCGACTGCTTTTGGCTGCAGCAGCCGGAAGCAATCCAGTGCCTATCTCATTGATCTATGCAGTTTAACTATACTGCATAGATCTCAATGAGAGATCAGTGTGCATATACTAGAAGTCCCCCAGGGGGGCTTCTAGTATAAGTGTAAAAAAAATAAATAAAGTGTTATTATTAATAAAAAGCCCCCTCCCCTAATAAAAGTCTGAATCACCCCCCCCTGCTTTCCCCTTGTTATAAATAAAAATAAATAAATAAACATGTTTGGTATTGCTGTGTGCATAATCGCCCAAAATATTAATTTATCAAATTCCTGATCTCGGACAGTAAACTGCGTCAGCGCCAAAAAATTCCAAAGTGCAAAATTGCGCATTTTTGGTCGCATCAAATCCAGAAAAATTGTAATAAAAAACGATCAAAAAGTCATATATGCGCAATCAAGGTACCGATAGAAAGAACACATCATGGCTCAAAAAATGACACCTGACATAGCCCCATAAACCAAAAGATAAAAGTGATATAAGCCTGGGAATAGAGCGATTTTAAGGAACATATATTTGTTAACAATGGTTTGAATTTTTTACAAGCTATCACATAAAATAAAAGTTATGCATGTTACATATCATTGTAATCGTAACAACTTGAGGAACATGTATAACATTTATATCAGTTTTACTTCAGGGCAAACGTCGTAAAAAAAAAAAAAAGAGCTTTTTTTTAAACAATTTCACCACATATTGAATTTTTGGGGGGTTTTGCAGTGTACTTTATGAAAAAATTCCGTCTGTCATTGCAAAGTACAATTAGTGGCGCAAAAAATAAGGGCTCATGTGGGTTTCTAGGTGAAAAAATGCAACTGCTATGGCCTTTTAAGCCCAAGGAGGAAAATAACAGAAGTGCAAAAATGCTAATTGGCTCTGTCCTTAAGGGGATAAAGTATGAAAGGAAAATGTGCAGAGCTCCATGCAGAGATCAGGGGTTATTAGTGCAGCAGTAAAGCGAATATCTCATTGTCTTCTGAGCTTTGGGTCACTTACACACTGCAGTACATAAGGGGTTAATGTATTTAGCCATGAGGGCTCCTAATGGGTCCTTATAGGTAAAAACTGTGGACTGTCATAGCAAGCAGCCATTGGCTCTTTGCTCTGCCAGTAACTTTTGCAGCTGCAGCCAGGATTCTGCCACAATAGATTTAATTTTTTGGCCACATCACAGGGCATACACTATATATATATATATATATATATATATATATATATATATATATATATATGCGCAGTGCTTTGTAGGGATGGTCCGAAACTGCCAAGGTTCGGGTTCATATGAACCCGAACGCTCGGCATCAGATTCCCGCTGTCTGCCCGCTCCGTGGAGTGGGTGCATACAGCGGGAGGACCGCCTGGAAAACTGGGATACAGCCTATGGCTATGGCTGTATCCCAGTTTTCCAGGCGGTCCTCCCGCTGTATCCACCCTCTCCACTGAGCGGGCAGACAGCGGGAATCATTACTGAGAGTTCGGGTTCGTACGAACCCGAACCGGACTCGGTTCGAACCATCCCTAGTGCTTTGTGTTGTGCGTTGGGGCCCCGCGAATCCTAGCTTCACCCCTGATTATAAGGTGGCACGGGGACATTATTACTATATGGAGACACAGTGGTGAGCATTATTACTATATGGGGCACAGGGAGCATTATTACTATATGGAGACACAGTGGGGGCCATTATTATTATATGAGGGCACAGGGAACATTTTTATTATATGGAGACACAGGGGGCATTATTACTACATGGGGCACAGGTGACATATTAACTATATGGGTGCACGGGGGGCGTTTTTACTATATAGGGGCCCCGGGCATTACTACTAGAGGGAGAGTTGGAATTATTACTATATTGGGAAAAAGGGAACATTATTACTGTATGGGGTTTAGATTATGACATCACATTACTTTTATCATACTTATTTAGTAGATAAGTTTGCTCGCATATTGCAAATTGTACAGTGACACAATGGCACTGTGAGCCTTTTGTTATTACTGGTGACATGATACCATTCCAAATCTGAATAAAAAGGGATAAGAACTAATGACAGAATAAAGTGATATATCTACATACCTCAAAATTCTCAAATCCAAAGATGTCTAGAATGCCAATTGATTTGAAATCATCTTTTCCTTTAATCCGACTGTTGATCTTTTTGATTACCCAAGTAAAGCATTGTGAGTAGAGTGCCATTGCCACTGAATCCCTGCTGTCTATTGCCTGGGGTGCCACATAAAACAATATGGGTTAATACAAGGTATGTTATTTCCATCTAAAACACACGACTACAAAATAGTAAGTACATTTAAACTAAAAGGGTCTTCTGGCCAAACTGATGAGTTATGCACATGATGAGTTTTGCATATGATAGCTCATCAGCCACTGATTGGCGTCAGCGCTACACAGTGAATGGAGATTGCCTCTGTTCATTGTGTAGCAGTGGCGATGTGTAACTTCAGCTCAGGTGTCATTCAAGTGAACAGGAGCTGAGCTGCAGTAACAGGGAAACCAATATGTAATATGTATAGTCACACAGGTGCAAGACAGACTGACATAACACACCTTGTCTACTAGAAGTAGATGTGAAACTACAAACATTTTTTTAAGAGAAACATATTGTATATATGATTGAGTCCTTGAGGTATCTCTTTAAATATCTTGATGCCAAAGGAATAGTTTTCTAGACGATACTCCTAAAGGAGAAGTCCGGGAAAGTGCCAGGAGAGGTGAAGATGAAAACTTGAACATGCACTTACCTCCCTGGCTCCAGCATTGGTGCCCGCATACCCCCTGCTCCAGTCCCCAGCTGCTTTCTGGTTTGAGGGAGGATGTGACGTTCCAGGCCCCCTTAGTCAGTCAGTCACAGAGGCGGGACTCCGCTACAGCAGCACACTGGCTGGGCGGGCCTGGAATACCATGCCCCCTCTCAATCCAGGAAGCGACTGGGGATTGGAGCGGGGGTATGCAGGCACAAGTGCATGTTATTGTTTTTAACCCCCCCCCCCCCCCTTTCCCGCACTTTTGAAAAAAATCTCTCTGCCCGGACTTCTCCTTTAATGATGATTTAAGGCTCTGTCTGCACCACCAGAGAAATAGAAACCACAAATCAACAAACAAATCAGGTTCATCCTTGGGCTTTTTACTGCTAGTGATAAATAAAACTCTACATCAAGCTGGATCCAACTTTCTCAATGATCAGCTGCAGGATTGAAGCCTTGTCATGCACCAGTTTTTTAAAATTTTCAACTTAAGGCTTTGTCCACACACTAGGTTTTAGTAAAACAACGGCCGTTGCTGCAGCTTTGCAACAATGGCCATTGTTAACTAACATTGCGTGATGACACTGAAGTATATAGAACACCGGCCATGATGTATACACTCTGTATACACTACGGTTGGTGTTCTGTGCCACAGCACAAAAAACGTACACGTCTATTTTGTGCAGCCGCTATTCAGTGAACAGCAGCTGCACAAAATAGGCTGTGCATACAATGTAAAGTACAGCTCCTGGCCGTAATTTACATTTTACACACAGCTGACTGGAAACAGCTAACAGCTTTTGCACACTCTGATCTATTTTTGGTGCATTGTCAAATGCCAAGATTAGGGATAGTCCGAACCTGCCGAGGTTCGGGTTCGTATGAACCCGAACGCTCGGCAGCAGATCCCCGCTGTCTGCCCGCTCCGTGGAGCGGGCGGATACAGCGGCAAGAACGCCTGGAAAACTGGGATACAGCCTATGGCTATGGCTGTATCCCAGTTTTCCAGGCGGTCCTCCTGCTAGATCCGCCCGCTCCACGGAGCGGGCAGACAGCAGGAATCATTACCGAGGGTTCGGGTTCGTACGAACCCGAACCGAACTCGGTTCGGACCATCCCTAGCCAAGATGTTCCCAAATCGTGACACTTTAACAAAATTTCTTGTGTTTTTTTTTGTTCTCTATTACAGCATAGGGGCATAGCACAGACAAAGTTTTAAAACTGATTCCTGTGACACATTTTTGGCACAAATGTTGGAGCAAATTACATCTCGGTGTAAAGAAACCCAATGAAACCATAGAACACATGATAATGACCCATACTAATCAACAAACGTGCTTCAAAATAGTAAATACAGCATGATATTATGCACACACAGATTACCAAAATATACTGACAGTTCATGAACTTACTTGCTGTATGCTGAGCGGAGTAGAAATCTCCTCTCCCCTGAGGATCATGGATCTGTGTGTCAGTGCTTCTGTTAGTTGCTCAGGGTCCAGCCCCAGCAAATCTGCAGTTCGCCCTAGTGCTATTAATAATATGATATCATTTTATTATGTTATTATAAATATCATGTTATCAGGTCATATGATTTGCTGGGCTCTGCTTCTCTCCAGGCCCCCTCTATATAATACACCTCCAGACCAGACCAGAGGTCAGAGATTTTATAATACATGAACACTTCTGATAAAAAAAAGTCAAATGAGCTGAATATTCTCACCCACATATAAACATGTTTCATTACGGTATTACCAGATACCACATACACTGAATAGTTCTTACCTGTCTTTGTAGAGATCTGTGCCCCACCAGCAGTTATAAACTCTATGTTTCCCAGGTGCAAAATCCCAGCAAGCAATCTCAAAACTTCACGGACATCTTCAGAAGTAAACTTCATGATTTCCATAGCAGTCTGCAAAACATTAGCAACGTTAGGGCATGTTCATACAGGGGAAACCATCCAGGACTGGCATTCACCAACCATAGGTCCACAAAATTTGGATCACCTAGCCGGAGCCCACCCGCCACCTGGCATGGATCACCCACCACCCAGCACAGAAATGACTGTCATTGCATCTACTACTCACCCATTCCCTTGTGCTGACCGTCTTACACACTCACCGGAAGTGGCCTGGACTACATTGCTGGGAAAAGAAGACAGCGTAGTCCCGGCCACTTCTGGTGAACATGAAGCCGATCAGCACGGGGCAGTAGGTGAGTAGTAGATTGATGACAGGAGCGCACATCATGCTCTCCTGTCATCTCTGCTGCCAGGTGGTGGTGGGGTGATCCGTGCCGCGATCCGCACTAGGATCATGTGAATGGCTGCATTCACTTTAATGGTCTTTAAAATTGCCTGTGGTTGCGGATCCACAACCACGGACAATTTTACCGGACGTGCAAATGCAGCCTTAGCATTTACCACACCTGTTGTTGGATCTAGGAATCAGGTGTCCCACATCAGAATCTCACTCTTAGCAAATTACGTGGAACATAAGGCTAGATGGGATGTTTGTCCCAATAAGTATCTAGTGCAGGGATGGGGAACCTTCAGACCCCAACTGTTGCAAAACTATTATCATTTCTGGCTTTTGCAGTCCAGGCATAATGGCAATTGTAGTTTTACAACAGCTAGATGGTTGTGGGTTTTCCATTCCTATTTTTGAGACCAAAACTTTATCACTACCCATAGAACAATGGACTGGCATTTAGGCAACTGTTAAACCCATAATGAGAGCTATGACCTAAAATGTCCACCAGGAAGAGTGTTCTGAAAATAAGTATAGAGGTTGTCTGGTTATCCATCCTTCTTTGTTATCTTCATATAGTGGAAAAAAGTTTCAACCGACTGAGGATTATACTCAGCTTGTACAATGCAAACTCTTGCAGACTATGGTTCCTTTTTACCATACTGAACAGTGTAAACTAATGCAAAACAAGGCTTATTTTCACTTTGGGGTTTTGCAATGTGTGATGTTGAAATGTAAGATACTATGTACAGAATATAGATAGATAACGTGTACAAACATCTGAAGCATGTTATTAGAAAACCACATCAGACAGAAATGTCTCTCAATGTCTAGTGGTATCCCTTATATGCTTAGTTTACAGATTCTTCAATATTTTCCATTCTAAAGCAATAAGGTAAGCATGTACAGAACACATGGTATACATTTTCTAGGTAAACACATGAGGCAATGGCATTGGGAAGCAACATAAACACAATGTTTTTGATCAATTCAAATTCAGAAGCCATGGGGCTGATTTGAGAAGGTCAGATTGGAAATATGGGCAGTAATGTTACAACTTCACTGTTATGAAGTATCCAGGAAAAGTGCAGCCTAAACAACATTGTAAGATGTCACTAACACAGTGTCCACAACTTTAAGGCTATGTTCACACTATGTAAAAGTACGGCCGTTGTTGTTATAGGCAACAATGGCCGTACTTTTTGCGGGGTTGAAAAATGCCTTATTTTGCGGGCCCGCAAGTAACTGACATGTCAGTTTTCTGCGGCCGCAATTCAATGAATTGTGGTCGTAGGAAACCCTGTCAGTTCACACAGTGAAGCGAGCGGCTCCGGCATCAGAGCTCTGCGGCCGGAAAGATCATCCGGGCAGAGACCGGCCGTTCGTGACCCGTCCGGGGTCACAGAACGGCCGGTCCCTTACGTTGTGTGAACATAGCCTTATAAAGTATGATTACTGAAAATTGTGTTGAAAGATGAGGACACTGGCACAATGTACAATAGCAGAGCTAAACTAAGCAAGGAGGCATGTGCTTTGACACATGAGTAACAACAATGGATAACATTTATCTCTGATTGTTAACTATTTTCATTGTGTTTCATACAAATATAAATACAAATACGTATTGGTGGAGATTGGCACTTTTGCCTTTTGTCAGTAGTAACCTGAGGTTTTCTAACTTCCCTGGTTGCCTTCATTATCGGTAGATGTCTAAATGAAGCCGTTGTAACCGCATGGTGTATAGACATGTGAAATAGTAACTCACCTTCACTTCTTTAAAGGTCTCCTTGTCACTTATGGTTTCATCTCTAATACATCCTGACTGATTTAAGTAGTGGTATTTCTCTGGTTGCAATAAATAAAAAGCCTCTGTGGAAGAAAATGAAAAGTTATAAAGGGGTAATAGACAATCAGCAAAAATTCAGCATCAGAAAAAAATCAAACCGTTCAACAAGTGATTAAAAGTCCAGTAGTGGTAGCAGTATTGCAGCAGCATTTAACTACAGTTCCCCATTAACATCAATAGGAACTCGATACGTATGGGCCATTGTTGATGGTATTTGCCAATGTCATCTATCTAGGCACAAATCGTTAGCAAAGTTACTTCTCTTTAAGAGAAATCTCATAGACTTATCCAATAGCCCCATTGTTACAAACACAGCACAAATCTTCTCCAGTCAGTGCTTGGTAATCTGCATGGTAAAGGCTTTGTCAGATGTTTCTTATTATTATGTAGCACTGTATATAGAAACGAATGTATTACTTCCTGTGCTTTGCTACTCTGTGCTGATACTTGATTTTTGAATGATGACAGAGAGGAAGAAAAACAGACTACCTGTCTGCTGGAGAAAGGAGTATGATCTGTCTCACAGGCTGCAGTCACATGATCAGAGAAGTGCGGTCTCACTCACAGGCTGCAGTCACATGATCAGAGGAGCACAGTCTGTTTTGTAGACTGCAGTCACATTATTAGAGGTGCAGGGTCTTTCTCACAGATTGCAGTCCCATATTTTTAGTCAATGTGAACCCTTTGCAGATATAGTTTGGGTCAACATAGCCTTATAGTGACCAGTCAACCAAACCTCAACCTATGTATTTCATCATGGCTCCACAACATGTGGTGCTTTACCAAGAGTTTGATCTCCACTTGGTGAAAAAATGTCTCCCTTTGAACCACCAAGTCAACCAGCAAAAAATGTAAATGCATAAAAATGTAAAAATAATATGCAAAACTAGTACAGGGGTAAATTCACACGGATGGATCTGTAGCGGATTTAACTCTGCAAATTCGTAGCTAAATCCGCAGCGGATCCATCCCCTGTGAATTCCATTATGATTACATACTCGCATGTATGTAAGCCCCAGCCCCATTAACCCCCGTCGCCCCTGATGATACATTACCGGCAGCACGATCCGGACGCATCTGAGACTCCCGGCTCCTGAAGGTCCCGCGCAGCCAATCAGTGACTGCAGCGGGGCCGTGCACTGATTTCCGCGGGACCTCTCGGAGCCTCAGACATGTCCGGATCGTGCTGCCGGTAATGTATCTTCCGGAGTGGCGGGGGTTAATGGGGCCGCCCCTTACATACTGGCAGCGGGAGGGCAATCCCGCTGCGAGTATGTAATCATATTGGAATTCACAGGGGATGGAACTTCTGCAGATTTAGCTGCAAATTCGCAGTGTTAAATCCGCTGTGGATCCGCTGTGTGAATTTACCCTAAAACATCAAGGCCATTTCACTAAGCCAAATAATAATATGCACAATACCTCTCTCCTCCTTCCCTGCTCCCTCCAGCAGTGCATAAAATATGTGGTAATTCCTCTCCTCTGGGTTCTGCCGCACTACACGATTCTACAAGAAAGTAAAAGAAGTCAGAATTAATTCACTATTACTCAACACATGTGGCATGAGAAAATAATGCAATAAATAGAAACATCCTACTAACCTTTTCTAATAAATCTTCATTACGGGAATACAGAAGTTAAGGAGTCATAACTCATACATACATCTATCTGCGTAAATACATTAAAATGACTGAAAAGAACATGTACTTCAAGACAAGAGAGCTGACATCCTGACACACGAAACATTTCCAATTATCATATTATTATTAATCCATGCAATGATGACTATTTCCCTGTTGTTTCAGGTGATAAGTGACATCTATTTAGAGGAAATTATGGGTAATTAGTACTTGACAACAGAATAAGTAGAAATGAGTTTAAAAGGTGCCATTATGCTGCTGAGAAAGGATACAGTCTACAATACGTCCTCCCTGAATGTGTCCTTTTTGACATATTTGCAGTTGAATGAACTTTCCAAAACGGCTTGAGTTATTATTGTAAACAGTCTTCGCGTTCCCAAAGGCTTCCATGATTGGACTATGAGACACAAAGAAAAGAAATTTATTTCATACCGCATCCAAAGAGATTGCTATACTGCTAACTAAAAATACTGTGCAATGCCTATTTAATGAATCTGCCTGCGCATGCATCATATATTACACAATAACTCCCTCTACTGACTATAAATCTATTTTTAGAGTTGAATTTGACATATAGTGGTATTTCAAAAACCTGCACCATAGGTCAATTTCTTCAGCATGTGGAGGGGATTTGCAGGGAGATCAGGAGGCTTCTTAACATCACTTATTAATATGCAGATAAAAAGTAACTGGGCCTCAATTACTAACAATGCGCCAATGCGTC
This sequence comes from Dendropsophus ebraccatus, assembly GCF_027789765.1. Taxonomy (NCBI): domain Eukaryota; kingdom Metazoa; phylum Chordata; class Amphibia; order Anura; family Hylidae; genus Dendropsophus; species Dendropsophus ebraccatus. The sequence goes on from NC_091455.1 coordinate 114,623,022, forward strand.
AAAGATATGCTATCCTCTGTGTCTGTTATTTCCTCTCAAATTCATTAATGTGACGCATGTTCTTAGTTAATCTGGAAAGTTTTTCACAAGACAAAACTAAAACCCAACCATCCCGCCACACTAGAAGTGGCTGGTTTTAAGAATAGAAAACTAGTAAAAAAAAATCACGGTTTGCTTAATAATTCTATCGGTTGTGCTGGGTTTTATGGGAAACACCTACTACACGTCCACTTGGCAGGTTTTTTTTTTTATAAAAATTATGGGTTTGTCGGGTTTTTGGAAAAATTGTATCGCACACCTTTAGTAAATATGTCAGAACACTAAATGGACAGGGAGAATGGGCAAAAACCTGACAATCTGCTGCCGGGAACACGTTAGTAAATCAGCCCCATTGTTATGATATACGCTATACTACCCTCTATGACTGCTGTAAATACAACAATGTTCTGTGTTCACAAGCCACACCACAGAAGGCATTGCTTCCCTTACGGCTCAATAGATCCATCGACTCCATCTGACCTTCAAATAATTATAGTGTTACAACAATTGTGTCCCACAGAAGTCAGTGGCCATCTACAATAGCAGGTCAATAGCAATTTTCTTTGACTTCTTTAAGAGGCATGATTGTTATACATGGTGTAAGTCAATGGATAGGTCCACATGCACATATATATTTTAGGCCTTTAAGTCTTTACTAAGTGTGACTACTACCTGCTCTCCAGAATTGCTTGTTCCACGCTTGCCGTCTTTTCTTTTGAAGAAATTTCCAAAGAATGTTGGCTCATTGCAGATAAGTACTTTAAAATGAGCTTTGTGCTTTCTGTTTTGCCGGCTCCACTTTCACCACTGAAATCAATAATAAACATACAGAAATCACGTATGTATGTACAGTATATGTATTGCATGACTGCAACATTTTAAATATACTTGAGCCCGGGGAAATTCTACTAAGTCTAAAGAATGGCTTACCATGATTTTATCTGTTTGTCTAAAGGCCCATTTATCCAGGCCAATTATTGGTCATGCGTTCCTAAAAAGCTTATTTCCGATAATTGGCTGGTGTAAAGGGTCATGTTAGTATCTGATGGAATACAGAAGAGCTAAAACTCAGAAACCTTCACATGCACATGTCCTTTGAAGACCCAAAGAAATAATCAATTTATTTAAATAAATTTAGCACAACATATTGCAACATAAGTTTGCAATTTACATTCATTTTTTTTATTTATTTATCATGGAAAACACGGCACTTCCTGTGTTCTGTGTTTTTTTTTTCAAAGAGTCTAAACACATGAGGTCCTGTGTATCCCAGACCATCTGAGCGCTCACAGAGAAGGCAGTCATGTTACTGATGGACACATTGAGCTGTGACTCTCTGAACTGGCTGGGACTTCATGTGTTTAGTCACTTTTTTCAACCAGCAAAAGGCTTAAAATTTGCCTTCAGTAGACTGGACCTGGATTTCTGGTAAGTATAACTTTGTTTTACAGCATGACAAAAAAAAAAAAAAAAGAATGTAAATTACAAACTTGCTTTATATCACATATACTGTTGATTTAGATTTTGAAAGTTATAACAGTGTCACCTTAAGCATTGTAATTATAAACTGGATAAGTATCTTGTAAAGGAATGATCTACTAATAGAACAAGGAAACTGCATAACTGGCTATGTAATTTAGTAATGTGTAACTATAATCAGGTTTGGACAGCCTAATGGTGCGTTTACACAGGCAGATTTATCTCACAGATTTTGGAAGCCAAAGCCAGGCTTTGGTCTGTTCCTGGCTTTGGCTTAAAAAATCTTTCAGATAAATCTGCCTGTGTAAACGCACCATTAGTCAATCAAGCCTTGTGGTCATAAATAATCTCTTACTAAAAGCCCAGTGTCGTGTAGCATGACTCCAGAAGACAGATTACAAAGTAAAAGTAAAACAATATTTTTTTCCTTTCCTTCAACTACTGCAGTTTTATGATGAAATGACTGTAAAGCCTGGACTATATGGAGTTTTTCTGTAGTGCTACCGATTGATAAGCTGTAGTGCACCAGATTGCATACAACACTACGTATGGCCTGCAGCTGTAGTCTGATCTTATGTTACTCATTAAGGGTCCCTTCACACTGTGGCAGGGAAGCACACTGATTGGTTGAGCAGGTTGTCTAGCCGCTGGGAGCCCCCGAAGCAAGCCGGAGTGCGGACCCGGGGTTAAGGGGACTGCCTTTTACACACTCGTAGCAGGATGACAATTCTGCTGTGAGTATGTAATCCTACTGAAAGTGACAGGAGGGGAATTGCAGCAGATTTCGCTGCGAACTCGCAGCGTGAAATCCGCTGTGATTCTGTTATGTGTGGACTCACCCTAAAGCTACAAACTGTCTCAGTGAAGCCTTAGCTTAAAGCAGTGTATCCACATTTGTGCTCAGAATGTAATCACACCTGCATTTCTTCACCAATAGCCATGTGATGTTGGAAAGATAACCACAACATCATGGCTATTGGTGAAGAATAGGGGGGTGCTTTTGGCTGCATTCGTGATCGCAGATATGGGAACATGGCCTTAGACATGAGAACAGATGACAATTTGTTAATCAGAATTTATACAAAAAATTCTGCAGGGCTTCTGAGGCTTTTAAATATGGGGGATTGGTGGAGAGTTGTTGTCTTATAGTGATCTTTATCGTTCTGGCTGATAATTGTTTAGTGTAATGCTAAGTTTACACGGGACGATTATTGGCCCGATCGTACGATTAACGATTTCGAAGTAACAATTTTTTTTTTATAACGATCAGCGTTTAGACTGTACGATATATCGTACAGAAAATTCGTTTTGCGATCGCTTAAGCCTATCTCACACATTGAGAAAATCAGTGAACGACTGTTTACACGGAACGATCGGCGAATTTTTTGCGAGCGACGAATGACGATTTAAAAACCTGTTAAAAGATCAAAATGAACGATTTTAGATCATTCGCCGCGTTTACACGTACGATTATCGTTCGAATTCGATCGTTATCACGAAAATTCGCCCGATAATCGCTCCGTGTAAACCCAGCATTAGGGTGTGTTTACACGGAAAGATTTATCTGACAGATTTTGGAAGCCAAAGCCAGGAATGGATTTGAAAAGAGGATAGATCCCAGTCTTTCCTTTATGACCTGATCCCTGTTTATAGTCTGCTCCTGGTTTTGGCTTCAAAGATCTGTCAGATAAATCTGTCTGTGTAAACACACCATTAGGTTCCATTTACACAGAAAGATTATCTGACAGATTATCTGCCAAAGATTTAAAGCCAAAGCCAGAAACAGACTATACACAAAGATCATAAAGAAAAGCCTGAGATTTCTCCTCTTTTCAAATCCATTCCTGGCTTTGGCTTCAAATGTTTGGCAGATAATCTGTCAGATAATCTTACTGTGTAAATGGACCCTAAGGCTATGTTTACACAACATATCTTTTTGTAAAAGTGCGGCCGTTGTTGTAACTGGCAACAACGGCTGTACTTTGTACAAAAGGAAACGCTGCCTTATCTTCTATAGGATCCCGGCCGGAGTGTATACACATAGTATACGCTCCGGCCAGGATCTCTTGCGGCACAGCAAACAACATGTCCGTTTTCTGCGTCCACTATTCAGTGAATAGCAGCCGCAGAAAACCATGTCAGTGCACACTGTGGAGCGAGCGGATCCGGCCGCTCGCTCCATAGTGTGCTCTAGGGAGTTCTGATGCGGGATGATCTTTTCAGAGACCGGCCGTTCCGTGACCCGACCAGGTCACGGAATGGCCGGTCTCAAACTGGCCTAATAGTTCATGTTTATGATTAGCTGAAATGCACAATGTTAGTCAATTGTTGTTTCAAAGCATGAACCAAAATAACAATCCCGATAGTGACGGTCTGGTGGCTATAGGAGCTGTAGCAGCAGGCCGCCGCTCTCTTTTATGGGCCACCTGGATGGTCTAAAGATAAGGAGCAAGTGAGTGCTGACCTGACAGGTTGGTGCGTGCTTGCTCCTAAATGCTCCTCCTTGCTTGCTCACTGCACATTGCTACTTATCTAGCATACAGAGTACTTCAAGAGGACCTGTCAGCTCTCCTGATATATCTGTTTTAATAACAGCTATTCCCTGAACATTTATCAATCAATTGATACCTGATTGTTACCAGTTGGGGATGTGACCCAACACGGTTTCATATTGTCCCATTATTGTTGATTAATGTGATATATTGTGATTTTATTTTTGCAAAAAAAATTTTTTTTTAAATATACACAGATCAGCCATAACTTAAAAACCATCAGCCTAAACATAGTAGGTCTCCCTTGTGATGCCGAAATGGCTCCTCAAAATCCCTGAAGATGTTAGCAGTAGATCCATTAAAGGGCCAGAGACCCTGATTACAATGATGTTTCATTTGCATGTTCTCATGAAGTCAATGTTATAAGATAAGTATTTATGTCTAGCATACCAGACAAGCATACAGACGCTGCCCCTACACTTGGTTGCTGGTTGACAACTGTCTGTTTATACACAGTACAGGCAGAGAACTGTCAATCAGCAGATGGAGTAAGTGGCAGCTCATGAATATTTGTTGGACAGAAGTCAGCATAGGTCCTCTATCTAGTGTGTGGAAACACAGCCCCATACACAGCGAGCTGCAATGCACTGTGTGTCTCAACACCTTGCTCTCATAGCCAGCATTAACTTCTCAGCAGTTACAGCTCATCTGTGGGATTGGAGCAGACAGGTTAGTCTTTACTACCCTTGGGCACCCATTGCCCTTTTGTTGGTTCACTGGTTATGTTTTAAGGAACATCCCACAAAACTGATCATTTTCTAGATGCTCTTCTTACACAGTTATCTAATAATCTCATCTCAATAATCTTGTCCTTGCTCAGAAACTTTATGCTTGGCCAGTTATTGCTTTCAGAAACTCTAAAACCTGACCAATATATCCCATTCCTTGAGAAAAGCCATTGTAACAGGATCACTTCAATCACTTCACCTGTCAAAGGTTGTTTATGTTATAGTTTTTACGTAAATTTTTGTGTGAAAATCTCTTTGTTCAGTAGGAACATGCTGGTACATAATTTTTTATCCCCTAATACATATTTTTCAGCATGAGGCTGCGTTCACACGTACCACTGCGAGAACGAGGAGCCACATATCACAGCAGATTTCGCTGCCAGACTCCTAGCGTGGAATCTGCTGCTAATGTGGTACGTGTGAACGCAGCCTGAAGATGACATTGCTGAAAGAAAAAAAAAATATTTAGTAGTTTAATATTTATTTGCTGCTAGTTACTGCTGTTTTCTTCCACAGATGCTATAAAGCATATTAGCCACAAGGGGGAGATGTAAACCCAATTTACAGTAACTCATCTCAGCCACAGGTTTGAAATGTTCTTACACATTAGATTTGCTGCCTAATTTCAGGATTGCTTCACGGTGGGAAATCAACCCAAACTTTCTTGGTGAAGTTATCTCAGGACAGACCATTCCCAAGAAGACAGCTAACATTAGTAAAATGATAACAGCAGAAGCAAACACTGAGCTTTATTATTTGTATAAATAATTGTGCTTACTGCAAACAGAACGGCCTTTAAAAACAGAATTTTGTTATATCTGTCATTATTAATCATTGTGAAGTACTTTATTTGATGTACATTAAAATGCAGACTAAGATAACAGTCCATTAAATCTATTATCACAGTTCTGGACACTAGTATATCTGCCATTGCTTCCAGCTGACTATACAGGACCACGAAACATGATGTCCCATTTTATTAAGTTTATTATAAGGCTATAATAGGATTTATAATAGCAAGCTATAACCAGTAGATTCGGCCCCATCTCATCATATCGCACCTTTTATATTTTCTAATCCACGTGCCTAAACAATGCTCTTGTATTTTCCTTTTATTTTACTGGGTGTAAACAAAGACTAACTCTGTATTAAACACTGCAAAACACAGACATATTCTTAAGATTTAAAATAAGCCCATGTGAAACTGGCCTTTTGGTCAGTATTTTTAGGTAAAACCAGAAATAGTTCCAAATCACAGGACAACGTGCAATTCCAGTATAGATTTCACTGGCTTAGTTTAACTGTGGTGTAGCTATAGTGGTCGCATCAGTCACAGTCATGACTGGGCCCGCCAGCCAGGGGGGCTTGGACAGGGCCCCCTTGCCACCCAGTGTCGGACTGCACCAGAGCCTTCCCCTGCAATCTATCACTGTCACCAAGTAGGAGGCGCAGCAGTGTATCGAATGGCCCCATCAATCAGTGATACAGTGCTGCCGCTCCTACTCACAAAGCAAGCTGTCTTTTGACTGGGCAGGAGGTATAATTAGTAGTACTGGTCTCGGTATATTGGATTGGTCAGTAACAATATGGCAGTAATATGTATGAAGATAATATTCCTGCTTGCATACTGGGGTTATTTGGTAGCTATGACAGCTTTGTAAACAATATACGAGTATAATTATTTTTTAAATATCCTAATTTGTGATCATGATACAATGTATGAGAGCTAAGATGCAGTAACTAAACATAGTTACTACATAGTGAAGGAAGCCATGGGTTAATGGCACCGTGGTGGCAGGCTTGGATGCCTTCACTATGCTTCTGTCTGCCATTGTAATACGGAAACAGAGGGGCTTCCTCTGCTTAAGCAGAAGGAGCCCCTCTGTTATCAAATCCCAATCTGCTGCTTGTCAGGAATGCTTGCAGGCTGTACCAATAGCGCTGCCTGGTTGGTGAGTGTGTGTGTGTGTGTGTGGGGGGGGGGGGGGGGGGGGGGACTCTTACACCAGGCCTTTTGCACTGACCACAAGACAGATCTGATGACTTGTGACTAGAAGACAATACAATAGGGTCTGGTACTTATTTTAGAGATTTTATTAATTTGTCATCATATGGTAAAACTAACATTTTACCGTGGTGGTCTACTAGGCATTACTCCCCCCCTAACCAGAATTCTACTCCACTCTGATAAGGGGACACCCTGCTGTCTCTTGATGGTTACCTGGCTTTAGTATTTCCCTTTCTTAGGTATTTACTCTAAGACGTATGGTGCGTTTACACAGACAGATTTATCTGACAGATTTTGGAAGCCAAAGCCAGGAATGGATTTGAGAAGAGAAGAAATCTCAGTCTTGTCTTTATGACCTATTCTCTGTTTATAGTCTGTTCCTGGTTTTGGCTTCAAAAATCTGTCAGATAAATCTCTCTGTGTAAACGCACCATTAGACTTCTTAGACTTGTCAATTGAGTTAGATACTGACTGAAAGGGCCACGTAATATGGTGCTTTTGGTGGTCTCCCTACAGGAACCACCCATGGCCAGATTCTTCCTTGGAGGCATATCTGGCTACTCTGTTTAGAGAATCTTGACAGAGGCGCCATGGACTCTTTTTGCACACATACATATATATATATATATATATATATATATATATTACTAAATATACTGCATATATATCCTGTGTATACAAATATAACTGCTGCTCACCTGATGAGAACACACTGATTATCATGGCGCTTCCATAGACAGCGGTAACATTCATTGGCCACAGCAAAAATGTGAGGGGGGATTTCTCCCATGTGGTGCCTGCTGTATAGTTCCACTGTGTTTCGGTCATATAAACCAGGTATCAGCTTATAGGGGTTGACAGAAGCAAGGATGGATCCAATATATGTCTGAAATAAAGCAGAAATGAAAACATTACTTACACAACAATGGTGGTATATTTCTAAGAGATATTAGAACCTGGACTTTTAAATGAGTTTAGGGTTCAATGACCTTTATGAATAGAATAACTTGCAGGCCTATTCTAAGGAGATTTGGGTGAGACCAGATTACCATTCATTATAATGGTCACCCCACCCCCCAATATTTCCTGCATCTTGAAAGCCACAACGAGCACTGAGAGATAGTTATGAGCCACATTCAACATATGGTAGGAGAGGGATTTGGGGGTAGGAATAGTAAAGTCAGGGGTATGAACAGGAAGGATAAATAAGCTAGTATAGTACAGGGAAGGGCCCTACATGCTGCTGGTATTACACTTTCTCCCAACAATAAGGACCTGCACAAGAATACCCCTGAAAAGCGAAAATGCTCTGCTGCCCATCGCCCGGTGACAGAGGAGCGGCGGCAGCAGACTGCTTCTCTCTCTAGTGGGCCATCTGGGTGAACTAAGGATCGTCCAGGCAGCCTATCCAGCATTGTTCCAGCATCACAGGTCAGGGGATTGGGAAACACCCTCTCTTGTTCCAGAGGGGGTTTTACCTTCCTCTAGATCAACACAGAAGGGTTTCTTTAGGTTGAACCTGATGGACTCTTATCTTCTTTCAACCTTATTAACGATGCAACTATGTTACTATAAAGTCGCCAACCCCTGTTTGGAATCAGGCAATTTCTTCTCTTTTCATTTTTTTTTTTTAACATTTATTAATAATAGAAAATTGTATAACATCACAAACAAAAACACAGAATATGCATATAGAATAGCACCACAGACAAAAACATACAGAAATACTAGCAAGTTCCTGAGCACGCAATGGGAGTACAATAATCAGAAAGCAGATGTACATAATTTTTGAACCTAATCTCTAGAATTAGGCAATTTCTTATGGCTGGGAACTCAACTACTAATCTAGCAACTTTAGCACAGATTCAGATCATATTAATGGCATATCCTGACCACAAACTGCTGGACTTCATGTCAGACTGGCAACTTCACATAAACACATCTGTAAAAGACGCCCAACAAACATGCCAGCTCAAAAACATAATGCCATCTGAGACTGTTGTTTTTCCCTTTTCTACAACATAACAACTCACCCATTTTACTAGAATTTCTTTTAACATTTAATGTTTGTCCTTTGATGTGAAAACTAGAGAAGGAACAAAAAATGTCTTGATAATTCTGAAATAACTCCAGTTCAAACCACACACAAAATTTTCCAGTGTTTCACATTTCAGACTGGATGCCCAGAACCACCACTGTACTTAACTGTAGCCGATTCTTGGCAGGTCAACCAATAGACTACAGGCGGCAGAAAAAACACTTTCTGAACATAAATGTCACACGATTACAAGATGCAAACACTGGCAGATTTGGTTCATAAACCTATAGGACTGATAAAAATGGAATCAGAAGTGGTCCCCATTCTCTATAGACTTAAGTTTGCCACTAGAGAAGCTAAAACATATTAGGAAAGGAGAAGTGGCAGGCAGGGGTGATTTTTAAGTTGATTTTTCAGTTTCATGGGAGTTGCTCTTTAAGCTGCTGTTCTTTGTCCTTACAAATAAGTTTTACTTACCTTTATGTAACTCCAGGATATGGTATAATCCACATCCTGTAATACAAGCACTATAGGGACTGAGTGGAAGGTAAGCTATCTAAAACCACTGCCTAGGGCACAATGAGAGCTGGACCCATCCCTGGCTGTGAAATCTGGTATACCATAACATGAGGAGTCTTTATAAATGTTTATATACCTCTTCCTCTACACATAGCTAAGTATGTAAGTGTAAGAATTTTACACAGGTGAAAGTGTACAAATAAAAAGGAAGTGTGTGTGTGTGTAGATGGATGTGTCATATGACAAAGTATTTACCATAGATTACAATCTATGTACAAATCAGATATTTTATCCAGTGTGAGGTAAGATCGGTTTACCTGTCACATATCAGTAGACATAAGCCTTACTCTTTTATTTTCAACTTATAATTTATTCAACTTTTCTCTGCTATTCGCCCACGAAATAAAAACAGGTGAGATTACAGATGCAGTATACACTACTCCACAGCATACTTGGTTAATCTCCTTCAATGTCTAATTTTTCCTTAAATGCATTTATGGGTGTGTGTGGCTGCCCTTATGTCTGTCATTATGGAAGCACTGTAATGGCTATGGGTAAGTAGAAGATACAAAGGCCAGTACTCATTCTTTGTGAAGCATAGCAGGAGAGAGGATGGGTAGACAGGAACAGGCTACCGCCTTTCTTCCGGACAGGGTGACGTCAGTGCAAGGGAGGTGCAAATGTATAGTGCAAAATGTTATGACACAAAATGTAAATAAAAAACAAACCATTACAGAAACACGTACAAGTCGTTTCGTTCATTGAGTCCAAAGTGGCCCTGCGGCGTGGAGTCTATAAATCAAATTAGATTCTCACATTAGTAGAAACAGATGACAGTCTCCTCCACCACTAGGGGCATATACACACTGAATTGTAACCGTTTAGTGTCTCCACCATGCACCAATTTGACACAGTCAATTAACCGAGGGACCGACTTGCCGTACGCACTGAATAACAGTGCTCTTTGTAGTGCACCCAAAGTGGTTGTTTGGTTTTACCCACACAGAACCGCTTGCATGTACATAAAATGCCATACACTACAAAAGTACTGTACCAAAGTAATGAAGTCGCCTACATAGCAATCAATTCCGCCAAGCTAAATATATACACAATTTAACACCTGGCATCAGTATTGGCATTGTTTACAGCAGACATTACCCTCTGGCATAGATTGTTGTAACCAGTTATGGGTATTAACCAATCTACTAGACTGATTGAGGAGAACATCATCGGTTACTACCGACGCCAGAATCTAAATGGATTTCTAGACTTCACGCCACAGGGCCCTTCGGACTCAATGAATAAATGACTTGAAGGTGTTTTTGTAATGTTTTTTTTTTTATTTACATTTTGTATCATAACACTTTGCACTATATATTTGCACCTCCCTTGCACTGATGTCACCCTGCCTGGAAGAAGGGCGGTGGCCTGAAACAGTCTGTTCCAGAGGTGAGCATGCTTGTCTACCCATCCTCTCCCTTGCTATACTTCACTAAGAATAAAACATTGTTGACCTGCAAACACAGTAAGTGCCGGCCTTTGTATCGTCTTATTACCCATGTGCGTTTTCTTGTCTCTTGGCTGCGCACCTCTGCACCTGGTCACACTGAACTGATTCCATGCTCATCCACTTACTCTAACAGTTGGACATTTCAGAGTTAGTGCCAGTGGCTGTATTCTATCTGTACCTACTGTAATGGCCATGTCTGTGTTGGCACTACAGCAGGAATAGGACACTGTTACTGTTATGGGTGCACTATGGTAATTACTATTATAAGGGCATTCATGGCAGCTTCTGTTATGTAGTATTGTAGTGGCTACTGCTATAGGGTCTTGTGGTAGTTACTGTAATGTGGATATAGTGACATCTAGCTTCCCACTTGAGTGATTACAGTAGAAAACAGTGCTCTATAGGAGTGATCAGAAGTCTTAAAGCATTTTAGCTGTCAATGCAAATCAGACTTGTAAGTGTCCTAGGCTGTGAGAAATCCATCCTACTCAGATCCAAATGCAGAAGTTTTAAAGGTGTTTTCTGAATGCACACATTTATAATCCACAGGTAGTCAGCACTGCTGACACTTTTTAACATGTGGTATTTTATACCCTCATGGTGCTCAGTAATAGCAACTTGAACAATTCCGACATTTCACCAGTGAGTGCTGTGACTTCTCTTCTTTGTAAAGTTTGGTTTTCTAAGCTGCAGTGATGACTTGTTATTTCATCAAGTGACCGTGAAGTCTATGTGTAGGGGTCTTATTAGACCAAGAGATTTTTCATTCTCTCCAATTAACAATAGACGACCGCAAACACTTTTACAAATGACCTAAAATCGTTAACCATAATACATGGAACAATAGTCGTTAGTTACAATCGTTTGTATACTCTATACTTCTGATTCCAGCAAATGAATATGCAATGTGTACATACACCGAAAGATTTGCAAATGATCAATGAACAATTAACATCCATTTTATAATCTGCTCAAAAGATGCAATTAACGACACATGAACAAATTTTTGTTAGTCGTTTGATCGTTGTCCGCATACCATTGGAAAAGATTATAGCTTAAAGAGACTCAAGAGCTACCTAATGCCCCAATCGGGTCCCCAACTAGGCTGGCCAGGGCTCAGAGTGCAGGAATCTTGCCAGATGGTCAGTGACAGGTGTTCCGTCGCTAACTCATTTATAACCAGAGACAATACATACATATCCCAGAATATATACGGACCCTACACAAGACCCCAGAACACAGACCTCAAAGTAAATACAGACCCTAGAATAAATCTATACCTGAGATCCTAGAGCAGAGACCCCAGAATAAACATATGTATCAGACATGACCACAGAATACAGACTTCTCCGTAAATATGTATCCCACCTCAGATCAGACCCCAGAATATGGACCCCGGGAATACAGTATACACAATAGGCACAGGACCAGATCAGGCTCCTAAGATAAATACAGACTCATACAGACCATATCCACTAAACCACTGACCCTAGACTAGACCCACTAAACAAATACTGACCCTAGACACAGATGCTACACTACTTCCTAGCTTTAAATCCTGCAAACATGTACTGTATAACATCTTAGCTGTGTAGGTCCTTAGACATTTCCTGCAAATCAATGCACATTGTAATATAATCAGAATACACTGGAAAGACGTGTCAAAACCATGATGTGTATCACAGTCCAATTTGGGTATAGTCATACAATGCAGTGCAGAGCAGATGAGTTTTTTTTTTTTTTGTTTATAATCACCATTACCATGAAAATTCTAGTTTTGGTACAAAGTTTTGCAGTAATTTCTGTAATGTTATCCATTTAAGTGAGCAATTTTGATAGAAGTTTCCAGGCATCTCAAAACCCAACTACCCAACTAGGTGACCCCCTGCTACTTGTCATGTACAGTGTCTCAGCCACTCATGGTAAGTCAGACTACTTATTCCTTTTGCGATCTTCAAAAGAGCAGCACATGAAAACAGCAGTCTCTCCCTAGGACTGCTACAAGTATCATTTGGCAAATTGGCAAAATTCATTGCTCTGTATAAAACAATAAGGAGTGAAGCCTCATTTTGTCTAGACGCCGGTAAATTCCCCTGTGTTTATTTTAAACATGAAAAAATACAGGTTCCTGTTACTTTAGAACCCCTTAGGCACTTGTATGTGTGAAACCTTCCAACATGCTGAGTTTTGTTTTATTCCATTAATTTTATTGAGTTTCAGCTTGTATAGTGTGTATAGTGTGACAATCAGATTACAGAATGACATCATCACCAAACAATGCTGTGGAAAAAAAACATTTAAGTTTCAACCAACAATTGTGACATCGCTAAAAAGGTAATTTGTGGTTTAACATTTCAACACTTTAGTTCTAGAAAATATGGAAGAAGATTAACAAGGGAAGAACAAGAAGACATTAGTAAACACTAGGTTGTAGGATAAATGCGACTAAGAAGGGACTAAGAAGTTAGAAGTGACTTGGATGATCATCTGTGTGAACATCTTTACATTAGTGTTGGGCGCCTTGTGTACTAGCCAAGCAGGTAAACAAGACATTGGTGTAACTATAGTGGTAACATACAAAAGTTTGACTGGAAATGCAACAGGAGAGAGGAGAAGACTGTAGGTGTTTGTTTAAACTAAAATGGATGCTGAGTGACTGGGTGACCACAGACGGCTCTCCATCGTCAGCCAAAGGGCTTCCCTTTTCATGTATATAGTAGTAAAAGTACTTCTAGAATTCTGAGTCCTGGTATAAAAGGTCTATAGAGTAGGGTCAGCAACACCTGTGAGGCAGTCAAACGATAAAGGAGAAGTCCAGTGAACATTTTTATTAAAGTATTGTATTGCCCCCCAAAAGTTATAGAAATCACCATTATACACTCATTATTGGAAATGCTTATAAAGTGCTTTTTTTCCTTGCACTTACTACTGCATCAAGGCTTCACTTCCTGGATAAAATGGTGATGTCACGACCCGACTCCCAGAGCTGTGCGGGCTGTGGCTGCTGGAGAGGAGGATGTCAGAGGGATGCTCAGTGTCCCTCCAGTGCCCTGTGTCCCTCAGTGTCCCCCTGCCATCATCCTCTCCAGCAGCCACAGCCCGCACAGCTCTGGGAGTCGGGTCGTGACATCACCATGTTATCCAGGAAGTGAAGCCTTGATGCAGTAGTAAGTGCAGAGAAAAAGCACTTTATAAGCATTTCCCATAATAAGTGTATATCGGTGATTTGTATAACTTTAGGGGGGCAATACAATACTTTAATTAAACAATTCACTTCTCCTTTAACATCTTTGAGCATATAATAAAGAGATATCCTGGAACAACAGGATAGGTATAGGTTTTATGTAGATGTATAGTCCTTCAAAAAGTGACTGCAAATAAAAGACTGATATTGAAAAAGAAAAAAGTAACATAAAAGGATAAAAGGCTTGTGCAATTATTAATAATACAATTCCAAACTTATATACAGTATACAAACCAATTCAGGAAGTGACTCAATTACTCAACTCAATGAACTTTGTACCATATAAGCCCTTATCCTAGGATCTCCAACAACCCAAGTAGCATGGAAGGAACACCAACAATTCTATTTATACACTATATTCTATTGCTATTTAGCGCCATCATATCTAATAGTGCTGTACAAAGACTTTCAAGATTTTTAGGTAAATAGGTAAATACTACTTGAATGAAAATTAGAATTATTTAGGACAATTCAGTTAAAGCTGCCACGAAAACAAGGCCTAGGGTAGCCTGGATTTCTAATGGCCTGGAGTCAATGACTGGGGAATGTGACTAGAGTTATAAATTACGTAACCAATTATAATGAATTGCTGTAATATGAAATATTACATTGCCTCATTAAACAGCTAATGTCTCTATCATTTCACAGTGTTACATTAAAAAGGTTAACAGAATCTAGAGCTGTAATGTACGAGCCACATGCCAGGCAGCCGCATACAACAGCTGGATACAGTCACTGTTCTCAGCTTGGTCACAAACAAAACACATGTCTGAGAGTGATCAGGCAAAACAGAGGAATACTTAGAAAATGTAGCTGCTGACCCATCATAAACACAGACAAGATAATTCATGGTCTTGTTTTAGCTTTTCAACTTAGTTTAAGGCCTGTGGTATTGTAATGAGTGATTTTCCCAGTCCCCTACTAATTTGCACTGGGCTTCATCCAACTTTCTCTCTAAATTATACACTGGACATCTAAGGCCACATTCCCTCTGCTAAGCCATTGTATGTGCTGGCTTTATCCAGGACAGTAGTATGAAAATGTTACTGTAATATACAGTGAAAAACACGCTTTCAAGTACAAAATAGGGTGATCATAACACTACACGATGACTTCAATCGTGTGGTTCTTTCTGCAACTAAATGTATATAATATGCAGAAAACTCCAACTTAACCCACTCTCACCAAGAGACCTAGGTGATGTCTACCATGTCGGCCTGCAAATTTATATTTTTCCTATATGTTTCTTAAAGTGCACAAAAATATTTACCTTTTTGCTTGATCTGTGCTAGGTACAGTTTTAATAAGTCCCCCCCCCCCCCCAAGTCTGTTCATCCACAGTTGTAGATTTTCTGCAGAACCACAGTGTTTACAGCAAGCGCAAAATATGTAATGCTGCAGATTTATTGTGGATTTTGTCTTTCCCATTAAAGTGAACGGGGAAAATCCACAATTTATCTATAGCACTTCCACCACCAAAACTGACATAAAGCAGATATGTAGTATAGAGCTAATAGCTGAGACTTCTAAAATAATATATATATATGTATATATATATACATACACACACACACACACACACACACATATGTTATGCCTGGTTGCAACTGTATGTGCTTCAACTCTCTGGAATTTCATGCATAAAATCAGCAGCAGATATGCTACTTGGGGCTGTACTTTTCCCCATACCTGTATGGGGAAAGATGTAAAGACAGTTAATTCTAACTTTCCCCTTATTGCATGATGTCTGAATTTAGTATGTAACACTTAAAGAAGTTGTCCAGGGAAAATTAAATTGTAAGAGATGGCGGGGGATCCTATGGAGCCGCCAGAAAGAAACGGGTAAACTGGAAGAGTGCTTACTCGGCTCTTTCCGGCAGCTCCATAGGAATAAATAGATCCGTGGGTCACGTGCCGTACCCATGGCTCTATTCATAACGAAGAAGCTAGGGGCCAGATACAGAGATCAGCAGGGGATATTGAGGTCAGACCCCCTGCGATCTCTTACTTGTCCCCTATCTAGAGGGGAAGTTGATTTTCTGTGGACAACCTCTTTAAAGGGATACAATCAGCCCGTTTGGGCTGATATGGTTCCCTTGAGCATTGTATAAAGCACCTGGAGCGGCCCCTGCACGTACCGGCCGCGGCCGCAGCAGGTGCTTTATAACGGAGAAAATTACTTTTATTCCCCGGCTCGTGACTAGATATGAGCGGGGAAGTAGTCATGGTGGGCGGCTCCCCGGTCGTATCTAGTCACTGCGCTCTGCCTGTCAGCGCACTCGGCGGGATGATCGACAGGCAGAGAGGCCAGTAACAGACCTCTCTGCCTGTCAATCATCCCCTCTGAGCGCGCTGACAGGCAGAGCGCAGTGACTAGATACGAGTGGGGAGCCGCCCACCATGACTACTTCCCCGCTCGTATCTAGTCACGAGCCGGGGAATAAAATTCATTTTCTCCGTTATAAATCACCTGCTGCGGCCGCAGCCGGTACGTGCAGGGGCCTGTCCAGGTGCTTTATACAATGCTCAAGGGAATCATATCAGCTCAAACGGGCTGATTGGTTTCCTTTAATGTAATGCTGCTACTGTTCCACATAATATGAATATCAAACCATAAACCTCACTATTGGGAGTATCATCTACAAGTGGTAAGAGAAGAGCTAGAGGATGCCCAAGAGGATCTTATTATTCAACAACTGCTTAGTCCCCTGGATTTGCATTATTCCATTTTATCTTGCAGCGCTGCATTAGAGACAAGTAATGGAACATGCTTAAGAAAGGCCTCGGGAGGAAGCTGCAACCTCACACTTTTGTATTTTTGCTATGAAGTAAAAAAACACCTATTTTTTACTCTGGACCTGAGGGTCTGCAGAAAGGGAATGGTTTTGGAGACAGGGATCTGCGTCTGATGTTCTTGCTGCTGGCTCCCGTAACTTAAGGCCATTACACAAAGAGATTATCGTTCTATGCTCTATAACAATAGTTCGCTAGCAATAACTAGCGATTTTTTAGCAAACGATTCTGAGGTTATTACATTTACTCATTATAAAATAGTTTTTATGTCGTTATTTGGTGGCTAATCGTTCCTCAGGACAGCCCACACAACATGATTTATCGACGAAGGACTTATTAAACGAACAAATATGCAAACGATCGGCAAACTACCAACGATAATTTTTCAACATGTTGAAAGACCAAAATAAAAGATTTTTCATTGTTGGTTGTTATTACACAGACAAATAATTGTTCATTTCGATCGTTTTAGCGAATTTTTAAACGGTAATCGTTCCGTGTAATAGGGCCGTTAGATGTGCACTGCTGTTGTAGACTATCTATCTATATCTTTCCATCCACCCACCTACCATCTATTTTTGACTTCATTATTGTTTAGATCTGTGTTTTCCTTCTTTTTTTACATATTGCCAATAAATTTCCATCACCTTACAGAAGAAAGGGCAGCAGCAGCAAAACCCTGTTAAGGCATGTAAAGTACACTGATGAGTACACACCAGAACATCGCATTCTGCTCTTTCACTTTACCGAGCAGAGGGCAAGAAGACTTTGTGAAATATGGTTACATGAAAAACATAACATCTGCATAGTTTTGTGACAAATCTTCTGAAGTACACAAGCTGCAGTTTCTCCCTTTTAACATCCGTCCAAAACTAGTAAAAACAAATCTAAAAATATCACCATAGAATTTTTCTACACCGCTACTAAAAGAAAATTGGAGTCCTGCTGACATTCACCCATGTATTACACTTTCAGCTCCTTTTCAGCAAAACTTGCAGAATCACATATACTTATAGGCTGACTCTTACTGAAAACACGAGTAGAAAGTTAAGGGGGGGGGGGGGGGGCATTATGCTCCCCCTAACACCCTATGGACTGTATATGTATCCTTTAGTATGCCGGCTCCTTTAAGATTTTAAGAATACCTGAGACTGCCCATAAGTTTATTATTGTAATGTATATATGTTGTTATGTATTGCGATTATGTTGTCTTTAATTAGACAGATTTTGGATTACTATAGCTGTACACAGGATTGACAGTGTTCTGCCTATCACCTATGGGGAGGAACAGAGGGTAGGAAAAGACTGGCATGGCAAGTCTGTGATGGCAAGTCTCAAAAGGGAAGAGCAACTTGGTTATTTTACCAGAAGAGACCTAGACAAAGTGTAATGTAGGCAATGGTGATCACAAGGAAAAATTGACCATGAAAAGAAGTACTTATAGTGTTTTGTGTGGGCCACCAGTGAGGTGATATTGTACTGTCACCTGGGAGATAGGTAGCTTCGGAGAGTGGCTATGGAAAGAAAATCAGCCCTCTAATGAAACCAGTAGGAAATGACAGATAGTATGCTCAAACCTATGGAAGGCCATATTATGGGTGGAGGCCGAGGAGAAGTTCAGTTGCCCTGCAGGCTTGCAAACTTGTGTCCTTGCTGCTTAGTCCTGTAGAAAGCTGGATTGTGTGAAGCAGGCATCAGGATTGTGTGAAGCAGCATCATGAAAGCCTTTGATGGTCATGGCCAAATTGTTAGGGCAAAGTGTTTTCTTAAGGCATGAAAGAAGAAGGCCTGATCACACGTCAAATGTTCACAATCTACTAAAAAACAAGGAACAGAGTGCAGCACACCTTGTGTAAAACTGCTGCTTGCATAGAAATAAGACAGTAGATTACTGGTGGTGCTACGGGCCCGACACCGCCAATGGTCTGCTGTCGTTCCAGGTACCTGAGCAATTCGGTGCAGGAATTAGAGAAAGATAAACACAATCAGAGGTCCAATATGTGGAGTCTTTCCTGATGGATTAGGCGCTGCACGGCAAGTCCAAGATCCTGATCAAAGGAGGATGAGATTCGTAGTAGGTCTAATAAAACCATATTTATTACAGATAATGCATTTTGAGGGGGTCCCTCTTCGTCAATATATTCTTTTAATCCCTTTTATGCTCTTCCCCACTCAATGTCTGTGTGTAATAGTACAGATATCGAGTGGGGAACGAGGAGGAAGCGAGTGCTGACAATGACAGCCTTAAGAGTTGTAACCATCAAGATAGCAGTGTCATTGTATGTCAGGAATATGTATCTACAGGTGTCTCCTTTTAAAGGGTAATTAATGAAGAGAAATTTCCCCTTGTTACAAGAAACTGCACAGACATAAACAATCCTTTCTCCAAATAGGGAAAAACATACTCACCACCTAAAACCTTTATCAGAGCTAGTACTGGAATGTGTAACTCAATGTATGTCAGAATATTTTGAAAGGCTTTATTTTAAGTTTTATGATAGTCATAATAGAATAACCAGTTACATAACAAGACCTGTTATTTCCAGGCATATAATACAAGGCCATGCTGCATTCAAGAGGAAGATCGTGCATTATAAATGCAAAATTAAAAATGCCAAGTATACTGTACAGGATACCTGTCTTTGGCCAATTACATTGGCACTGTTTCTAATGAACTACACAGTAACATACAGTACAACATACACTCAAAATACAAAAAAAAAGAAGCACACACTTAACCCTGCCCTGCCTGCACAATTAGACCCATTTTTTGACATTGTTGAGAATTTCCTTTTCTGTTTTAGCTGCTAGAGAGAATCTTTGCTAGTAGTTTAAAGGGGTTATCCAGAGCTACAAAAACATGGCCACTTTTCCCCCACTCTTGTCTTCAGTTCAGGTGTGGTTTGCAATTAAGCTCCATTTACTTCAGTGGAGCCGAGTTTCAAACCCAACCAAACTGGAGAGAAGAGTGTTGCAAAAGTGGCCATGTTTTTGTAGCACTGTACAACCCCTTCAATGAACAAAACAAATTACCAGAGCAAACTTGGCAGAAAACAATAAGTCAGAATAGCGATCACTGGCAGGTTTCAGCTCTGAAGCCTGCAAAAAGTGTGAATGGGGCTCTTTGCTGAACCAAAGCCTGTATCTCTGGAACAGCACAAGACAACTGATGTATTTGCAAACTAGAAGTAGTTATAGAGTCTGTTAGGTAGGTTTATAGAATGTGTGTACTCTGATATTGTGTTGAACATTCACATTAATAATGGCAATAATTTTAAGGTATAATAGGAAATCTAATTTTGTTAAATGTTGTCAGACAGTAAAATGCCCGGGGGAGTCTTGGCGAGTAAATATATTTAAATACATTCCCTTCCCTTCTGTCCTGAGCAGGTGAGGATACAAATTGCTGAGATTACGCTACACTTCTGGAAGTAATTTGTTGTGTCATTTCAAGAGGAAGGCTGCAGGTTGCTGCCCCTGCTGTCTTAAGATTGTGTCTTTGTGCTTAAGAGAAGTGAAGCAGCTACAGCTTTTTGTTTATGTGTCCTATAAAAGCTGGGTTCATCATTATAAACCTTGCTGCTTAAGCTGGAATAACAAGCTTACTGTGGGTATGATTTTCCCTGACACAGATGTTCCACAGCAACTGAAGTAGCCTATTTTTAGAGTAAAGAAAACATGCTGGTCAATGGCACTATTCAGGTGGAGCGACAGTACCTGTAAACTATTTTAAGACAAACTCTTCTGGGGTAACAGCCAATTAGCACATGGGTTTTGGACAGTATTACACATTCCTAATGGCTATGCTCACACACAGAAAGTGTGGGGAACAGAGTCCGCTCAAAAAGGAGAAAAGTGAAACATGTTGGCACTGCCTAAAATGAGAGACTCTGTTTCTTTCTCCAAAGGAAACTTAGCTTTATATACAACTAGAAATATAGGGGGAGATTTATCAAACATGGTGTAAAGTGAAACTGGCTCAGTTGCCCCTAGCAACCAATCAGATTCCACCTTTCATTTTCCAAAGACTCTGTGAGGAATGAAAGATGGAATCTGATTGGTTGCTAAGGGCGACTGAGCCAGTTTCACTTTACACCATGTTTGATAAATCTCCCCCATAATGTTTAGGATGTCCCTGTGATTTCTTAGTAAACCTTTTCTCTCAGAATTAGGTTAAATAGCTAAGTCAGCCATCCACACAAGAAAGCTCTTTCTCCTGACTCCATCTAAACATGTAAGCTTGGACTAGCTGAGTGTGCATGTTTACATTAATGAGGAGAGGGCATACAAATTAGCTGTACCCCAGAAGGAAGATAACTGTATCTCAAGAGCCCCTTAAAAGTAGGTTCCCTTTAAAGCGAATGTACCATTGGGTGCATCGCTTTTTTTTACGGTAGTGGATTAGCTTCAGCATAGGGATCCCAGTGGCATGGCCCTTTTTTTGCACCTTTCTTTGCCTGCGCACTGGCCCAGCTCTATGCACTGGGGGCGGGGCCACCGCTTCCCAGTGGGACCATATCCCTTCCCCTCTGTGACGTGGCTCTATCGGAATTAATGCAGTGCATAGACCCATAGACTCCGGGAAAAGTAGCAATAACAGGTATTGCACAAGACATATGTAATGGAGGCCATAAAGCGGAGAGAGAATAGCACAAGTCCAGTGGACGCACAGTCCAGTCACCATAACAGTTCCACACATCAGGACATATTCTTTGGGAGGCTAGGACGGGGCTCTTGAAGGAGGTATTAGAGCTGACAGGGTTGCCCTCTAGCAGTCAGAAGAGGGTGATCTTGCAGGGCTGGGCGGACCATCGCAAGGTAAACCTCCACTATGAGTGTCCCGGAAGGCTAGCCAGGGTGACCAAAGTTTTAGGAAGGATTCGTGTTTACCATCAACCCAACTTATCACCTCTTCCAGTCTACAGATGTGATTGAGCTTATCAAACCAGCTGGATACCGTAGGAGGGTCTGGGCTGAGCCAAGAAAGCGGTAT
Organism: Dendropsophus ebraccatus; assembly: GCF_027789765.1. Taxonomy (NCBI): domain Eukaryota; kingdom Metazoa; phylum Chordata; class Amphibia; order Anura; family Hylidae; genus Dendropsophus; species Dendropsophus ebraccatus. The sequence continues at coordinate 114,644,925 of NC_091455.1, forward strand.
CAGCAGTTTAGCTGCAGCTACTATATGTGTGGCCAGGGAGAGTTTGGAGGGTGTAAAAGCTTTCGTGGGTGATGCTAAGACTATTAATTGTACTATGAGGAATATAGTGGTGTTGCAAGCTATATTGATGGTCCGCTCAACCGCTATAATTTATAAGCTTTTAATACAATTTAAATACTGTCATTAACCCTTTAAGGGCGGGGCCAATTTTCCTTTTTGCGTTTTCGTTTTTTCCTCCTTGTGTTTAAAAGGCCATAGCACTTGCATTTTCCACCTAGAAACCCACATGAGACCTTATTTTTTGCATCACTAATTGTACTTTGCAATGACAGGCTGAATTTTTGCATAAAGTACACTGCGAAACCAGAAAAAAATTCAAAGTGTGGTGAAATTGAGAAAAAAAAAACGCATTTCTTTTATTTGGGTGGACTGTGTTTTTACGCCATTCGCCCTGGGGTAAAACTGACTTGTTATGCATGTTTCTCAAGTCGTTATGATTAAAACGATATATAACATGTATAACTTTTCTTGTATCTGATGGCCTGTAAAAAATTCAAACCATTGTTAACAAATATACATTCCTTAAAATCTCTCTATTCCCAGGCTTATAGCACTTTTATCCTTTGGTCTATGGGGCTGTATGAGGTGTCATTTTTTGCGTCATGATGTTTACTTTCTATCGGTACCTTGATTGCGCATATACGACTTTTTGATTGCTTTTTATTACATTTTTTCTGGATTTAATGCGACCAAAAATGCGCAATTTTGCACTTTGGGATTTTTTTGCGCTGACGCCGTTTACTGTGCGAGATCAGGAATGTGATTAACCCCTTCAAGACCAAGCCTATTTGCACCTAAAAGACCAGGCTCATTTTTCAAAATCTGACCTGTCTCACTTTATGCGCTTATAGCTCATTGATGCTTTAACGTATGCTTGTGATTCTGAAATTGTTTTTTCGTCACATATGGTACTTTAAATAAGTGGCAATATTTGGTCACTACTTTGTGTGTTTTTGTGAAAAACATCAATATATCATGAAAAATTTTATGAACTTTGAAATTCTCTGCTTCTAAAAAAAGAAAGTCGTATCACATAAATTAGTTACTAAGTCACATTACCGATATGTCCTCTTTATTCTGGCTTCATTTCATAAACATATTTTACTTTTTAGGGTGTTACGGGACTTATCAGCAAATTACCACATTTTCGTGAAAGTTTCCAAAACTGATTTTTTAAGGGACCAGTTCTTTATTTAAGTAGATTTAGGAGGTTTGTATACTGGAAACCCCCATAAGTGACCCCATTTTGGAAACCACACACAAAAGAATTAATCTAGGGGTATAATGAACATTTTAACCCTACAGGGGCTGGAGGAAAGTATTCACCATTAGGCCGTAAAAAAATGAAAAATTAAAATTTTCCAATAATATATACTTTTAGATTAAAGTTTCTCATTTTCAAAAGGAACATAAGAGAAAAAGCACCCCAAAATTTGTAACACAGGTTCTCTTGAGTACTACGGTACCCCATATGTGGGCGTAAACCACTGTATAGGGCACACAGCGGGGCTCAGAAGGAAGGGAGCACCAACTAGCTTTTCCATTGCAGATTTTGCTGAAGAAGTTTCCGAGCGACAGGTGCGTTTGCAGAGCCCCTGTAGTGTCAGCAGAGAGAAAAAAAAACATAAGCCACCCCATTTTGGAAAGTACACCCCTCAAAGAATTCATCTTGGGGTAGGATGAGCCCATTTTGACCCCACAGGTATTAGAAAGTATTAGTATTAGTATTAGTGGTCATATGTGGGCATAAACCACTGCATGGGCACACAGCGGGGCTCAGAAGGAAAGGAGCGCCAATTAGCTTTTTCAATGCAGATTTTGCTGAAGAAGTTGCTGAGCGCCAGGTGCGTTTGCAGAGCCCCTGTAGTGCCAGCGGAGTAAAATCTCCCCATAAGTCACCCCATATTGGAAAGTACACCCCTCAAAGAATTCATTTTGGGGTGTGGTGAGCATTTTGACCCCACAGGTATTAGAGGAAAGTATTCAAAAGTAGACAGTAAAAATGAAAAACTCAAATTTTTCCAATAATATGTTCCTTTAGTTTGAAATTTCTCAATTTCACGAGAAAAAGGAGAGAAAATTCACCACAAAATCTGTAACGCAGGTTCTCCTGAGTAGAACGGTACCTCATATGTGGGCATAATCCACTGTATGGGCACACAGCCGGGCTCAGAAGGGAAGGAGCGCCAATTAGCATTTTCAGTGCAGATTTTGCTGAAGAAGTTTCTGAGCGCCAGGTGCGTTTGCAGAGCCCCTGTAATGTCTACAGAATAGACCCCCTCCCAAAAGACACCCCATTTAGGAAAGTGCACCCCTCAAAGAATTCATCTTGGGGTAGGATGAGCATTTTGACCCAACAGGTATTAGAGGAAAGTATACAAAATTGGCCAGTAAAAATGAAAAACTCGAATTTTTCCAATAATATGTTGGTTTAGTTTGAAATTTCTAAATTTCACAAGGAACAGGGGAGAAAATGTACCCCAAAATCTGTAACGCAGGTTCTCCTGAGTACAACGGTACCCCATATGTGGGCCAATTTGCTGGAGCAAAACCGCAGCTAGTAATAGTTATTAGAATAGCACAGTTACTAAAATAAAAAAAAAAATGAGATTACAGGTAATGTCAGGTGGTTACGGGCAACCTGGGGTGGTTACGGGTAATCTGGAGGTGGTTATGGACAGTCTGGGGTGGCTCCGGGTAATCTGGAGGTGGTTACGGGCAACCTGGGGTGGTTACGGGTAATCTGGGGTGGATACGGTCAACATGGGGTGGTCACGGGCAACCTGCTGTGGTTACGGCAACCTGGGGTAGTTACAGGCAACCTGGGGTGGTTAGAGGCAACCTGGGGTAGTTACGGGCAACGTGGGGTGGTTACGGACAACCTGCGGTGGTTGCAGAAATTCTAGGGTGGTTACAGGCAACCTGCTGTGGTTACGGACAATCTGGGGTGGTTACGGATAAACTGAAGTGCTTATAGGTAATCTGAGGTGGGTACCTGTAATCTGGCGTAGTTACGGGCAATCTGGAGGGGGTCATTGACAATTTGGGGTGGTTAGAGGCAAGGTGCGGTGGTCAGAGGCAAGGTGCGGTGGTCAGAGGCAAGGTGCGGTGGTCAGAGGCAAGGTGCGGTGGTCAGAGGCAAGGTGCGGTGGTCAGTGGCAAGGTGCGGTGGTCAGTGGCAAGGTGCGGTGGTCAGTGGCAAGCTGCGGTGGTCAGTGGCAAGCTGCGGTGGTCAGTGGAAAGGTGCGGTGGTCAGTGGAAAGGTGCGGTGGTCAGTGGCGAGGTGCGGTGGTCAGAGGCGACGTGCGGTGGTCAGAGGCGACGTGCGTTGGTCAGAGGCGACGTGCGGTGGTCAGAGGCGACGTGCGGTGGACTGAGGCGACGTGCGGTGGACTGAGGTGACGTGCAGTGGTTGCATGCAATCTGGGGCGTTACATGTAATCTGGCATGATTAGGGGCAACCTGGGGTGGTTATGTGCAACCTGCGGTGGTTACGGGCAACCTGGGGGGCTTACAGACAATCTGGGATTGTCACGACAGACTGAAGTGCTTATAGGTAATCTGGGGTGGGTACATGTCATTTGGGGTGGTTACAGGCAATCTGGGGAGATTATGGACAATCTGGAGGGGGTCACTGGCAAATAATGTGCGGTGGTTACGGGCAACGTGCGGTGGTTACGGGGCAACGTGTGGTGGATACGGGGCAATGTGCAGAAGTTACGGGCAACGTGCGGTAGTTACGGGCAACGTGCGGTGGGTACGGGTAATCTGGGGGGTTAGCGGTAAACTGCAATTATTACTATAATAAAAAGTGTGTGTTTTATTTTTTTGTATGTTTGTCACTTTTTGTACTTTACACATTCCTTTTCACTGTATTACTATGATTACTGTGATATTTTCTATCACAGTAATCATAGTTCAGTGACAGAGACCAAATTGGTCTCTGTCACTTTAAATTTTCAGAGTTTGCTGGTTGTGGAGTGCATGCGCACTTCATAACCAGCCAGGACATCGAGGAGGAAGGAGCTCCAGGATCAGGTGAGTATATGGGGTAGGGGGCGGTGATAGACTTGGGGGACAGGACACTTCACTTTTTATCCCGTCACCAATTATTTATGGTGACAGGGCATAAAAAGTGCTGATCAGCACATGGTACAAGCGATCAGTGGTATATAGTATATACCGCTGATCGCTTATACCGGGACCCCACAAGGGGGGGTCCCTGATCACTATCCCATGCTCTCTGCTACCTCCGGTGGCAGAGAGCATGGGGCTTTCATTCATTTTTAGTTTTCCATCGTTGTGAACAGACATTCTGTTCACAGCGATGGCTGCGGCCATCTTGGATCTGATGGCCGCCGGGGGAGGGGGGTTAGTGATTCCCTACTAGGTAGGGGGGGGCTGATCTGGGGTCTGATGGACACTTTTCATCTCCCCCCACCGTGAATCCACCTTGAGATGAAAAGCAGCGGAGGCACCAGCCCATTAGTGACCGCCGTATGGGCGGTCGCTAAGGGGTTAATGAGGGTCGGCTGCGGGATCGCAGCTGATTCTCATTGCCTCCGGCCCGAAGACACATGAGAGCAGGATCGCTCTCTCTGCAGCGATCCCACTCTCATAATAAAGCCCCTGTCAGTCAGGAACGTATATATACATTCCTACTGCACGGGCATGTGCAATAGGAACGTATATATACAGATTGCTGACATGAAGGGGTTAATTAATAGTTCGGGCGATTATACACGCGGCGATAGCAAACATGTTTGTTTATTTATTTATTTACTTTTATTTAAAACATGGGAAAAGGGGGGTGATTCAGACTTTTATTAGGGGAGGGGGCTTTTTACTAATAACAATACTTTTTTTTTTACACATATACTAGAAGCCCCCCTGGGGTTAGGGTTATTCCCCCTGGGGTTAGGGTTATTCCCTCTGGGGGACTTCTAGTATATACACTTTGATCTCTCATTGAGATCTTTGCTGTATAGTTATACAGCAAAGATCAATGAGATCGGCACACAATTGCTTTTGGCTGCTGCAGCCGAAAACAAGCAAGTGCCGAGCCGGGGTCGGCGCCATCTTGGAGCGGACCCCGGCCAGCAGCAGGTATAGAGATCGCTGTCCCGGAGGAGCAATCTCCCCCACTAGACACCAGGGAAGTGCTGCAGCCAGATTAGCGGGCACGGCGATCACACCGTGTCCGCTAATAGCCGCGATCCCGGGCTACACGCGGCACCCGGGATCGCGGCGGTTCAGAGCGGGGTCGCCGCTCTGAGGTTAAAGGAGAAGTGCGGCCAAAATTTTTAGTAAAGTATTGTATTACCCTCCAAAAGTTATACAAATCCCCAATATACACTTATTACGGGAAATGCTTATAAAGTGATTTTTTTCCCTGCACTTACTACTGCATCAAGGCTTCACTTCCTGGATAAAATGGTGATGTCACGACCCCACTCCCAGAGCTGTGCGGGCTGTGGCTGCTGGACAGGATGATGGCAAGGGGACACTGAGGGACACAGGGCACTGGAGGGACACTGAGCATCCCTCTGCCATCATCCTCTCCAGCAGCCACGACCCGCACAGCTCTGGGAGTCGGGTTGTGACATCACCATTTTATCCAGGAAATTAAGCCTTGATGGAGTAGTAAGAGCAGGGAAAAAAGCATATTTTAAGCATTTCCCATAATAAGTGTATATTGGTGATTTGTATAACTTTTGGGGGGCAATACAATACTTTAATATAACTTTTTGCCGGACTTCTTCTTTAATCATTGAGAGCAGAGCACAATAATGCAGATTCAAAAAGATAAAAATACATAAATAAGTACATATTAAATAAAATAATAAAACATATACAATTTCATCAATGAGTCAGGAATTGATTTATTTATTTTCCACTTATAAAATGATTATTATTATTCCACGTATAAAACTACATGAATAATTACAGATTAAATTAAATAATAAACCATATACAATTTCATCAATGAGTCAGAAAATTGATTTATTTTCTATTTGGTTCACATAAAAGAACTGTTACTAATAAAAAAAGAAGTGTCTTTTTACTATTTTTTTTTTTATATTAACAAGCTTGCAATATACTTGTTATGTGAACATGTGTTTTTAATGTCAGACTCAAAGAAAAATCAGACCCATGCGAGCACAAATTAGACATGTGAGCTTAAAGTGCCAGAGGCAGCATTAACTCGCATGACTGGCACACATGCCAAAGGATCACCCCAGGACTCTCTGACCTTGGAAAATCAGCTAAGGTCATATATTAAATTGAATGTGTTTAGCCATATTGATTGTCTCAACCAATTTATTTACACATACAGTAATCTACCAGAACCCATAATAAACTACGAATGAACAAGACATACAATGTCCTTTAGGGATCACTATTGTGCTTTTCCAAATAGTACAGGTAATGTGAGAAAAAGTGGGGTAATACTAAAACAAACAGCAAAAGTTAAATTTATTTATTTTTTTAATACCATTATTAGAGGGATAAAAGCAAGATAAAAGCTGAACGGAAGTATTATAACTGAATATCTAAGTTGGCTAGGTATTCAATGGAGGGTACCTCGCAGTTGTCTCTAGGTTTAACAGACCTATCAGAAGTCAGTCTTACTGTCTCCCATGTCCTCTCCACCTACAGGAAAAAACCTGAAGGTTTATTGATGGTGGTGGAGCAAGTTCAGTTCAGACTCATCTGGCTCTGAATAAAGACTAACCAGAACAAAGACTAACCAGAACAAGTGTTACCTGCTAAGTGAATATCCAGGGCCTGGCCAGCTAGCCTAGGCCCCATACTGGGTACCATGCTGATTCAGATCCTGGTCTTGCCTTTTTCAAGCACTCCTCTACTCTATCTATGTCGGGCTAGTGATCCTTTAGTGAAGCTACTGTCGATGGGGACAAGGAATTTTTCATGCTGAGAGTGCAACATTTCTTGTGAAGCAGACAGCATTTTGGAAACAGCAACTAAAGCAGATTTACTCTGCTGCACTTTGCTAGGACCTAACGGGTAATTCCAACAGCTAGTTCTCCCTTCAAAGGGTCCTGTGTTCCTGGATCGTATCACTCGGTGCCCACAACCAACAAAAGGCGGATCATCTCTCAAATCTATCACCACCAAGGCAAAGAGGTAAAAGCCCCTTCCAGCTGAGTACTTAGCGTCTGGATACTTCCCCCCCCCATACGGTAGCTTACTGTCTCTCAAGTCATCAAGTCAATTCAAGTCTTATCTCACCAATATCTACTCCTACAGAGAGTACAAGCATCTCAAAGTATTTCATCAGTATAACTTCTTCAAGCAGTGAATATAAAAGGGATCTCTCTCAAGCTATTATCCGTACCTTACTTACAATGGAATTGTCTATTGTATACTGCACCTTTAAGAGAGTTTCAAGTAAAACATTTTTCTGTTTAAGTTACCCTGGACTCTGTGGTTCCTCTTCACTTTTAATGGGGGTGTGTTAGGATTGTGTTATACAACTTTCGAGCCCTGTGACTAATGCCGCAGGAAGAATTCAGATGGACAAAATGTAGGGCCAGTGTAATGCACAGGGAAAGCAGCCCTAAAGCTTCCCACGACTCAGTGGTGTCACTACTTTTCACTTCTTTTCAGCATCTTTTTCCTGATCCATTAAAACAATGGGACAAGAGTGTTGAGCAGTGAGACCTTGCTATTAACTTCCTCCAGCGCACACAGCAGATGACCATGACCATGTTTTTTTTTAGATGTAATTTAGAAATCTGTACAACTTTGTGGTACCATTTAATTAGAATTTTACCTAGAATACAACTTTAAGAACTTCCATGGCTGCAAATCAGTAAAACAGAGCTACTTCATATACGGTAGAAATATTATTAGAAATGTAATTGCCACAAAATTTGGGACCTAAAAAGACAATTGTGGACATAATTTTTATGAAAAGGATAAAACATATGGTTGAGCTGCCAGTGGGAGCAGTGCCCATGCTACTGAGCCCTATGATGTTTGTCCATGGCAGATATCCAAAAAAATGTTCAATGTTGGGGTGTGTTCCTACTATAGAATAAGCACAGAAATTTAAATCTGAGGCTACATGTCGGATTATGCTTGAAGTTCCGCCTGTCCCATTGATTTAGTGATATTCTCAAGCTTAATCTGCCGTCCACCCAAAGAATTATGGTGGATTGAGCTTGAGAATATTGTTTAATTAATGGGACAGGCAGAATTTCAAGTGGAATTTAAGCCTCAGGTTTAAATTCCCGTGCATATTCCGTAGTGGGAACATACTCTTACACAGAAACTCTTGGGGGGCATTTACACAGAGTTATCTCAAAGGTTATTGAAGCGAAAGCCAGGAATGGGTTTGAGAAGAGGACAAATCTCAGTCTTTCCTTTATGACCTGTTCCCTGTTTATAGTCTGTTCCTGGCTTTGGCTTCAAAAATCTGTCAGATAAATCTCTCTGTGTAAAGGAGCCCTTACTTTTACAAATAACTTCAGGAGCCTGTATGAAGATGTCCAACACAAGGGCAACACACAGTACTGAATATCAGCAGGCTTTACCAGCAAAAGAAAAGCACAGGTTTTGTCACACCCTCTTTTTGGTCCATTGGGCCTGCTGTAAAGCATATGTTTAAATGCTGTTAAAATAGCTCATGCAAGATTAAAACCCCATAGTGGTGTACAAATATTTAAAAAACTATAATCAGAAATAGAAATAAAAAGAAAAGAAAAAAACAAAAACAAAAAATGTCAGTATATGGCTCTGTGTATAGATAGATGATGTATAAAATGGAATTGTGTACAGTATATAGCTTATAATTATTAATGATATCAGGGACTGGGAAACAAGCAATGAAATGCAGGAAACCCACCAACTGAATCACATCCCGTGGAACAGGAAGACGTGAAAAAGGAATCTAAGATTTCTGCAAGAATCCAAAATTTTCTACTAGGCACTGTGTTAGGATATGTAAAATACTTAGAGGCATAAGTAGTAAAATTTGTGTGAGAAATGTTTATTGTACTGACTCTCAGTTCATGATACCAAAGAAATTCTAAGACAGACACAAGTTGTGACCTGTAGTAGCTATACTCCACTTCTATAACAGCTGAGACTAGCCAATACTATAACATTCCACTACACTAGATTTACATATACACAGTCATTACGGCTATAAATTACAACTAACACAGGTGCACACACAAACCTACATGTATATGTGCCTGCTACATGGCTAGGCAGAAGAGAAACAGATGGGTACCTGGCCTTGGTATTTCCCTTATCATTACATTGACTTATGGGGCCACTTAATATGGTGGTTTAGGTGATTTCCCTACAGGAGCCACCCCTTGGCTGGGTCCTTCCCGGAGGGGTATCTGGCTAGTCCTGTGCTTTGAGACTCTTAAATGAGGCTCCACGGGCTCTTATTTGCATATACATGGCTAGGCAGGCATTGTGGCTTCAAGGGAATGTCACCTAGATTTTTCTTTACTGATTAGAGCCCTATACTTAAGCATATTGTTTTTCTATACATTTTTTTTTGTATATGGTAACCATATTACCTAAATTCTGCTGTGCTCTGTTAACTGCATTAAGAAATATGCTTTACAGCAGTCTGAATGACAAAATAGCCTGGACAGAGATCATTGTGTAGGGAGGGGAGAGGGAAAGTTCTGACCATGACTGTCAGTAACTTACCTGACCGCGCTCCAGCGTCGTCTGGCCCGGCTGGAGCGCAGCGCCGCCCTCCTCGGCAGGGCCGGGTGACGTCACGGAGACCCGACGGCGTCCCTAGTAACCAGGGGAGCCGCGGGTCTCGCATCAGTGAGCGCCGCCCGGCCGAGCAGCTGAGTGCTGTTGGACTCAGGCTGAGTGACGGATCTCTCTGCCACTCAGCCTGCAGTGCACCAGCTGCTATGTGTCTGGATTCAGGAGGCCGGACCAATCAGCCTTTGGTCCGGACTCCTGATCCAGTATAAAGTGTTGTCAGTACCAGCCTCTAATCGCTGGCTATTAGTTGTTTCTGATCCCAGCTCCCCAGTTCCTTGTATTCTGCCCTATCCTTCCTCTATTGTCTTGCCTGGATTTTGACCTTTTTGCCTGTCCCCTGACTCTCCGTTCGGTTCCGATTTTGTACTGCGTTGCTCGTTTGGTTTTTGACTCGGCTAGTTTACTCCCCGCATTGTGTTTGTCTGTCTGTCTGCGTTTTATGTTTTGCACGTATACAGCATAGGGATTGTCTTCGTGGTTGTCCGCGACCGCCTAGGGTCGACCGAGGCAAGTAGGCAGGTGACAGTGGGTGGGGTAAGATTCAGGGCCCACTGTCGAGTGTCTTGTCTTCACCTGCTATTCCTGACAGAATAGCCAGCCATACAGTTTCGTGACGTGCACCAGGATTTCTATTATGGATCCGATGAAAGCATTAGTGGAACAAATGCAGAACCTAAACACAGTGGTGCAGAGTCTTGCTGAACGGGTTCAGGAGCAGGAGGCTGCTCCCCGACAAGTTACCATGACCACCCCTTCTCCCCCTGAACCACCTGTACAACTCCCAGAAAAATTTAAGGGGGATAGAAGGAATTTTCGGACCTTCAGAGAGGGGTGCCGATTGTTTTTTCGACTACGTCCCCGCTCCTCAGGGGACGAGTCTCAAAGAGTGGGGATTATCATGTCACTGCTGCAGGGTCCACCACAGGAGTGAGCATTTTCTCTCCCTCCCAATGCCATAGAGTTAACCTCTGTTGATTATTTCTTTTCAGCTTTGGGATTATTGTATGACGACCCTGACAGGACTGCTGCAGCCGAGCGACAATTGACGTCCTTAAAGCAAGGAAAAAGGCCAGTTGAGGACTACTGCGCAGAGTTCCGCCAGTGGTGTATCCCATCCGGTTGGAACGACTCTGCTCTGCGCTATCAGTTTCGGGTGGGCCTATCTGAGCAGCTAAAGGACTTGTTGGTAGCTTATCCACCCCCTGAAACGTTAGAAGAGACCATGACGTTAGCCATCAGGGTGGATCGTCGTATGCGGGACAGACGTAGGGAGAAAGGTACCGCTGAACTCTGTAAAACCCCTACCTCTTTTCTGTCTCCTTCTAAACCTCCTCCTTCCCTGTTACCACCACCGGAGGAACCCATGCAGATCGGTGCTACCGATGCGTGAACTAGACGAGCCCATCGCATTCAACATAACCTTTGTCTGTACTGTGGCAAAGCTGGACACCGTGTTCGGGAGTGTACCTCCAAGCCTGGATCATCGCCGGAAAACTCCAGCGCCTGAGTGACTATCGAGGGGGTCACTCAGGCGCACAGGTACCACTCGATAAGAATAAGTTAATGGTCCCCATCTCACTATGTTTGGGTGAGAAATGTATTTCGGGGTTTGCCCATGTTGATTCAGGGGCATCAGCTAATTTTATTAATTCCGGGTTTTGGTCCAGTCTGGGGGTATGCCCGCTTCAGCTTAAGTGCCCGCTGAGTATTACTGGGGCGGACTTTACCCCATTGGCTCAAGGTAGAGTGAAATATATCACTCCTCCTCTGGAAGTGAAAGTGGGGTCGATCCATTCGGAGTGTCTTGATTTTTTGGTTATGGACAATTTGTCTTCTAATGTTATTTTAGGTTTGCCCTGGTTGACCCAGCATAATCCTGTTTTTGATTGGGCAAGCAGAGAACTTGTTCAATGGGGGCCAGAGTGTGCTGCTCACTGTCTTTCTTTAAATTTAACAGGTTGTTCTGCATTAGAAGGGGAGATCCCCGAGTTTCTGTCTGATTTTCTTGATGTTTTTGATGAAAAATCGGTGGACGAGCTACCCCCTCATCGTCCATACGATTGTGCTATTGATTTAGTTCCTGAATCTAAATACCCTAAAGGGCGAATCTTTAATTTGTCTAGACCAGAGAGGGAAGCTATGCGGGATTATGTTAAGGAAAGCTTGCATAAGGGCCACATCCGTCCCTCCTGTTCTCCTCTTGGGGCCGGATTCTTCTTCGTAGGTAAAAAAGATGGTGGATTACGCCCCTGTATTGATTATCGGGAGCTAAATAAAATCACCATTAAAAATCAACACCCGCTTCCTTTGATTCCTGATTTGTTTGATCAGATTGTAGGGGCCCGGTGGTTTTCTAAGATCGACCTCCGGGGGGCCTATAATTTGATTCGTATAAAGGAGGGTGACGAGTGGAAGACTGCTTTCAATACCCCCGAGGGACACTTTGAATACCTGGTCATGCCCTTCGGGTTGTGTAATGCACCCGCAGTTTTCCAACGCTTTGTCAATGATGTGTTTCGTGAGTACCTGGGTCGTTTTGTAGTGGTGTACTTGGACGATATTTTGATTTTCTCCCCAGATTGGTCCTCACATGTCAACCATGTCCGCAGGGTTATGGAACTTCTAAGGCAAAATCAGTTATTTGCCAAGTTGTCGAAGTGCCAGTTTGGTGTTCAGGAGGTCTCTTTTCTGGGATATAAGATCACCCCTAGTTCTTTTGGTATGGATCCCCTTAACCTCTTAAGGACATAGGACGTACCGGTACGTCCTATGTCCTCACTTGCACTTCAAAGCGGGGCCGCGCAGCGGCCCCGCTTTGAAGTGCCGCGATCCCGGGACCGCCGCTATTAGCGGGCACGGTCTGATCGCCGTGCCCGCTAATTAGCTAATCGGAGGCAGCTGTCAAAGTTGACAGCTGCCTCCGATTACCGGAGGCAACGTTTCCCTGGTGTCTAGTGGGGGAGATCGCTCCTCCGGGACCTTGTCCCGGAGGAGCGATCTCCGTTACTGATGCCGGCCGGGGACGCGTCCAAGATGGCGCCGTCCTCGGCTCGGCACTCGTTCGTTTTCGGCTGCAGCAGCCGAAAGCAAACGAGTGCCGATCTCATGGATCTCTGCAGCATATCTATGCTGCAGAGATCTCAATGAGAGATCCAAGTGTATATACTAGAAGTCCCCTAGGGGGGCTTCTAGTATATGTGTAAAAAAAAAAAAAAAAGTGTTGTTAATAGTAAAAAGCCCCCTCCCCTAATAAAAGTCTGAATCACCCCCCTTTTCCCAGGTTTTAAATAAAAGTAAACAAATAAATAAATAAATAAACATGTTTGCTATCGCCACGTGCGTAATCGCCCGAACTATTAATTAATCACATTCCTGATCTCGTACGGTAAACGGCGTCAGCGCAAAAAAATCCCAAAGTGCAAAATTGCGCATTTTTGGTCGCATCAAATCCAGAAAAAATTTAATAAAAAGCGATCAAAAAGACGTATATGGGCAATCAAGGTACCGATAGAAAGATCACATCATGGCGCAAAAAATGACACCTTGCACAGCCCCATAGACCAAAGGATAAAAGCGCTATAAGCCTGGGAATGGAGCGATTTTAAGGAACGTATATTGGTTAACAACGGTTTGAATTTTTTACAGGCCATCAGATACAATATAAGTTATACATGTTATATATCGTTTTAATCGTAACGACTTGAGGAACATGCATAACAAGTCAGTTTTACCCCAGGGTGAATGGCGTAAAAACACAGTTCCCCCAAATAAAAGAAATGCGTTTTTTTTTTTCAATTTCACCACACTTTGAATTTTTTTCTGGTTTCGCAGTGTACTTTATGCAAAAATTCAGCCTGTAATTGCAAAGTACAATTAGTGACGCAAAAAATAAGGGGTCATGTGGGTTTCTAGGTGGAAAAATGCAAGTGCTATAACCTTTTAAACACAAGGAGGAAAAACCGAAAACGTAAAAACGAAAATGGGCCATGTCCTTAAAGGGTTAAAGTGGCAGCCATTGAAAAGTGGGAGCGCCCCAGGAATCTGAAAGCTCTTCAGAGATTCCTGGGTTTCGCCAATTACTACAGAAAATTTATTAAGGGATTCTCAGTGATTGCTAAACCCTTAACTGATCTTACCAGAAGGGGAGCTGATATGGAGAACTGGACTCCTGAAGCCATTCTGGCCTTCGACAAACTCAAAACATGTTTTTCTGCAGCCCCGGTGTTGATTCAACCTGACTTTGAACTGCCTTTTATTGTCGAGGTAGATGCATCAGAGGTGGGTGTAGGGGCTGTCCTGTCACAAGGTCCAGAAACACTCACTAATCTCAAACCCATAGCCTACTTCTCTAGAAAATTCTCCAAAACCGAATGCAACTACGATATAGGCAATAGAGAACTCCTTGCCATTAAGTGGGCATTTGATGAGTGGAGACATTTCTTAGAGGGGGCTAAACACAAAATTAAGGTTTTAACCGATCATAAAAACCTCGTTTATTTAGATAAAGCCAAGCGCCTTACTCCACGGCAAGCCAGATGGGCATTATTTTTTACACGGTTTAATTTGGAAATCACCTTCAGGCCGGGTTCCAAAAATATAAAAGCTGATGCTTTGTCTCGTAGTTTCAATTTTAACGAAGGCCCCGTAAAGGAATCCGAAACTATCTTATCCCCTGGGGTGGTGGTGGCTATACTGCAGCCCGATCTGGCTGCTCAGGTGGTTCAGTCTCAGTCTATGGCGCCTAGAAACACCCCGGAAAACAAACTATTTGTTCCCCCAAATCTTCGGTTAAAAGTGTTGGAAGAAACACATTGTTCAGTACTGGCAGGTCATCCAGGTATTGCTGGCACCAAATATCTACTGTCTCGCCATTATTGGTGGCCATCCTGGGCTACAGATACTAAGCTGTTTGTAGAAGCTTGTGAGATTTGCGCCAGGTCCAAGGTTCCTCGCAGGTTACCGGAGGGACTTCTTCAACCCCTGCCTCTGCCTGCTAGACCTTGGACCCACATCTCCATGGATTTCATAACTGATTTACCACCCTCTAAGGGTAAAACGGTGATTTGGGTGGTTGTTGACAGATTCTCGAAGATGTGTCATTTAATTCCTTTCAACAAGCTTCCCAATGCGCGTATCTTAGCCTCTCTTTTTATCAGTCATATCTTACGTTTGCATGGGGTACCAGAGAATATTGTTTCTGACAGGGGAGTACAGTTTATATCTAGATTCTGGAGAGAGTTTTGTGGTCGCCTAGGTATATCTTTGTCATTTTCTTCAGCCTTTCATCCACAATCCAATGGACAAACGGAGAGGGTGAATCAGTCACTAGAGCAATTCTTAAGATGTTTTGTTGCAGGTTCACAGGAGAAATGGAGAGAATACTTACCATTGGCTGAATTTGCCCTAAACAATCATGAAAGTCAGTCTCTTAAAATGTCGCCGTTCTTTTGTAATTTTGGGTTTAATCCTCGTTGTTCTTCTGTACATGCGTCCGAATCCATTAATCCATCCGCCGAAAGAATCTACAGAAAACTGTGCACAGTTTGGGCCCAGGCTCTGCAGAACCTGGTTAAAGCCCAAGAAAATTGTAAAAAACAATCTAATAAAAGACGCATATCTGGCCCTGAGTACAGGGTAGGTGACAAGGTGTGGCTCTCCACTAGAAATTTGAAATTAAAGACACCATCTGGTAAACTGTCTCCTAAATACATTGGTCCTTATCCTATAGTAGAGATCATAAATCCAGTATCATTTAAGTTGCTGTTGCCTAGGAGTCTAAGAATTCACGATGTTTTTCATAAGTCTCTGTTGAAAAAATATGTTAATCCTGTGTTACCGTCTGCTCCTCCCGCTCCGTTGGTTATTCAGGGTGAACTAGAATATGAGGAAAAGAGAATTCTGGATTCTCGTCGGGTTCAGAATTCTTTGCAATATTTAGTTCACTGGAAGGGATTTGGGCCAGAGGAGCGCACTTGGGTAGCTAGTAGGGATATGCATGCGTCACGTCTTGTTAGACAATTTCATCTGCATAATCCATCTAAGCCTGGTCCCTTAGGTAGAGGTCCGGAGGCCCCTCCTGAAGGGGGGGGTAATGTCAGTAACTTACCTGACCGCGCTCCAGCGTCGTCTGGCCCGGCTGGAGCGCAGCGCCGCCCTCCTCGGCAGGGCCGGGTGACGTCACGGAGACCCGACGGCGTCCCTAGTAACCAGGGGAGCCGCGGGTCTCGCATCAGTGAGCGCCGCCCGGCCGAGCAGCTGAGTGCTGTTGGACTCAGGCTGAGTGACGGATCTCTCTGCCACTCAGCCTGCAGTGCACCAGCTGCTATGTGTCTGGATTCAGGAGGCCGGACCAATCAGCCTTTGGTCCGGACTCCTGATCCAGTATAAAGTGTTGTCAGTACCAGCCTCTAATCGCTGGCTATTAGTTGTTTCTGATCCCAGCTCCCCAGTTCCTTGTATTCTGTCCTATCCTTCCTCTATTGTCTTGCCTGGATTTTGACCTTTTTGCCTGTCCCCTGACTCTCCGTTCGGTTCCGATTTTGTACTGCGTTGCTCGTTTGGTTTTTGAATCGGCTAGTTTACTCCCCGCATTGTGTTTGTCTGTCTGTCTGCGTTTTATGTTTTGCACGTATACAGCATAGGGATTGTCTTCGTGGTTGTCCGCGACCGCCTAGGGTCGACCGAGGCAAGTAGGCAGGTGACAGTGGGTGGGGTAAGATTCAGGGCCCACTGTCGAGTGTCTTGTCTTCACCTGCTATTCCTGACAATGACACATTGTGAATGACCTGATCCTGTCTTATTTATGTATCAGTGTCAACATTTACTGTAATATGTCTGTGATAAGGAGTCTTTTGCTGAAAAGGTTTCTTTCCAGTATCAGCTTAGTTTTAGGCTTAGAGGCAAGAATAAAAACTGCATACAGTAAAAAGGAAAATTAGAAAAATAAATCACTAAAAGTTTTTAAAAATATGTCCAGAAACAGAAAACCATGATTTAAGCAAGAGATCATTTTATGGTGGCATGTTCTCTAATAATATTTAGAACAAAGCTGTCAATCAAAATGCTGTACCGATTGTTCAGTACTGTACTGATGTCTGTACTGTACTATGCAAGACTTTACCGATGAGATATCCACAGAATCCACAGGATAAGTCATCAGTAATTAATTAGCGGGTTCTGCACCTGCAGCGATCAGCTGTTTGGCACTGTGCTTCACAGCGTATGAAGTCTGTCTTCGTTCATTGTGTAGCGGTGGTGGTGATGTGCAACTGCGGCTTTGGTCCCATTCAAGAGAAGTGGAGCTGAGCTGCAGTTAGAGGTTGCCACCACTACACGAAGAATGGAGACAAACTCTGTTCACTGTGTTCTATACACCGAACAGCTGATCAGTACACTTTGCCCGGAAAACCCCTTTAACCATGTAAACAATTAAAGCATCAATGACAGATACTTTATGTTTTTCCACACACAAATCCTTCAACTGATCTTCAATTGTGCAGTATAACACAGATCTGTTATCTAGCTCAAATGCCCCTAAGAAACTATATAGTAATAATGTGTCATCATCAGCAAAAACACACACACTAAACCAATTGCGTGAAACTGCAATATAAACTTGTCCCTCTATTACATTTATTGCATGCTGGCTGTTTTGATTTTGATTCTGAAACCAGTAAAACATAGCTGTGGTACATACATGCGTAATCTCTGGATTTAGATCAGATGACATGAATACACCCAAGGTGTGGCAAGTAACCACAATGTTAAAACAGGGTGGAAGAACTTAATTTGTAGTTATTTGGGCTTCTAGAAGCCAGTTTAAAGCCAAATGTGAAGAGAGAAACCCTTTAGCTGAAAAAGGATAATTGGAAACATGGCTTCTCAAGCCGACTTCTGTGTAATAGACAGATGTGAAGAAATTAAAATAAATGCTATAAAATGTCAGATTTTCATTTTTGGCAATGCTTCACCTAAAACATTTACATAATCCATAGACTAGCAATGGGCTAGTCCAACATCAACAGGGGAATGCTACCTCTCTTCAAGCATCTGGCTTATAATTCTATCCCTAACTACAAAGTCTTACATTTCAAATGGAATGTTTCAACTGGGGGGGGGGGGGGGGGGGGGGGGGCTGCCATCTTGCTTGAACTATTTTAAAGTAGAACTCTGGTTAAGAAAGATTTAACCCTGTTCAATCCCCACCCATCATCTAAGCTGGTTTGTCATAGGTTTCTATTACATGAATTGGTCCTTTTTTCTGCAGCCTATCCTGACACACCCTGAAGCTGCAGAAAATGCTCGCTTCCTGGTCCACCCTGTCTCCACTCCTCTGTCCTCCCCCTCCCTTCTAAGTCAGAGATCACATGATCTCTTTCTCTTCTGTTGCTAGGCAAGCTGTAACACCTCATCTGTAACCCCGCCCACCCCTGACATCACACAGTGATCACCTGGACAAAGGCGGAAAAACAACAGCCTCTCCTGAGTAGTATAGAAGAAAGGAGACACTGTTGTTTCATCTCTCTCGGTCTCTAATCTATCTATGTAGATGAATAGATAAATAGAAAAATAGACAGAAAGGAGATAGGTAGATAGATAGCCAAAGTATTCCAACAGCAAACATGCAACTTTATTCCATCTTCAAGTGTTATGCAGCACAGCAAACAATAGAAAACATTTGCTATTGTTTGCTGTGCTGCATATCACTTGAAGATAGAATACAGTTTCACGTTTGTTACACTATCTGGAGTGCTGTTGGAATACTTTGGCTATATTTCTGATCCGTGGTCTGCATTCTTCGGCTGGCACCCACTACATCATTGATCTCCAAGCTGTGCTGCTGACATTCTTGTTATTTGTAGATAGACAGATAGATAGATAAATAGATAGATAGATAGATAGGAGATAGATAGATAGATAGATAGATAGATAGATAGATAGATAGATAGATAGATACTGCATTTACTATTCAAAGCAGAAGCACATGGAGCCAGTGGTGGGCAGATACTACATGGCAGGGGTGGGTAACCGGTAGTTGGTTCTAAAATGCAATGCATGATAGAAGATGTAGTTTTCCATGATGTAAAACTGGGATAATTTGTAAACATTTCAATCTGGGGCTGAGAGCAGCGTAGACAAGTGGGAAAGGTATCAAACAATACATGGAGGATGGGTGAGTTCACCTATATTCTTTTTGTGCATTTACTTTTTTTATGGGATCACTGGAGTTCCCATTTAACAACATTTAAGGACACATGTATCAATGGGCACAGCTCAAATTTAAAATTCCCCTGGTTTTGTGTCGCTGGATTTATAAATCCAGCATAGCGGAGGCTGCTACACAGAAGGTGAAAAAAAATGTATGCCAGATTTTTTTAGCCATTTTTTTGCCTATCCAGGTAAAAAATGTTGATAAATGCCATGCCCCTCTCCACCCCCTCAACGCCCATAAGAAGCCCTTGCACAGAAAATTGTTTGCACTAGGTGCAGAGCTTGATTAATGTGCTTCTTAGACACTGCTTTACAGCAGGACTTATAGACCTTGGGACACAATAAACAGGACCAATGGGACAAGAATTGCTCACTCTCATTTGCTTATCGCAAGGCTCATTCGATCTTAAAAATGACTGTTGGTTGACTACACACCTCCTTGTGTAAACAAGAGGTGCGCAGCCAACAATGATGCAAGTGAAGGGCCGCACAAAAGAACCAGTGATCGTTCAAGTGGCCGTAGTAACAGACTTATTAAACAAGTGTTGATCTGCTAGATTCATGCTTGTATTAAGCATATAAAAGCACTGTCAGATTCTGTTAACTGATCTCTATGCTTGGTAAGTACAGACCAAAGACTACAAAGTAAAGATAAGGAAATTTGGACTCTTACATCTTATAAAATACTGATTATTAAATCACTTCAAAAGCAAAAAGTGTTTTGTGTAAGCTTAGTAAAGCAACATCCAAATCTCTGGACATTAGCTCTTAACCACATTATCATCACAGATTCAAGAACCATTGAAGGTAATAGTTCCTTGCATGCATGTCTCAATAAAACAAACTGTTACAGACAAAACTAGGAAACAAATCACTGTTTATAAAACAAATTATCAACTGTTCAGTACCATTTGTATATATCATACTTTAACAATAAGGTTTTGCATGCCTCTTGTTTAATGCTTTACGGCCACATCTGATACTCCCTGCAGCTGGAGGCAGCTTTACACACAAATACGAAGTATGTAGCTCCAAAGATAGAAGTCCTCTATTAAAGCTGGCTTTTATTTCATATCAGGACTTTGGTTTCCTGTTCATAAAGCCATGCATTCCATGCATATTCTATAGAGTGTGGGAAGGCAGAACTGTAAATTACACCCTCCCGTTCAGTGCTGAGAAATAGCAGACTATGATCACTTCAAAGCAAATAAAGAGAGCCTGATATACATCTTCAATATTGTTCCCTAAAATAAGAATTAATAAAGCCTAAGATAGTGAGAGACAATCATAGTAAGCATTTCAGAAACATTAAATAAATCTTTTGACACATGCAATACCATTGGGGGTGCTTAAGTTTGGACTCCTATAGTGAATGGGGCTATAGAATCCATAAAAGTTTTATGGGTTTTTAGAACTAGTCTCACTAGCATCACTTAAATGAATGGTACATTGCTAAGAGCCGTATTACACTGGACTATTATCGTTCGAAAATGGTTAGAAAATTCGTATTTAACGAGAAATCGTTGATCGTTTGATAGAATCTGAACCTATTTTTATCGTTGATTGTTCACAAATTGTTTGAACATCGTTTGGTGTCATAACACAATATTCGGTCATTCAGCCAGGAAAGGATGAGCGCAAGAACGACCGCAAGTAACGACTATTATCGTTTGTCATAGGGATCTTTATCATTAATCGTCCAACGATCGTCCAGTGTAATACCACCCTAACATAGCAGCATGTCATTAGTTTGGTAGAACATGAAATCTGTTGGTGGTTTCCTGTGATAGCAAAAACGCTAAACTATAGGGCTAATAAATGAAAACTGATTAACAGGAAAACAGGAACCAATAACAGCCCATCTTTCATATCTCAACGAGCTCTGGTAACATAAAAAATGAGCTTGAGTAGTTTTGGAGTTTGAGCACCCATAGATTTCTCATTCAAACAGAAAATACATTCTTTTTTTCTGGTACTGTAGGATGGCAATATTAACCAATGTGTCAACTCGTCTCTCATGGTCATTAAAATGTATATGGAACAAATATACACATAGTTTTATATTACTATTTTTTTTATTGCACAGTAACCATATACTTTAAATATAAAATATTTTGTATACAACATTTACCATAAATGTGTCTTCTGGTTGTTTATGGGTGAGGAGAATTTTATTTCCTTTCCATTTTGTCATCTTTACTAGTCTATGCTGAATGAATAGAGTGTGATCATCCCCAGGTTAGATAGTTGTTTGCTTTCCATACTGTAGAATGACTTATGGAAAACATAAAAATAATCTCTTCCCAAATTATCCAAATTTCTCAGTTATCCTATGGTCCAATAAAGTTAAAAATACATTACACATCATCTACCTTTATATAAACAAGAATGGAATAGTCTGTGGTTTGGTTCATTGCTCTCATAGTGAGGAAAAACAGACTTTGGAGACATTCTATGTGTTGATTTTGTAATTATGATCCATCAGGCTGTATGGGAAAGGAAATATTTGACAATTTATTTATAGTTTATATTTGCAATAACACTGCAATGATGAAAAACCCTTTATAAGGACTGAAAATAAAGTATTACACTAATGAAATTTAGTTAGACAGTTATCATGGCTATTGTTATTTCCATCTTTTTCAATTTCTTGTTGTTTTGGCTAAAGGCCACAAGGATACTTGCTTATCTATCTGAGTCCAGTTAGATTTTAACCCCTTGCCTCTGCAGCCTGTTTTGGCCTTAATGACCAGGGCCTATTTTGCAAATCTGACCTATGTCTCTTTATGTAGTGATAACTCTGCGATGCGCTTAACTATCGTGGTTATTCTGAGATTGTTTTTTCGTGACATATTCCTCTGTATGTTTGTGGTATACTTTGGTTGATACACTAAGTATTTTTTTTGTAAAAAACACAACATTTGCCCCAAAATTAGAAAAATTTACAATCCTTTATATTCAAAATTCTCTTTTCCTAAGAAAGATAGTCATCCCACATGAACTAATTATTACTGCAATATCTACAACATGTCTGCTTTATGGTGACGTCATTTGGTGAACGTCCTTTTACTTGTTAGGATGTTAGAGGACTTCAAAATTTTGCAGCGATTTTTCAAATATCAGGAAAATGTCAAATTCTGATTTTTTTAGGGACCAGTCCAGTTCTGAAGTGGATTTGTGGGGCCTGTATGTAAGTTATCCCCATAAATCCCTCTACTGTAAAAACTGCACCCCTCAAAGTATTCAAAGTAACATTTCATAAGTGTATTAACCCTTTGGGTGTTTTGCAGAAATTTAAGCATGTTGGAGGAGAAATTAATTTTTTTTTATTTTTTTGGCAGACATTCTATGTTAATCTATTTTTTCCTCTAACACAGCAAATATTAACTGAGAAATACCACTCACTATTTATTCCCCTTATTCCAGTGTTACTAGAAATCCCCTATATGTGGCCGCAGTGCGTCACCTGACTTAACCACAGGCCGCAGACATGACAGAGACCTGTTTTTTAGCCATTATACCATGTCACAGGGCCTTGCGGTGCCAAAATATTTGTGTAAGACAAGTTGACGTTTCCTTCGGTACCATTCTGGGGGACATTTGACACCCTGATCAATATTTATTTAATTTTTTATGAGGTGGTACGAATAAAAAACACAATTTAGCAGCTGTTTTTCACCATTTTTTTGTACGCCGTTTACTATACATCATCTATGACATGTTATTGTTATTTGTCAGGTTGGTACGATTACAGTGATGTCCATTTTATATAACTTTTCTTATAGTTTATGGCATTTATACTATAAATACTGTTTGTGTCTTACATATTGTAAGGGCAGTACTTTTAAAATTTTTTCGCCAATGGAGATATGTGAGGGCTTTTTTTGCGGCATAAGATGACGTTTTTAGCAGTACACCTTTTGAGTACATGTGACGTTTTGATAGCTGTTCTCTATATTTTTTAGGGGGCGGGATTAACAAAAAATTGTCATTTTGGTTAGTTTCTTATTTATTTTTTGAACGGTGTTAATCTGGCGGTATAATTAATGTAACAGGTTAATAGACGGGGTCATTACGGACGCAGCGATACCAAATATGTGTATCTTATTTATAGGGGATCATTTATAAAGGGGGGATGGGGAATGTGTATATTTACTTTAATTATTTATTTATGTATGTATTTATTTAATTTATTTGTTTTAATTTTTTATTTATTTATGTATTTGTGTGTATGTGTTTTTTTTTTTTTTTTTTTACTTTTGCAGGTATATATATAATGCATTATAGCACATAAGCTGTGCTGTAATGCATTTTAGAGTGAATGAGTGTCAGTGTCACACACACTGACAGTCATTCAAACTATCAGGTCCCTGCAGCTGATTCAAATAATCAGTGCAGGGACCTGATCATATAGCACGGGGGGGAGCCGTAGCCCGGGGCATGGGGACGGGAGACAAGGGGAGGGAGAGGATGGAACGGAGCACAGGGAGGTAGGCACGGGGGGCACGAGCACGGGGGAGGGGGGGGGGGAGGAGCACAGAGGGCAGCACGGGAGGAACACGGGGGCGGGGAGGACGAGCATGGGGAGGGAGCCGAATCTGGAGGGGAGGGGGACAAGTAGAGGAAGGGAGAGGAGAACTGGGGAAGAGTAGAACGGGGGGAGCTGGATCGGGGCGGGGGGAGCCCGGACATTACAGGTTGAAGGAAGGGGGACCTGGGGAGAGCATTACAGCAGTGGCGACAGGAGGGGGCAACGTGCTGTAGCCTCCTCCTGCCTTCCCATCAACCTGCTGTCGGGAATCTCCCCATAGACACTGCGGTCACACTGCGGTCACACTGACTGCGGTGTTTATGGGGTTAACTGCCGGGGGGGGGGGGGAGCACGGCTCCCCTCCGGGCAGTGGCAGCAGGAGGAGGCTGTGTGACACAGCCTCCTCCTGCTGCCCGATCTCAGCCAGGGACAGTGGGAGGAGGCAGAAAAGGCATGACGTCCAGGGACGTCATGATGCATTCTGCCACTGCTTTTCATGACGTCCTTGGACGTCATATTGGGGGAAGGGGTTAAGTTACCCGTACCCTTATAATATATTGAACCATGCATGATCCTTTTGGTTTATTGAACCATGCATGATCCTTTTGGTTGATTAGGCAAAACTGTACGAAAAAAATATAATTAACCCTTTGCACCTGTTTGTTTGCTGTAATGTAATGTAATATGTGTGGCTGCTTTCGAAAAACTAGGTTAGTTTCTAAATTTCAAATTTTTTTGCAAAATTTTGAAAAAATCTTGATTTGGGAAGTTTGGTTCGCTCATCTCCAGTTAATTCTAATTATTTCCGGTTGATTCTATACTGCTGTTATATGTTGCCAGGTGCATATTGTCATCACCAGTCCCTAATTATCATTGATGATATTATTATTATTATTATTATTTATTATTATTATTGGGTTTATTTATATTATATTGATAAACCAGAAGATGTAATAATTTGCCAACTACTGCTTGATCCCATGACTACCATATTTACTGTACGGCACTTCAGATAAAGAAAGTAAGCTTCTGGTTGTGCAGACATTTTTGTCTATGCCACATCAGTAAGCCAGGCTAACAAACCAGTTAGTGTCAATCCATTCTCCGCTTGACTACTGTAACTCCCTACTAATCGGTCTTCCTCTCTCTGAACTCTCCCCTCTCCAGTCTATCCTGAATGCAGCAGCCAGAGTCATCTTCCTTTCCATCCGTTAAACGGACATCTCCCCCCACACCAGTCACTGCACTGGTTGCCCATTAAGTCCAGAATTCAATTCAAACTCCTCACCCATAAAGCTCTCCAAAATTTTGCCCCTCCATACATCTTCTCCCTCATCTCCACCGACCACCCTACCTGTGCCCTACGTTCTGCCAATGCTCTTACACTAACATCTCAGAACCTCTCACTCCTGTTTCCAAGACTGTTCTTGTACTGCATCAGTTCTCTGGAACGCCCTAACCAAAGACATCAGGTTCATTCCCAACACTCACAGTTTCAAGAGTGCTCTAAAGACTCATCTCTTCAGGCACGCTTATAACATTCCCTAAATTTTGTTTCCTCCTCGGTTGTCCTCTCACCTTCTACTGTATATCTCTGACTGTTCCATACACTTTTTATTTTTACCTGTACTCAGAGGTTGGCGGGTGACTGGCTTGCTCAACACTTACAGGCACTCTCCGATATTATTTACAATGGCTGGACCGATTTTAAATAAAGCACTTACTGTCTCTTGTGTTACCCCCAGTCCTTGTAGTCTGTAAGCTCTTGTGAGCAAGTCCCTCACTCCTTCTGAATCTATATTTATTTGAATTATCTAATCCTGTTATGTGTATATGTAACCCTTGTATTGTGCTGCGGAATCTATTGGCGCTATACAAATAAATATTGTTATTATTATAAAAAATATGCAGATGACCATTCCCAACTTATAAAGAAAAAATACTGGTAGGATATGCCATGACGCCATGAATTTTTGTTCAATGGGGGTCCATTCTCTGAGACCCTATTAACCTTGAAGGGAAGGAGACATAAGTCCAGTAACACAACTACTTATTAAAATGCATCATGCTCTAGGCCCTTAAACAGAGCATGGAGGGGACTGTGAAGGGGCCATAATACTGCATCACAGAACTGATTGGTGGGGGTCCCAGAGGTCAGAACCCCACAGATCAAAAAGTCATGGCATAATCTAGGGACTACCACCCTCTGCCTCCTCCTGAATATTAAGGTGGCCCTATGCAGTGATGAGTGCTGGATGACTATTCATGAGGAGGAGTGGGTAAATTAAAATTAAACAAAAGATTTCTTTTTATAAAAATGGCACTTGGGATGATAACAAAGTTAACCTTATTTATAGTGTCCCATGCACTGTGGGGACATAACAGTAGGTTAAAGTCTTTTGACCTGCTGTTAGGTTTCCTTAAAAATTATTACAATGGAATATATACAATAGCAAAATCTATACACATATAATGCTTCTGTTACAAAAAGATGAGTTTAAAAAAATAAGTGAATTAACACTTCCAGGAATTGAAGCAATGATTGTAAGAGAAGAGATTGAATGAATAAGATAATTAACCAGATGATCCCTGTCTTCCCCAGGCAAGGACAGAAAAAATCTATGTGTAATAGGCTTCAAAAAGATTGCCAAGCTGGAAGCAAGTGCCTGTCAGCTGGAAGCTGTGTGCACCTTTATGTTTTGGGAACTAAGCTGTATGAATATAAAGTATGATGCTGCTTACTATGTATATTCTATGTTAGCATTGTGCAATATATGTGGGAATTGTCCTACAGACATAACCATTTGCTGAAGGCTAAGTGATGATGCAGCTCTGCTAACGTAACCAATAAATAAAACACAAATACAGAAGATAAAGAATACCCTGTGTCTCCTCACACAGCTAGATCCTAGATAATGCAACCAAAAGAAAGTGCATTTTACACTTCCAATTTTTACATGCTGGGTTTGACTTTTTTTTTTATTTTACATTATGCTGAGTCTCACGCTGGAGACCAGAGCTATGGAGACACAGCAGGAAGCTGATACCTACACCAGTGCCAAGATTAAAATAGGTGTACAATAAAGAAATGTACAATGCTGCACAATCATTAAAACATTTTTAAAGCAAACACTGGAGGTACACTTTAAAGTGTTACTGTCATTACAACTTTCAAAATCTAAATCAACAGTAGATGTGATATAAAGCAAGTTTACTATATACATTCAATATTTTTTATGTTGTTATCATGCTGTAAAACAAAGCTAAACATATATATAAATCCAGGTTCCATGTCCGGAAGGCAGATTTTCTGACTTGTGCTGGTTAAAAAAAACAGACTAAACACAGGAATTCTGGCCAGTACAGAGTCACGGCTCAATATGTCTGTCAATCACATGACGGCCTTCCTGTTTTCTGACTGTTTCCTGTTTTCTGAGAAAAAGAGTCAGAAAACAGGAAGTGCCGTGTTCTCCATAACTAAAAAAAAAAAAAAAAAAAAATGAATGTAATGCAAACTTGCTTTATTTCACATCTACTGTTGACTTAGATCTTGCAAGTTGTAATGACAGGGACAGTATAACCCATAGCTGCACCAGGATGTTACCTTCCTCTGAATTGCCGCGATCCCTGGTGCTACATGCAGCCCCGGACCGCGGCTATTAGCGGGCACAATGCGATAACCGTGCCCGCTAATTAAGTATAAAGTTGACAGCTCCATCTAAATACTTATTGTAGGCCTTCCCTGGTGGTCTGAATCTGAAGCCAGCCGGGGTCTGCGCCGTAATGGCGCTGGTCCCGGCTAGGCACTCTATTGCTTTCGGCTGTAGCAGCTGAAAACAATAGAGCACAGATCTCATTGATCTATGCAGTATAACTATACTGCATAGATCTCAATGAGAGATCAGAGCAGTGATAGTAGAAGTCCCCACAGACCCATAGACCAAAGAATAAAAGTGCTATAAGTATGGTAATAGAGCAATTTTAAGGAACATATATTTTTTAAAAGCCATCAAATAAAATAAAAGTTATACAAGTTACATATCATTGTAATCTTAACAACTTGAGGAACATGTATAACAGTTTTACCCTAGGGCGAATGGCGTAACCCCCCCCCCCCCAAAAAAAAAAAAAAAAAAAAAAAATGTGTTTTTTTTTTTTCCAATTTCAACACACATAATTTCTGGTTTCATAGCATATTTTAGGCAAAAATTACGTCTGCCATTGCAAAGTACAAATAGTGGCGCAAAATGGGCTCATCTGGGTCTTTAGGTGGAAAAATGCACGCGCTATGGCCTTATATACACAAGTAGGAAAAAACGGAAGTGCAAAAATGAAAACTGGTTGTGTCCCCTAAGGGCTAAGTAAAAATTTCACACAATTTTTTAAGAATACCTGTCACTTTAAAAAAAACTTTTGACATGTTGTAGAGAAAAGTAAAAAGTTTTGCTTGGTTGGGGTCTCGGAGTTCAAACTTTGATCAATCGCTAGAATAAGAGGGGAGAAGCTTGTGGCTGAGTGCTCCTCTCACTGATCTATGGGCACATGACATTAAATTAGTTAATTAGGACTAAGCTATATCTAACGCTGTCTAATGTAACACTTACATATATTTTGTCCTCCTGGTACCTTCGATAAAGATTGTACATAATCGATCCTTCATGAAGATCACAGAGTGCTGCCATGTCTTCGACACCATTTGCGCTGGTTGGATGCATAGTGGTAACCTTCTGCCGAGTAAGTGTGCTTTGTTTGTATGTAAATACCTAAAGAAACAGAAAAAAAGTAAAGATTTTCAGTGCTTCTAAAATTTCCAACAACACACCATTATGTAAATCCAGAACTTGTATAATGGAGTACAACGATTTATTGTTAACGTCTGGAAATTTTTTGCTGTCTGAGCAACTAGAGATTTATTATGAAGCTTGCTTCTCATGTACCAGTCATTTTTTGCAGGTTCTGCAGTTTATTTTGTCAGTTGCCCAATAAAATGAATAAGAGTTTGGCATACAGCGGTTATTAAACAAGGTAGGACTTGCATGCTAACAATGAATCTTGGATGGCTAATAACACATACAACACACAATGATCAGCCACAACATTAAAACAACTGACAAGTGGAGTGATTCACACTTATTATGTAAATGATGTAACTTCTCAAGGGATGTGATACAGGAGGCAGCAAGTGAACAGTCAAGTCTTGAGGTTGATATGTTGGAAGCAGAAAAATAGGCAAGAGCAAGGATCTGAATGGCCAAACTGTGATGGTTGATGAGTGGAGGTATCTCCAAAACGCCACCTTGTGGGGTAACCTCAGTTTGCAATGGTTTTGACCTTCCTTAAAACTTTTAAACTGCATTACACAATCTTGGGGGGCAAAGTCTAGACTGGGGCTGCATACCAACCAACCAGAGTGCCCCTTCTTAACTATGGGAACCTAGAGTGAGCACATGAGCATCCGAGCTGAACCAGGAGTAATGGAAGAAGGTGAAGGAAACACACTTTTATTCATATCCTGTGGATATCTGGATGCTTGGACACTTTTGACCTGGGAAAAAGATGGCACCCAGATGTCAGTGTGATTTTCTGGACAATGATTTGCTGGGAAACAATCAGTCCTGACATTCATTGGAAGTTATTTTGACCCCTATCACCTACTGTACCTTAAAGAGTCACTGTCGTATTTTTTTTTTTTGCAGAAATCAATAGTCCAGGCGATTTTAAGAAACTTTGTAATTGGGTTTATTAGCCAAATCTGCCATTATCTGCATGTAAAAAGCCTTTTCCCAGGTCCCCCCCTCCTTCCTCTTTTTCATCCACTCCAAAAAATCTGAAAATTGTGACTTGTTGCATGAGTCACACTCTGTCTATTCCTATAGAGAGGGGAGGGGGGAGGAGGAAGGAGGGAGTTAGCCGGCAGCAGAAAGCAGATAACAGAGGATTACAGGCACGGAGCTGGGTGACAGCTGTAATCCGAGGTCAGGGAGGTCAGTGGTGACTGTCCCAAGAGATATCAGGTGAGGGATTTGTAGATTAACTCTTTGTTGTCCTGTTTTAGTCTTTTCTTTAGCTCTCTCCATAGGAGAACAATGAAGACGGGGGGAGAGCTTCAAACTGCTTTTTCATGATAAAAATGCATTTTTCGGATAATAAACCCAATTACAAAGTTTCTTAAAATCGCCTGGACTATTGATTTCTGCAAAAAAAAAAAAAATTCACGACAGTGACACTTTAACATTGCTGCTTACCAGGTACACCCCTTCATGGCAACTGTATTCCATAACAGCAGCGACCTTTCCCAGCAGGATAGGCTGCCTAGCCACATTGTCAAAATTGTTTAAGAATAGTTTGGGGAACCTGTATAAGGGTTCAAGTTGTTGTATAAGCCTCAAATTCCTTAGATCTCAGTCTAATGAAGAATTTGTTGGATGTTCTTTCCAATTCAAAAGAAATGCTACTAACATCTTGGTGCCAGATGCCCCAGAACATTTTCAAAGATCTTGTGGAATCCTCGTGTAAGCAGGTCAGAGCTGCTCTGCTAGGATGACCAAGACTGACATTTTTAGACTGGTGGTTTCTATCATTATGCCTGATTGGTGTACAGTGGTGTTGCTTTCAATGATAATTTATAACACATAAGGTTGGGAACCAATGGCCTACAAAGTGAGTAATTACTAGTGATGAGCGAATAGTGATATATTTGAATATTCAATATTCATACGAATATCCTGCGAATATTCGAATATTCGATCCCATTAAAGTCTATGGGAACAAGTATTTGATTAGTGAAAAACATCTATTTGACCATTTGGATGGTAAAACCGGAATCTGGGAGATGTGAGCGCTTATCGAATATTTGTCGAATATTCACGGGATATTCGTACGAATATCGAACATTCAAATATCTCACTATTCGATCGAATATCTATACGATCGAACAGTATTCGCTCATCGCTAGTAATTACAGAGCACTGGCCATCAGATAACTGTAAAATGGCTGTGAAAGGACCTAATGACTATGTATATACATCCTGACTGTCCCTACAGCACATCTTGCTGGATTAAATTACAGGATGTATTTTCACCTGTCTTATACTTTGTTTTAACTGTTCCACCATAAAAATAATTACTAACAACAATAACATAACCAATAAATGCATCTGCCACTTACACCTGCACTGTTATTAGGCCGTGCAATCTAGCACAAGCTGTAGCAGAAGCAGTTACTAGGCTGCTACCTACCAGAAGAGGGAAACTCCTCCCTGCTGGCTGTAAGGATCACAACTATCACATACACAACCTTCATTTCTACCACCTGCAATCAGAGACACATGCTGTGTTTACACAGACAGATTATTAAAGCCAAAGCCAGGGACAGACTATAAACAGGGAACAGGTCATAAAGAAAAGATAGCGATTTTTCCTCTTTTCAAATCTATTTCTGGCTTTGGCTTCAAAAATCTGTCAGATAATTTGTCTGTGTAAACACACCATAAACAACATTTGTATTACCACCTGATCTGCCCTCCCCTCTGTGATTTGGCTCCATTGAGCTGACACCGGTCTATTCATGTAGAAAACAAAAAAAGCGATGTATTAGTGGTACATTCGTTTTAATATATATTCAAGTAATATGCAGTTTACATAATATAAACAGCATAAGGCTATGTTCACACACGGATGTTGTATAACCACGGCCACATGTTAGTTTTTTGAGGCTGCTATTCATTGAATAGCGGCTGTAGAAAACCATGTCAGTGCACACTGTGGAGCAAACTGCTCCGGCCGCTTGCTCCATAGTGTGCTGTGGGGAGTGACCCCGTGACCCTGTGGCAGAAAAGATCATCCGTCCGTTACTGCAGTATCTGCCGGGATGATCTTTTCAGAGACCGGACGGGTCACGGAACGGCTGGTCTCTTACTAAGTGTGCACATAGCCTAATACTGCACACATTTAAACATGTTTCAGGTCAGTCCATTTAGATGTACTGTAGACATTCAGACATGTATTGTAAAATGAGATACATTAACGGGATAAATTAACGTTTTTATTTAATTAGTATATGAAAACAACCACTGTGGGTGCCATGAAGAAAACAAAGGGAACATTCACTGGGCTCTCAGTCTGGAATGGCACCAATGCAGTGTGCCAGGCCCACCTGTAGTGCAACATGAGGAAGTGGTCACATTGACTTGCATCCTATTTGTACAAGGGCAATTGTATTTGGCATTTCAAACTTGTGGTTTTGCCTGGAGAAAGGCCTTAGTTAACTCGAGTCATAACAACACAGTAATAAGAAGATAATTGGAGATTTACTTTTATATTAACAGTAGCCACATAAATGAGGTAATGTATGCAAGGATAGAGGCGGCTGTGTGCTGGACTTAGTAAGTATTATAAGCTTAAGTGAAGTACTTCATATTTGAGACAAACCTCATATGGACATTGCATCCATCCATCACCAACAATTCCTAGAGCAATGACTAAAATAAGCAGACAATTGTTCTCTAGCATCATTACTATAAAAGAGCATACAGTGTTTGGGTACTGGCTCAGACGGCAGCTAGAAAACACTGTGGAACAGAAATAACACAGAAATCTATCCTGCTTTCAGAAATTCTTATTTGTATATATTTAGCAGCAATCATGTATACCCTAAACTTGCTAAAGCTCTCACATCTTTGCCCTATGGAGGGGGAGTGAGGCCCAGGGTTCACGTTACAAGTGAAGGAATGTGGCATCCTGCGGAGTTAGTGCTACGACGCCAGACTATTTTAGCAGTTCACTGACAATACAGCTAAAATATCTCTCTGAATGTGGCTATTAGTATAAGATAATGTGTATGAATGTAGGGAAGTCTATCAAATAATTCAGTTCATTCAAATTCATTGTCACCAGAAGTCAAGTTAAACTATAGTGCAGCACACCCTTCCAGAGACATAAACATGACCTATGACATACATTCCAGTCTTCCTGGTCCTTTGTAAAATTGTGCTAGTTTTGTACCTTATATGTCTATACAGAAAATCTCCAGAGGAGAGACTCGTTGATGAAAAACAGACGCTTGCAGAATATTGCAGCTCCTGTTTAATCATTTAGTCTTAGAGGTAAGAATGTCCTTGTGAGTTTTGCTGCTTTGTAGTGAAAGTCATGTTTAAGGTTCAACGTCATTCACCATAGTCTAAGTAGTGCAGATGGCTAGGGAATGGAAACAATGTGACACAACCTAAAAGGGACTGTCTGGATTACTTCCACCAAAACACACAGAGAATGTCTGAATTGGAACGCAAGATGTTTTTTACATTAATGGTAACAGTAATATACTTTAGTAGTAATAATAGATCTATGCAGGGTCCTAGTACCCCTTTCCCAGCTAAAAAAAAATAATTTGCAGATGTGTCTTAAAGAGAACCTATTACTACATGAGTGGCTGGAAACCAGGAGACTCAGATATCTGCCACTCCCCCTTGGTTTCCAGTGATGCTTGTACCACGCACAAGGATATAAGGGGTTTGATCACATGACCTTTTCAGTAACAGCTTCAATCTGAAAGAGAAAAGAGTCTACCAGGTTCAACCTCATCCCATGTTATCCAATCCAATCCCTGCAAACTTAAGTCCACAGTGGTGTGAGGTTGTGTCTGCCAGCTTCCATTTCCCAGTTACACCTGTTACAAGCAAGATCCTGTTTAAGTTGCTACCTTCACCTAAGACAGATCTGGGTGGGTCATATACATGGTGATCGCAGCAGTGCGTGGAGTTTGAGAGGTTTCACCCAAGGCTGCCTTTAGATCACACTGAGAGGACAATTCTACTTTCAAAGAACCTGTTCTTGATCCAGGCAGGGAAAATTGGCAAGACAAGGGAGGGAAAGCTGTACAAGCACTCTCTTGAAATACTTCATTTTTTGTGGCATTATAGCCAGATTAAGTAAAGTGTGTCTGTCATGATGCTAAATATTGTTCCTGTATATTCCCCACCGGTTTTTGTACAACAAAACTGTGGGTGTCCTCTACAGCAGAGTGTAGTGTAATTGGACTGTGTAGATGTGTTACCTGCACCACCTGGCCACATGACAGAACACTACTACTCTCAGCTGGCCCACATTATAGTGCTCACCATCCCCGTGGGTACCACAGATACATATAATAAAAATCTTAAACGTTACCTCTAGTTTGGATTGCACAGCAGCTGTGAAAAGTACCATATGTTGTTCACAGAGACGTATCACAAATTAAAAATATAACTTTTACTAGTCAGGCTTAAAAAGTAAAAAAAAAAAAACAAAAAAAACAAACAAACACAAATATCTTCATATACCCACTGGTAAGGTGTGCTATACCAATTTTGCCAATTAACCCACCAGGACCACAGATAGTCTTATAGGTTTCTCACAGTATAATGGTACCATAGTGGATAAACATCAGACCCTATCAGTCTTCTTCACTAGACTACCAGGTCCGCAAATATTTACCTCAAGGCATTTACCTCAAGGCACAAAAAAAACACACAAAAAAACCCAAACCCAACACGTTATTTTTCATGTGATGATAGCTAGACAAAGCAGGAACTCTGTAATGTCTGATCAGCTTGAGGTAAGTATGGTGGCACCAAATGATAATTCATAGTGCCATACTGTATAGTCCACCCCTTAAATCAGAGTCAGAAGTTCAACAACTGAGGAGATAATCAATAAAAACAGGAGCACCTTATTGCATCCCCTCAGGCTGGCAAACGGTCAATGGTAAGACTCGAGTTGGAGTGATGTCCCTCTGGTGTTATGAATACCTGCACATGCTTGCGGTCCTTAAAGTGACTCTGTACCCACAATCTGTCCCCCTCAAACCACTTGCAGCCCTGCTCCAAACTGCCGTGGCGTAGAGTATTTGTACCCTAACTTTGCACCAGCCCTCTGTCCCTCCTCCCCACCCTCTTCATCATTAGGAATGCCACTGGCAGGATTTTTCCTATTCCTCTGCAGTGAACACTGCACAGGTGCCTTAATGATCCAGCCCATGTGCCATGCTCACACAGGTGAGGAAAAGGAGAAAATCTGCCTGGAGCATTCCTAATGATGAAGAGGGTGGGGAGGAAGGGCAGAGAGGTTGTGCCAGCCTAATGCACAGACACTGTAAACCACGCCAGTTTGACACAGGGCTGCAAGTTTAAAAGTTGTTTTTTAGCACAATAACTGCATCATCTGCCGAACGGACCCCAGGACAGATCTTAGATTAACTTTCTTAGATTAACTTTAACTTTTTAGGCCTGACTAGTAAAAGTTATGTTTTAGTGCTCAGGTATCTTTGTTGGCATTGGGAGATGGTCCAGGCACTTTTCATGGGGACTCCACACTGTTGTTACTGTAGAAAAAGCCTAGGTTTACATCATGTTTGTGCCTATTTCTACATAGCCAAATAAAAAAACAATAAATAGTGAACAGGAGCTGAAACAAACACATCATTGGATTCTGCAATGAGCAGGTCCAGTCTGTTCCTGAGCAGAAATGCTCTCTTTGATGACCTTGTAGGAAAGTGATTGCTTTCAAAGCTAGATAATGGTTAAACCCAAACAATCTGCAAGATTTATAGCTAAGCTCTTTAACTCAGAGTCAAAATTAAACTGCACTGCATCCTTGACTATGGCTTATCCTAACACAAAATATGCAGAACTTATCTACTATCAAAGTGCCACTGACGGCTGTATGACGCAACAGGAGAGCTTGGAGGGCATCTTCACTGTGCTAGAGGTATTCTAACAGTCTTATAGATATATATTTATAAATATATATGCAGATAGTTATCAGTTTGTTTTCATATGCTTCTTATAGATACATACACACAATATACTGTTATTATATAATTGTGATAAGTGTTCAGATGGCTACCATGTATCTATAACACACCCTCCTACTAGATTACAGGTAACCTAACCTGCTAAAAACTCCCTATTGCTCACAGGGCGCTGAGGATGAAGGTGAGTTTCTTACTTCGGTCTGCATGGGAATGGCGCAGAGGATAAAGGTAAGTGTCCCATGCGCAATTGGGAGCTATCATCAGGTCACATACAGCTAACCTGCTGATAGTTTCCTTTAGGGACAGACAATATAAACTTCTGTCACACGCTTTTCGAATTTAGCTTCGTTAATTGTTAAACAAAATTTGTAAAATAAAGGGCTTGTTCACCTATCTGCACTCCCCTGATATCCTCTTCTGGTGTCTTCAGCCACCTCCAGCCCGCTCAGGCAATCACTGACTGCAGCACTGTTTCTTCTCATTGGAGAGTGACAGCCCACTCAGGCAATCACTGACTCACTGAAAACAGCCAGTGCCACAGCCAGTGATTGGCTGAGCGGGCTGTCACTCTTGTGCCTCGAGTAAGACAGCCCACTCAGCCAATCACTGGCCGCAGCTGGAGGCTACTGAAGACATAGAAGAGCACACTAGGGGAGCGCAGACAGGTACAGGGACAGATTTGTTAAGGTTGAGTTCATGAAGATTGCAAATTTTGCTGTAAAAATTCGCAAATATTGTGAACCAAGTTTTTTAAAGATTCGCTGATCTCTATCTTTAGACCATTTCACTTTTCACATAGCCTGCAGCCTTCTTAAACTGTCACTGTCGTTTTAACTTTCAAAATCTAAATCCACAGTAGATGTGATATAAAGCAAGTTTGCAATTTACATTCATTATTTTTTTCAGTTATCATGGAGAACACTCATTATTATTAATAAACAGCCGTCATTTTGGCCTAAAATCCCATATTAGAAACATTAGCCTCATACTGTATATATAAATGCATTCAAAGTCGTTCCTGTATAAGGATACATGTATAAGGATAGTCAGCATTTTACATAAGACCTTGGCATTTTAACAACCAAGGTTTAATGTGAGCGCAGCGCATTATTAGGAAGTCTGTGTCATAGCAGCTTCACACTAACGCTTCATTATTTACTGTATTATATGTACATGTGTCTCGCCAGCACTCATGTGTGGGGCCAACTTTATAAGAACAACCTAAAGCAGATTTCGAACATTTATAGTTATCAATAAAAAAAATCTATTTTATTAACAAAACTGTAAGATTTATGCTCTAAACATAGTAGGTCATGAACCTATAAAAATCAGTTTAACGTAATTGCTGGGGGCACAGTACAGAGATATTGTAATTATGGGGAAAGGGAGATTCCAAACCTTAACATGTCACAACTTTACTAATTGTAACTAATGTTTCAAATAATGTTTTATGAATCCCAATGCAAAGTCTTTGAAATTTTAATGAGACATAATACCAGTTTTGGCAATGATCCACCCGTCATGACGTACAATCTAGCTGATAGTGATAGGTGCAAAAAAAGAAGGCTAATTTATTATTCTGTTTCATTTTTGATTGAACTGTATTATTTTTAATATAACATTTTAGATTAATGTTTTTTTCTCACTTTTCACTACATTCTGCAGCTTAAGGCTGAGTTCACACTACGTATATTTCAGTCAGTATTGTGGTCCTCATATTGCAACCAAAACCAGGGGTGGATTAAAAACACAGAAAGGCTCTGTCCACACAATGTTGAAATTGAGTGTATGGCCGCCATATAACAGTAAATAACTGCCATTATTTCAATACAACAGCCGTTGTTCTAAAATAACAGCAAATATTTGCCATTAAATGGCGGCCATCCACTCAATTTCAACATTGTGTGAACAGAGCCTTTCTGTGTTTTTAATCCACTCCTGGTTTTGGTTGCAATATGAGGACCACAATACTGACTGAAATATACGTAGTGTGAACCCAGCCTAAATGGAAATATGACAGTTAAATACAATGACCACAAAGGCATTATTAAAATGCAATTTGATTTAGGTCAAATTTGACTTTTCACCTATTCATGTTTGACCCTTTGCTGACTGTGAGCATTGCTGGTTAAAATGTAACATAGTTGTGACACAATGTAT
Organism: Dendropsophus ebraccatus; assembly: GCF_027789765.1. Lineage (NCBI taxonomy): Eukaryota > Metazoa > Chordata > Amphibia > Anura > Hylidae > Dendropsophus > Dendropsophus ebraccatus. The sequence continues at coordinate 114,682,445 of NC_091455.1, forward strand.
TAATAAGGAACATATGCATCTGGCTCAGGTGCTGTGATGCTGGTCAAAATCCATTTTTGCCAGTAAAGGGGCCCATGTACTTTAGTTAGCCATTGGCCAAATGCTTGTTTGGCTGACAGCTGATAAGTGAACTTAAAAGCAAAAAACATTTTTGAAGCAAAGTTCACATTCATCCAAACTAAACATTAAAGGCACCACACTAAAATACTAATCAATGGTAGGAGTTTATCTGTTTTAGTGTGGTTCAGCAAGTTCACTCATCACTACTTACCTGTCTACGCTCCCCCAGTGTCCTACTGTGGATCTTTGATGTCTCCTACTGATGGAAGCAACCTCCACTTGCGAGACAAACTCATCTCGGGAGTGACAACCCGCTCAGCCAATTATTGACAGAGATGGGACAGTGCCACAGCCAGTGACTGGCTGAGTGGGCTGTCACTCTCATCTCAGGAGGGGCACATATGATAAATGTGGTCCTTTATGTTTATTTTTGTACATGGCTGGCAGTTGCACAACTGCGATGGTGCAACATGGCAGTGGGGTAGTTCTAGCCCCAAGCACCATGCTGCTGAGCTGAGTTGGACATAGATGTAGAAAATAGTGTTTGTGCAACATAGAAGATGACTTACCACTGAGTAGCGGTGTCTCCGTTGGTTTCTGCCTGCCTCATGGTCCTTGATTAAAGTATCTCTACCTTTACCCAAACAATCAAGGCTAGTCAGGCAACATCCCTTTAAGAACTGTTCTTTGCAGGTGCCATTATGATAAGCTGGAAGAGCTAACAAGAAAGAAAACAGCCTGCATCCATGACCTAAGATTGTGTGTTAAACTGGTGAATGTCATGACTTTCATTTCTTTTTGACCTGTCACAACTGCTCTTTCGTGAGGAGCCTCTGTTGCTAGGCTCCACGATAGGTAAACTATTTCCAGGCCCAAAACATTAATGTGCACAGTGAGAATACGGCAGTGACAGCTGTGCTTCTGTTATTCTGGAGAATTTCGTATTAGAATAGCTAAGTCTATACTGCCTCTCCTTAAGTAAATTTTGTGTGCAGGTTGCAAGCAATCCAAGAGTCCATCTCATGTTCTCCTCTGTGGCTTGGTCACTCAACTTGCCAAGTTTGCACTCCTACTCTGCTTGGTCATGTTACAGTACAACAAGTACCAGATAAAGTATTCAAAAACTGGAATAAAAAAATAGCTAAATAGCACAATAATGCATAACCTGGGCCAGGAACGAAATACTGAGATATTTAGATGGGATCAAACATCAAAGGTCTGCTTCAAACAGCCACCCTGGTCTGATGTCATGTTCTTGTCCTGGTTGTAATGGAAACCCAATACTGCTCAGTGGAGTTTTCAGTGGAACAGTGGTGGAAGCTGAATGCATAGGAAGAAAAGACAGGAGTGCCTTGTTCCATGGCATCCAAATGCACTGTGAAGCCAACATTGTGACCAACATTCGCTTTAAGAACAATGTGAATTTTATTAACTAGTGTAAGGTCATTAAGCAGTTTATTACCTAGTTTGTGGGTAAGCAATGACTTCCTATATTTACTAGAATTGTGCGGAAATGCAAACTAGAATTCTATATTACCACCACATTACTGACCATCCTTTGAGCAGATTGTGTTTCTGCATCACATTTGTGGGGTCAATTAAACGCTCAAAATGGCCAGAAAAAGAGAACTTTCATCTGAAACTCGACAGTCTATTCTTTTTCTTAGAAATGAAGGCTATTCCATGCGAGAAATTGCTAAGAAATTGAAGATTTCCTACCACGGTGTGTACTACTCCCTTCAGAGGACAGCACAAACAGGCTCTAACCAGAGTAGAAAAAGAAGTGGGAGGCCGCGTTGCACAACAAAGCAAGAAGATAAGCACATTAGAGTCTCTAGTTTGAGAAACAGACGCCTCACAGGTCCCCAACTGGCATCTTCATGTGTCAACATCTACAGTGAAGAGGCGGCTGTGGGATTTTGGGCTTCAGGGCAGAGGGGCAAAGAAAAAGCCATATCTGAGACTGGCCAATAAAAGAAAAAGATTAAGATGGGCAAAAGAACACAGACATTGGACAGAGGAAGACTGGAAAAAAGTGTTGTGGACGGATAAATCCAAGTTTCAGGTGTTTGGATCACAAAGAAGAACGTTTGTGAGACGCAGAACAAATGAAAAGATGCTGGAAGAATGCCTGACGCCATCTGTTAAGCATGGTGGAGGTAATGTGATGGTCTGTGGTTGCTTTGGTGCTGGTAAGGTGGGAGATTTGTACAGGGCAAAAGGGATTCTGAATAAGAAAGGCTATCACTCAATTGTGCAGCGCCATGCCATACCCAGTGGACAGCGCTTGATTGGAGCCAATTTCATCCTACAACAGGACAATGACCCTAAACACACCTCCAAATTGTGCAAGAACTATTTACAGCAGAAGCAGCAGCTGGTATTCTATCGGTAATGGAGTGGCCAGCGCAGTCACCAGATCTGAACCCCATTGAACTGTTGTGGGAGCAGCTTGACCGTATGGTACGCCAGAAGTTCCCATTCAACCAATCCAATTTGTGGGAGCTGCTTCTAGAAGCGTGGGGTGCAATTTCTCCAGCTTACCTCAACAGATTAATAGCTAGAATGCCAAAGGTGTGCAATGCTGTAATTGCTGCAAAAGGAGGATTCTTTGACGAAAGCAAAGTGTGATGTAAAAACAATGTTATTTCAAATACAAATCATTATTTCTAACCTTGTCAATGTCTTGACTGTATTTTCTATTCATTTCACGTATGGTGGTGAAGAAGTGTGACTTTTCATGGAAAACACAAAATTGTTTGGGTGACCCCAAACTTTTAAATAGTAGTTTATCTAGTTTGCGCTCAAAATAAATCTAATATGAATTTATGAAGCTTTTTAAGACAAGACTATCCAAATTAGATGCGACTTTTTGAATTAGATTTTTTGTTGTTAATTAGATCGAAAGTGTGGCAGAATTCTTTTTAGTTAAATTTATTAATTGCGCAATTTTTTAGTCGCATATATTGGCGCATCGCTACGTCTGCTCTGAAACAGGTGAATTTATTAGACTAATTAATAGACCATTATTTTAAACACACATTTACTATGCTATTAGACAATTTACATAAATTTGACTAAACCCATTAGATTGGAAATTACGCCAAAACAAAATCGTGTTTTTAGATTTGTTAGCAAGTATCCCCCTATGTTTTTTTATTTATTCTAATTATTTAACTGTGTATTATGTAACCTCTGTAATTATATATATATATATATATATATATATATATATATATATATATTATATATATATATTGCGGAATCTGTTGGTGTTATACAAATAAATACTATTATTATTATTATTAATGGGACTAAGTATTAGGTTTCACACATTGCTGCTATGCTGTACTCTCCATTGTCCCATTTCTTCCCATGTTGGTGTGCTGCTCCCAACCTCCTTTCCCAGTGTCCTATTAGCATTTTTCACATGCTGGGATGTCTCCTGTCCTACACTGTAGAGCAGGGATGATAAACATTAAACATTTGGCCTTCCAGCTCCAAAATCATATATGCTGTTTAAGGCTATGTTCACACTGCGTACGAGTCCGGCCGCATTTCGTACGCCGTCGTACATGTGCGGCTGAAGCGGCGGGCGTGGGAAAAAAATCGACATGCGGCCGGATCCGTACGAACCGCGAACATACGCCCGTAGTACAGTTATGCTTCCCTAGCTTGTTTCGAAGCGATCTGAAACAGGTCATTTACTTGGAAATCTTCGCCCAGCCCTGTAAACCACACAGAACCTTTTGGATCGAAAAATCAAGTTAAATTTGGCTGAAATAAGTACTTCGTACGGGACCGCATGGAAATCCACAGCCGTGAGTTTCAACATTTCCGTCCTCAAACAATGGTCTTGTTAATTTTTCACGGTGCCGTATACGATCCGGCCGTAAGCTCATACGTAGTGTGCATTGCGCGGGCGTATATCGTATACTTTCCAGCGTACGCATTAACCTCAAAACTACGGGCAAATATTCGCGGTTCGCACTACGGCCGGAAACATACGCAGTGTGAACATAGCCTAAAAGTATAGAGAGAAAATAGAGCTCACACAGCAAACTGCAGAGGCTGCATAACAAAAAATAAGCAACATTTTTAATAAAGACCCATACAGAAAATATTATTTGCTGGAGTTCTGTGTGTGCTGGAGTATCTCTGTGCTAATTAGACATTTAGTGCACTGGCATTGGGAGTACCACCACCACTTCAACGATACACCCTTGCAGGCCCCCCCTCCCCCGGCTAGCCTGCTCTGTTGATATTAGGAAAGGCCAGTTGGGTGGTAATCCCACTCCCCAGTGCAACAAAACACCATATTAACATAGTGATTAAACTCCTAATAGCACAGAAACTGTGCCGAGAATGATAGTAAGTAACTTACCTTCATCCTCAGTGCCCCATGCGCTATAGGGATATATCAGCAGGTTAGACAGGTTAGACAATTTACATAAATTTGACTAAACACATTAGATTGGAAATTATGCCAAAACGTCTTTGATTCCCTTTAAGGAAGCCTCTCCTATCTCATGGACACACCAAGTGACCATTTAAAGTGTATCCACAGGTCTAAACTCTCTCCCTAACAGATGATGTGCAGAGAAAAAAGGGTTAGGCATGTCTAATACTCATGGGAAATAAGCCATAGGTATCTGGCAGTTGCTTGTTCCTCTCTCCCTTTTGAAAGCAAATGCACTCACAGCTGGACCAAGTATGCATGTGTGTGGAGGGCTATAGAGGAATAGCTGTCAATTGAACATAAAAAGCCTTAGAAAGACAAAATCCTGGAGCCAAAGAAGACAACTTTACATAATGTGGTAATTACAGTTCCTGCAATGCACATCAATTGAATCTGGCAGTGAAGCAACACTTATCCCCATATGCATGCCTTGATCATCTATCAAATGCATGTTTTCTGGTCAGTGTTCTTTCACAAATAAAACACATCCTGTTTCTTTGAGTTTGTGAAATCTGATAATCTCATTACACAATATATAGAATAATGATGTTTTCTATCTGAGGCTCACAGTCTTATAATAATGGATCTATGACTGATTCCCATTTAAGAATAAGAAATAAAATATACCACTGAGATGGGCAAAACAAGTTGTAAATGTGTAGCCAACTGTACTGCTAAACTAAAATGTCTCTAAGGTGAAGTTTCCACATTGTAATTAGGAATGCGTATCAAATTTGGTGGAAAACATGTCCCTATATCTTTCCTAATAGCTGTGCAATGTTTTCGGGATCACACAGCTGCACAACTATTGGGGAAGAAATGGAGGTGAGGTTTCCATCACATTCTGAATGCATACAGTATGTGGAAACACAGCCTAAGGAGAACTACAGCAGTTGCAAAAAAAAGTAGAGATACATGATGGAAATGGAGGATGTACAGGAAAAATATAATTCTATGGACATATTCTATGTCTGACTGCACAGTCTTTTGACCTGGGCAGATTGCTGGCAGTGGTGACTGATTTGCTGATCAGACTGAGCAGGCATTTCCTTGTGTAGAGCAAGAAGTTATTAGTGATCAGTGATTGGGGAGATTTATCAAACATGGTGAAAATTAAAACTGGCTTAGTTGCCCCTAGCAACCAATCAGATTCCACCTTTCATTTTCCAAAGAGTCTCTGAGGAATGAAAAATGGAATCTGATTGGTTGCTAGGGACAACTGAGACAGTTTTACTTTACACCAGTTTGATAAATTGGGTGCATGACTGATGTTTTTTACAAATAAACAAGAAAAAAGCTTGACACTATAGTAAAGCGCACACCACTATATCCAAACAAAATGCAAAGTTTATTGGGACAAACAAAAAACAAACACACCACAACAAACAGCAATAAAATCAATTAAAAAACCACATAGGTTTGTAGAAAACTAAGTGGGAGGACAATATACTCTCCTACTTTATCAGGGAATCAAACATGTTGGTGATGCTCCACATGATCAGATGTAAACTATAAAGCGCATAAATAGAATGGCTGGCAAAAATACAAAAAAGATCTGTAGATAATAAGTAGTACACAATGTAAGAAGCCAAAAGTGCTACAGTGCAAACGTGCAAATAAGTCATGAAATCATTGTAAACATCAATGTAAACCTCTGACATAGAAAAGGAGCCAGACCATATATGCAACATTAATTCAATTACTACTTATTATCTACAGATCTTTTTTGTATTTTTGCCAGCCATTCTATTTATGCGCTTTATAGTTCACATTTGATCATGTGGAGCATCACCAACATGTTTGATTCCCTGATAAAGTAGGAGAGTATATTGTCCTCCCACTTAGTTTTCTACAAACCTATGTGGTTTTTTAATAGATTTTATTGCTGTTTGTCGTGGTGTGTTTTTTGTTTGTCCCAATAAACTTTGCATTTTGTTTGGATATAGTGGTGTGCGCTGTATTAGGCTGGGTTCACACTATGTATATTTGAGGCTGTATTTGGTCCTCATGTCAGGTCCTCATAGCAACCAAAACCAGGAGTGGATTGAAAACACAGAAAGGATCTGTTCACACAATGTTGAAATTGAGTGGATGGCCGCCATATAACAGTAAATAACGGCCATTATTTCAATACCACAGCCGTTGTTTTAAAATAACAGCAAATATTTGCCATTAAATGATGGCCATCCACTCAATTACAACATTATGTGAACAGAGCCTTTCTGTGTTTTCAATCCACTCCTGGTTTTGGTTGCTATACAGCCTCACAAATACAGCCTCAAATATACATAGTGTGAACCCAGCCTTATAGTGTCCAGCTTTTTTCTTGTTTATTTGTATAAGGTTGTTTTTTTTTGGACACTTAGCTGCAACCCTTGTTTTTCTTATATTCTTGGTGAGCTCCCCCATATCTTAGATTGGAATTGACTGTTTTTTTTTCTCTTTTCTACCAAGTTAAGCCTAAAATAAAACACTGGAGAGCCCCTTTAATGTCAACATTTAGGTTATGTTCATACAATGTATTTTTACGTATTTCTACAGCCGTTGTTGCCGATTGCAACAACGGCCATAGTTAATACGAGAAAATATGTTGGCCGCGTGTATATAGGATCCCTATATGGTGTAGCAGAGCTGAGATGGTGTAGCAGTGCTGAGATGGTGTAGCAGAGCTGAGATGGTGTAGCAGAGCTGAGATGGTGAGGCAGAGCTGAGATGGTGTAGCAGAGCTGAGATGTGAGATGGTGTAGCAGAGCTGAGATGTGAGATGGTGTAGCAGAGCTGAGATGGTGTAACTGAGCTGAAATGGTGTAGCAGAGCTGAGAGAAGCACCATGCACGGGTGAGCTGTGGGGGTGTTGGGGGGCCCAGGTGAAGGGGTGTTTTGGTGGTGCCGCAGGTGAGCACCCGGTGTGGGGGGGGGTTATCCGCTGGTAAGCACCGTGGGAAAGAGGCACGAGTGAGCCACAGGTGACGCGATTTAGCAGGGGGGGTGCCGCCGGTAAGCTGCGGGTGACAGGGGGGGGGGTATGCCGCCGCGGGTGACAGTGACGGGGGGACAGTTAGCCGCTGGTAAGCGCCGCGGGTGACTGGGGGTGTGATTGAAGCCAGCGGGGGGGGGGGTGGGGTGGTGGTGTTGACAGTGAGCCGCTAGTAAGAGTCGTGGGTGCGCCACGGGCGGGCCGCGGATGACGGGGGGTGCCGCGATTGAGCTTGCCATTGGTAAGCCACGGGTGATGGGGGGAAGTGGGGTGCGGCCGGTAAGCACCACAGGGGTGCCGCCGCAGGTGACAGTGAGCGGCGGGTGATGGAGCGGACAGTGAGCTGTGAGTGACGTTTAAGCCCAGCGAGGGGGGGCGCCGGTAAGCTGAGATGGTGTACATGGAGATTGAGTGACCCGGGGGGAGGGGGGCCGCGGGTGAGCGTCACGAGTGAGCCGCGGGTGACAGAGGTGACGGGTGTGCCGCAAGTGAGGGGACACAGTCAGGGGTTGAGCTCTGGGGCTGGGGGGCAAACGGTACGGGTGGCTGCTGTTAGAGAGGGAGACAGTGACAGCTGCATTGATCACTGTCTCCCTCTCTAACAGCAGCCACCGCCGTCAGTGTACTCCTTCACTTCAGTTTGGCTGGGTTAGAAGCCTAACCCAGCCTATTAAAAGGAAGGAGGACACATGATGCCGTCTCAGAGGGTGGGGGCCAGGAGCAGTTTTTTTTTGTGCTGAATAAGTTAAATATACATAAATTCAGGCTGCCTACAGACATCTCTAAAAACAAACCGGACATTCACCATAACTTTCATGTTGTTTGAACCTTAAGTCATCAAGTGGTCTTAGGGGGCTGCCTCACTGACCTTGATTGACAGATCTCTCCTTATACCCAAACAGGTTATATCAACAAATCTGTAAATAAGGCTGGTGGGCTGGGAAAAAGATGCATAGGACCGTTCCAATAACTCATGGTTCAATCAGCATGAAAGTGATGGCAGGTTCCCTTTAAGGTTGCCCTCACAAGATCTTTACAAAGAAATATCAACATTTCAGTTTTAATTACTAATTTCTGATGGTAATCCATTAAATAACAATTACTTTTTTTTTATAAGTTACGTTGTTGAGTTTACTAAAATTCCAGACGGTTAGAAAAATGCCCTTTGTAAAGTAAATACCAATAAAATTCATATATATATATATATATATATATATATATATATATATATATAAACATTGAATAAAAAAAAGATGAAGGGGTTCTGGTTGTACAGGACACCAAATAGCAGGTTGGGAGGTAATTGCTGTGATCATACATTTTTTAGTAGGTAAAGGGCATCGACTTATTTATAGAAATTTGCTAACACTGGAGGGTTAGAAGGAATTCAACCCATCTTGTTTTCTTTCTAAACAAACCTTACTAAATATGTTTTGTAATTGCAATGTCATCTTAAATGCTAGGACAAGCCAAGAACATTTTACCGGATGAGATTTCACATTCTTACAAGAATCAAAAGAAAATATTCTGGAAAAAAATGTCTAAATTATTAAAGGAAAAGTTGAAAAATTGTACAAGGAAAAGTCTCCACTGAGTAATGTTTGCTTAAGCTAGATAGTCTGAAAGTCTATTTTCAACTTTAAAGGGGTAGTTAACAAAAATGTATTTTCTTTCAAATCAACTGGTAACAGAAAGTGTCAGAGATTTGTAGCTTACTTCAATTGAAAATCTCCAGTCTTTCAGTACTTATCAACAGCTGTATGTCCTACAGGAAGTGGTGTATTCTCTCTAGTCTGACAAGTGCTCTCTGCTGCCACCTCTGTCCATGTAAGGAACTGTCCAGAGCAGCAGAAAAAAACCCTTACAAATCTCTGCCACTCTGACACCAGTTTTTATGAACTACCCCTTTAGGTATTCTTTCTTTCTTTTTTTTTTTTATTTACTAATATCTCATTTAATATACCTTCAGTCTACCAATAATTAATAGTCCTTCTTTAAAAAATAGAACAGAAGTCATTATACAACTTTTTTTATTTTAATGAGCAAATGTGAAAGTCGTCAAACTGACTTCATGTTCATTGTGTTTTTATTAAGTTGCTCAAAAAGAGAAAAAGGAAACATGCAGAGCATAAATCTTCCATAAGAAACAGAAAAACTAATTTTCATCATCAAATATGATCCTTAGTGTGTAGTGGAGAGCAGGATCACAGCAGGCAGTTACAGCTGAGCAGGGAAAGCAATAGTGAGATATAGGGACAGAGAGGAGAGGATGCGGGTATTTTTCTGTGGGAGCTGTCAAGCCAATATCCCTATTTTTTATTTTTTTTTTTTGGGGGGGGGGGGGGGGGGGTTATTGTAGATCAATCTTTATTTCCTGGGGTGTTCACCTAAATAGGCTATACAGGCAGAATCTGCACTCAGCAGTTATTGAAGCGGAGCTGCTACGTATTGAGTAGTTTAAATGAATCCATCTTTAATATCAAGTAAAAAAAAAAAACACAAATATATTAGTGAAAATATAAAATAGCAGCTCTGTTCTGTGTTAAGTTCCTCAGTGTTTTGCAGTTTAGACGAACTCATTCTTTGAGGCATCTCAACCAGTTCTGGAACTTCGTCATCTTCTTCCTCCCTGGTTGCAAGAGGTGCTTTCTCATCTACAAATTGTTTTGGCAGGGCTTCAGCAAGTCTCCGCAGGCTGGTAGGGCTGTCTGCTGCGAGCTGGTTCAGGATGCTAGGTAACATCTCTGTAAGCTGCTTGGTCTCAGCATGGCTTGTAATGGTGAAGGTGTTGGCAGCCAAGGAGCCCGAACTTTAGGATTATTAAAGTGAATGACTGTTCCTTGGTTTGTTAGCATGTTTAATTCTTCAATGCCAGAAATGTTATTCACACCAAGCTTCTTCAGTGGGAACTGTAGCTTCTTGTCTTTAGCAGTGGTTGTTCTGTGGACGACCTTCTTCTTTTTGTGGGCTGTTCCCTTTCCACCAATGCGGACTTGGGCTTGAAGTTTTGCTAACTTTGCTTTATCTGTGATACCTTATTCATCTTCTGCAGCCGCTAGGCAGTTGTGTGTGAGGAGCATGGCGGGTTTAAAGGCCTCCAGAGAGCGGCGGCACCGGGCGCACACACACGGGGGAAGCAAGATGGAAGCCAAGAGCGCCAGTATCCAGTTTACCAAGTAACTGAGTGCCTGTTGTGCATTATACAAAGTCACTGGGACTAGTGAAGACAAATTCCATAATATTCACTCACTGGGTGCTTTAAACTCATAGTAAATTATACCAATTCACTGGGAGCAGTGAAGACATTATCTATCTTAATAACTTAGTGGGCTCTGTAAACTCATAGGGGGAGATTTATCAAACTGGTAGAATTGTCTTAGTTGCCCCTAGCAACCAATCAGATTCCACTTTTAATTTTTAAAGAATCTGTGCGGAATGAAAAGTGGAATCTAATTGGTTGCTAGGGGCAACAATTCTACTTTACAACAGTTTGATAAATCTCCCCCATAGTGTGTTATACCTATTTACTGGGAGCAGTGAAGACATTGTGTATCTTAATAACTTAGTGGGCTCTGTAAATGCATAGTATGTTATACAAATTCACTGGGATCAGTAAAGCCAGCATCCCCCTTAATAACTTACTGGTTGCTCTGAAAATAGTTCCTATTGTCAGTGAGGGGGTGCTCTGAAATAAGTGTCACTATCCACCATCCAATATAATTTATTTTGCTCCTTCTACAATTCTTAAAACATGCATTATGTCCAAGTGTATAAAAAAATCAGGCCTTTCTGAGGGTATGGGCAGTGTAAGTGGCCAAGCTGGTACACAGGGTGATGCCAGTGGAAGACAGAGTTAAGGGAGTGTTGATCCTAACTGTATTGGAGGAAGATTCCAGATATCAACTACACCTAGTGGACAGGTGAAAACCAGCCAGGCTGGGATTGTTGACTGGATCCTTCAAAGCTCAATCTCTGCAGCAGGCAGTAGCCAATCCCTGAGACAGCAGTCAACTAATGGGTCGTCCCTGAGTAGTGCCGCAACATTCCATGCCAAGGTCAAGGTGTTTCCTCTGCCCTGTCTTCTTTGGTGTCTCAGGCTCAATCTACTTCTCAGGGCCATCAGCAAGAGAGCTCATGGTGAGCCTGGCACTCTCCACAGAGTCTCTGATTTGATGTCACCGGTCCACCAATGCTCACTGTTGTCCTGGGAGAAAGTGTCATTTTACGCTGCTCATTTACCAATGTCCACTGCTGTCCTGGGAGAAAGTGTCATTTTACGTTGCTCATTTACCAATGTCCACTGCTGTCCTGGGAGAAAGTGTCATTTTACGCAACTCATTTACCTATGTCCACTGCTGTCCTGGGAGAAAATTGATATCACGCCACTGATCCACCAAGGTCCTCTGCTGTCAATGGCGGTAACTGAATGACTGGCTCTTTGACATTTTTTTACATTGTAATTTTCCAATTTTTGACAATGTAATAACAACATCTGTTGAAAAGAATCGCTACTCTGTAATAGTCTCACTATTGTAGCTACTATAGTTTGGCTTTTTTAATTAAATTTTTTTGTATTAGATTCCCAACCCGAATTTTCAGCTGTTTCACTTATCTCTAATTATACTATATATGTTTATAGGAGAGGTGCATTTCCTTGTGAAAGTACACAAAACATATGTTAGTAAACAGCGAGCTAATACAGTAGTAAACAGAGAGTAATACAGTCATTTAGCACTATAGGTAAGCTGTAGGTGGAGCTGTGGTTTATTTATTTCTATTTAACCCACATTAAACCATATAAAGAGTATTCAATGTATACTCTACGCAATGATTTGTAAGGCTATTATAATATGGAATTACTTTTGCCATATCATACTGATTTTTATACTTATTTAAATTAATAACCTACATGTATACTATATTGCCATGAACCGCCGCGGTCCCGGGTGCCGCTTGTAGCCCGGGACCGCAGGTATTAGCAGGCACGGTCCGATCGCAACAGCCGGAAGCAATCGATGTGCATATCTATGCAGCACAGATCTGAATGAGAGATCAGTGCACTTATACTAGAAGTCCCCAAGGGGGGCTTCTAGTATAAGTGTAAAAGTTAAAATAAAAGTGATGTTATAAGTAAAAAGCCCCCTCCCCTAATATAAGTCAGAATCACCCCCCTTTTCCCATGTTATAAATAAAAATAAACAAATAAATAAACAAATAAACATGTTTGGTATCGCCGCGTGCGTAATCGCCCGAACTATTAATTAATAACATTCCTGATCTCGCATGGTAAATGGCGTAAGCGCCAAAAAATCCCAAAGTGCAAAATTGCGCATTTTTGGTTGCATCAAATCCAGAAAAATTGTAATAAAAAAAAGCGATCAAAAAGTTGCATATGCGTAATCAAGGTACCGATAGAAAGAACACATCATGGCGCAAAAAATGACACCTCACACAGCCCCATAGACCAAAGGATAAAAGCGCTATAAGCATGGGAATGGAGCGATTTTTAGGAACATATATATGTTAACAATGGTTTGAATTTTTTACAGGCCATCAGATACAAGAAAAGTTATACATGTTACATATCATTGTAATCGTAACGACTTGAGGAACATATATAACCAGTCAGTTTTACCCCAGGGCGAACGGCGTAAAAACGTATATCACCCAAATAAAAGAAATGCATTTTTTTTTTTCAATTTCACCACACTTTGAATTTTTTTCTGGTTTTGCAGTGTACTTTATGAAAAAATTCAGCCTGTCATTGCAAAGTACAATTAGTGACGCAAAAAATAAGGGCTCATGTGGGTTTCTAGATGAAAAAATACAAGTGCTATGGTCTTTTAAGTACAAGGAGGGAAAAACGAAAACACAAAAATTGAAATTGGCAATTGCCTCATGTACCACGTGCAGGTCCCTACGCTAAATCAACACTGTCGCTAAGCGACCACCAACTCCACAAAGTAAGCGCAAGCAGAGAAGGGAGTCCACTGAATGGCCCTGCAACCCCACTGTCACAGGACCAAACCCCAAGGGCCCCCCCAAACCCTGAGAAAGCTGCCACCAAGCAACACAAGTGTGAACAAGGTCTTACTACTCACCACTGCACTGGTGGTAGAATGGGAGAAAGAGGAGGTACTTACCATGTGTGCACCTCACACCAATGGCTGACACTAATAAATTTATACTATATATAGATCTATCTATCTATCTATCTATCTAAAATATAAAGTCCACCTCACCGTACACCCGACGCGCGTTTCGCGTGTTGCTTTCTCGAGGGTGATCATCACCCTCGAGAAAGCAACACGCGAAACGCGCGTCGGGTGTACGGTGAGGTGGACTTATATACTAAGGACATGTATGGGTAATATCTACTATGTGTTTATGGCGTTTTTTATATGTCTCTTTGCCATATACCCACTGTGGGAGTTATTTACTTGCTGTATGTAGTACCAACCCAGTGCCCAGTATATATGTTTGTATATGTAGGTTGTCTTTGTTTTCTTCCTACCTTTTGATATAGCATTTTATGTATAAAGAACTCTTTGATCCACCGTTTGTATGGGGATTTGTATTAGCTCCAGCCCCCCCATTATGTATTTTTAAATCTCTTTTTTTGATATACCAATAATAATAATAAAAAATATTTATATTTACATTGGTCTTGCATTCGGTTTTTCTTGTTTTTTGTGTTGGATAGTTTCGGGTGCGCATAGACCGCACTATTTGGGCCTTTTTTGGTAGGATTACTTACCTTAGATAGATAGATAGATAGATAGATAGATAGTTATCTATCTGTCTGTCTATCTATCTATCTATCTATCTATCTATCTATCTGATTCATGTTGAGGCAATTACCTGTGTTATGTGTGATGTCTCTGTACTTCAACAATGTTTAGGCTGTACACCAACTTATTATATTGGGATATGTCTGATAAAGGACCATTCATATAGTGCTGGTATTTTTAACACATACTGTATTTTTTAAGAATTTTTTTTTTTTTTGTGGTTGTTTCGACTCCATGTTATTGGGTAAAATGATTATTGTACTGTGTTAGGATGTTAGAATTTTGGACTATTATTGTGCCCAAATCGAAAAACATTATAGTCAGTGAATATTGGTGTCATTGGGGGAAACTGATCACAGCTTTAATAATTTCATAAATTTTTTGCTCAAACTTATATGGGTTTTATTCAATTCTACTAACTCTTAAGGCCCTATTACCCGGAGTGATTATTGTCTGTGTTCGTCCGATGCCAATTGTTACGCCGACAATTGCTTTGTGTAATAGAACACAACGATTAGCTTCCCATGCACAATGTTGGCTGATCGTTGTCTTTCAACACGTTAAAAAATTAACGATCACAATAACAGCGATATGCTGCCGTCTCTCCGAGGAATAGGAGCGGCAGCAGCAGAAGGCTGCTATCTTCTAGGGGCTGCCCAGACAATCTAGCGTTCACCCGGGCAGGCCCCTCCCCCCGCAGCTCCCCGAACCTCCCCCCAGCTCTTACCTGCTCGCTGCCGGCAGCAAGCAGGCAATAAGGTCGTGCTTGTTTGCTCCTCTGAATTGCCTCGTGTAATAGGGGTTTAATACTATGCTAAATGTCAGCATTTTTTTCCAGAGCTAACCCCCTGTTTTGTCCTCCCAACAATGCAGTGACCAGGTACTTCCTGTCTGTATCATGGGCTGTCAACAAATATTGTGTCAATTATATATGTACAAAGTGGTCACACAGAGGGATTCATTAACTGCTAGGGAGATGGAGGCAACAGAAGATACATATGATATGAGGGAAGAATTTACAAAGCAGGCTGTATGAAATATTTAGATTTTAGATTGCATTAATGTAGGTATACAAGCAAAATTCATGTATTAGGGCTTATTTATACTACTGGTTCTATCCTGTCCTCAGAGTGAACCCCACTTTTCTTTTCATGTTTTATTATTGTTGATGTTGATTGCCCTCTTTATTGTCCGCACATGTGACCATCCCTTAGCGTATGTGAATCAGCCCTTTGGTTCACATCCTCTTGCTTGCAGCTAGTAAACATTCTCATGGCTATAGCGTGTACACTTAGCCTTTTATCAGTAACAAATAATTCTGTAGACAATCAAACAAGGACTTTCTCAACAGCCTCTCAAGCACCCACCCCTACAGCTGAGATGAATTATAACTCTTGTATAGAGGAATGAGGATGTCGGTCTGTGCACAACATCTGCTTCAATATGAATTCATTAGAAGTATAGCTATTTCTGTACTTTTCTACGCAAAAAATAAGACCCAGATGGTTTGTGTTGTGTGTCTGAAATCTGACAGTATGTATGATCTTCTTATGAGACCATCTCTTCTGCAACCTGCACTGCAGTCTTGTAGGTGTTGTGTATTTGGTATATAAAAAAAAATATATATATATACAGTGGTACCTTGGTTTAAGAGTAACTTGGATTAAGAGCGTTTTGGTTTAAGAGCTCACAGTTTTTCAAAAATGTGACTTGGTTTAAGAGTATCGCTTTGGTTTAAGAGCTCCCTGTACTGGGTGGTAGCGCGAGTGGGGGAGGGGCAAGGCCTGCATAGCGGGGTCTACAGCACTATACTCTGACCCAGGAAGTCTCCCTCACCTTCCAAATCATAGCAGATCCACTTCAGGCTGGGGCTTACATCAGGGGACAGGACTGTGGAAGTAATCTCTTCATAGCTGTAACCCCTCTCTCCCCGGACAGAGAGTGCTGCATGTATGTGCCCACATCTGCCCTGCTCATTCCTGCATGCTCCCTGCAGTCTCTGTCAGCCCTTGTGTTTCCCATCCTCTCCATTACTGTATAGTAACCTATAATATTACATATTCTGATGTTTCTAAATGTTTGTTTCATTTGTTTTACATGTTATTCAGAATAGTAAATCATTATTTTTGAGGTATGGAACCAATTGTCTGCATTTCTATGATTTCTTATGAGAAAATTTGCTTTGGTTTAAGAGTGGATTTGGATTACAAGCACAGTCCCGGAACGAATTATGCTCGTAATCCAAGGCACCACTGTATATATATATATATATATATATATATATATATATATATATGTCAGTCATGAATAACATAGAAATAAATCTATTTTGATGCCAACTGTTTATTATTCCTCAATATTCTGACCTAGAACAATATAATCCACTTACATTTACCTGTCGTACAGTGTATTCATGCTTTCTTTGTCTAGTCTAAAAAGTCACAAAAATATGAACTAGCACAAGAGCAGATGTATTGAATTACATAATTTCTAGATGCCAATATCTGAAGAATTATTAATATTCATAACTGAGCTGTGTACGGATGTAGCAGGCTTAGTTTGAGATTGGCTCTAAGAAGTCATGCACATGGCAAAGCTGTTTGCACAGACCCTGTACAGTTCCACACAAAGTAATGTTGCTGCATTTCTGCTACACAGAGGTTCAGTATAGCCATAGTAGCTTATTGGTATTTAACTAGAGAGCCATACTGCTTTTTGCTACGTCTATGTAGCCTAATAGTATGTTCACATTCTTCTTTGAGCCTATCATAACAAGAGAAACAGGGCCGTAATTCCCACTAGGCACCAGAGGGCCGCTGGTAATCATAATTATGTTTCCCCAGCCTCCCACTTACTATGAAAGCCAGCATCACTTGGGAGTGGAGAGGGTAGAGAGGTCGGCTCCTCACCTGGGACACTACACTGATTGCTGTGAGAGTTGTGAAGCTTTTAGCCGTCGCAGAGTTTCTGGTGAGGTGCTGCCGCTTCCTCTACGCTTTACTCCTCTTAATAGACAGACTCCCCCTTCACCATATTAAGGCTGCTAGCTAAGTGCAGGGGGCAGCAGCCTGTGTGTCCTGACCAGGGCCGGATTAAGGTTGGTGGAGGCCCCGGACGACAATCCCCCCACCCCACCCCCCAAAAGAAAACAACTATGCCACGATCTATACAGATGGCAGCTTACTGTAGGCAACTTAGCACAGACCCCTCCTCGCTGTATTGCTCATCCTCCTCCTCTGTTGAGCATGTGATGGTCACTAGAGGCTGCAGTGCAGAGGAAGATGCCAGACCCTAGAGACAGGAGCGGGGAGGGCTAAGTATCCGAGTGTATTCCCACATTGTGTTTGTGTTAATAACGCAATGTGAGAACACAGCACTTTCTGTGCGCTGTTGCCCATTGTGTTAGGGTACTATTACACAGTCTGATATCCTGGGTAGGTAGCACCGTTCTGCTAGAGTTCCAGATGGTGGGGGCCCCTAAGTGGTGGAGGCCCCGGGTTATGTGCCCCAGGTGCCCTCCCTTTAATCCGGCCCTGGTCCTGACTACTGCTCCTTCCCATGTGGGGAGACTGCTCAGGGGTGCAGGACAGACAAGACAACCTGGCTGCTGCACAACAGGATATCTGGGGTAGTGATGTCATGCCCATGGGTGGGATTGAGCAGGAGCTTATTAACATGCAACCTTAGGAAGATACCTGTGCTGCTTGTCCCCAATGTATACACACACACACACACACGCACACTAATAGAGTTTTGCTCTGTAGATACACAATGTAGTCACATACAGATCTGCAGACAGACATACAGCTTGGTCTGTACACCCTGGACCTCACTCCTCCCCCCTTGTCTGCTATACAGATGTAGCAATAGTTAACATGATCCATGACTCCATAATTGCATCAGGGAGAACAGTAAAGGCCCAATTACACAAAATGATTATCGGTCTTACTTAGCCGATTATCAGTCTTACTTAGCCGATTACTGGCCGTCTAGGCCAATAATCTGTCTGTGTAATAGGACACGTTAAAAGGCCACAATCAGCTGACATGCAGAACATGCATGAATCTGAATATGTTCAGCAGTAAATAGGGATCAATGCTGTGTTTGACTTAATATCGTTTCAAAAGGAGATTTTAACATTTGTTTGGGGTTTGCAGAGATGTAGAGTGGCGAAATTTACGCTTTATACTAGCAAAATTAACAGTGGTTTTGGACCCCCAAATTTGATGAAGTACTATTGTGCTGCTCGCCTTGCGTCAATCATTACTTTTCATAGGAAGGTGTACCAAACCAAAGAAAAAACAAATTGAGTATTGTAGCAATAATTTTATTTCAACCAATATTTAAAATACCAAAAAAATCAAAAAATAAATCAACACTATAAAAACAGGGTGGCAATCCTGGAGAGATGTCTTATATAACATAGTACAAGAGCAATTCATAAAAAAAGACCACTGGGACCGGATATAAAGTGCTAAGTGCATGATTGTCACATTGGAAAAATATCCTATAGTTGCAATGCAAACCCGTCCCACCCCATTTAAGAATCGCACATGTTACCAGAGGGTCACAAAATCTGCTCACTTTTCAGGACGGGGTGGTGGCGTCCTGGAGAGTGAGCAGATTTTGTGACCCTTTGGTAACATGTGCGATTCTTATATGGGGTGGAACGGGTTTGCATTGCAACTATAGGATATTTTTCCAATGTGACAATCATGCACTTAGCACTTTATATCTGGTCCCAGTGTTCTTTTTTATGAATTGCTCTTGTACTTCTATGTTATATGAGACATCTCTCCAGGATTGCCACCCTGTTTTTATAGTGTTGATTTATTTTTTGATTTTTTTGGTATTTTAAATATTGGTTGAAATAAAATTATTGCTACAATCCTCAATTAGTTTTTTCTTTGGTTTGGTTTGGCTATATTATATACATAACAGTGGCTGCCCTCAATTTATGTGATTTTGGTTAATATAGGAAGGTGTACCGCCTATTGTGGTTAGATATTGAGAAATCTGCATGCCCGAAACTAGCGCTTGATCTTTTGCCGTGGATGTCCGCTTGTCCTCCAATTTTGTGCCCACTCCTCTCTCCAACCCTCGCTCTGTGGGATTGGCTACGGAAACCCGTTGCTTTTATGTCTGATCATACACTGGCTGCCCCTTTGTTCGCTAACCCGGAGTTTCCACCTGGTCTTCATGTGAAACAGTTCCAGTGGTGGTTGGACAAAGGCCTCTACTGAATAGGTAATACGCCCAAAGGACAATTTTTTGTGGATACATAAATTAGCTGACAAGGAACTTTTTTACTATAACCAAATTATACATTATTTATCTGCTTTAAAAGAAAACAGCGTTTTTGAATGCCTTTGCATTGATTCACCTACAGGATCCCATATATTATCTATTCTTTAGTCATTGTTGATCTCCACCCCTGACAAGTTGAGTTACATGGTTCAGTGGGAAAGGGACTTGTCGGTCTCCTACTCAAATCGTGAATGGCAAGATATAGCTTTTAATACTGCCAAGGTTTCTATTTATGTTGCTCTAGTGGAGGCGAACTACAAGGTCCTTCTGAAATGGTATTTAGTTCCGGTTTAATAGCTAAAATGAACCCTGACTACCCAGCCTCTTGTTTTAGAGGATGTAGGGAAGAAGTGTCGATGTATCATATCTGGTGGTGCAGCCCGAAGGTTAAACGATTCTCGAGACAAATTTTTAATATGTTGTATTCCTTAACTCAGTGTAATGTGCGGATGTCCCTAACATATGCATTACTGAATGTTAAGATTCTAAGGACTCCTACAGCTACTCAGCGATTCGCTGCTTTCCTTTTCCTAGCTGCTAAGATTGCCATAGCCACATCATGGAAGAAAGCAGCGGTTCCTTTAGACTTTGTGAAATCTAAACTAAATTGGATGATGGTCAATGATCATTTGCATTCTATACTATATGACTGTGAAGACCAATTTTGTAAAGTGTGGAATCCATGGATCTCTTATATAGGGGAGGGGGTTAACAGGTAGGGAGAGGCGAGGGGGTTCTCTGTAGGGTTTTTTTCCTCTCGTCTAGTCTAGAGTTTGTCTTGGTGTTGTCTTGTTTCTTGTTTGTCCTGTTCCTGTCCTAATATGTAATTAGAGCCTGGTTAGAGTTGGTTGGATTGTGGACAGACCCCAGGAGGGTTTGTAGGTTTTTTTTCTTTTCTTTTTTTTCATTTATCATCTTCTTATTTGCGAAAACTACATGATGACTTGTGAAATGATCCTCTGTTTATTTAATATGTCCTGATCATTATCGGGAGCTGTTTAATTAATTTGTGCTATGCTTCTACCTGTGATTTATAATGTTGTCCATTGTAGGCCCTTGTTTCTTTTTTATAGCCTATGTTGGGCGGTTCTCATTTATGGAAAAATTAATAAAACTCTTTGTAAACCAAAATCCTGTTTGGTGGTGCCTGTCACAGCCTTTGTTTTACTTATGTATCAAGAACTTTTCCCAGTGTATACACTAAACACAAGAAAGAAGTAGCTGTGTAGAAGCAGATACTATGATTGTGATGTCTTCAGTCCATAAAAAGACCAATGTCTAGAACGTCTAAATATTTTAAGACTTTTCCTGAAAAACATGTGTTTTCGATGTTTGCATGTCGCTATCACACCACCTGCCATACCAAACATAAGCAAACCTGCAATCAACCCGAAGGAACTTTTAAATGACAAATCCATACCAACTAATATAGATTGTGGTGAGTATTTATGCTGGTGGTTTTCCAACAGTCCATATGAAAAATAAAAAATGGATTTAGCAGCGGATCTGCCGATATTATAGATTTTAATGTAGGGAATCAAAACAATTTAGGAGCAGACTAGATGGACCATGTTTTTTCTTTTTGCTGTAAGGCTATGTTCACACATAGTATTTAATGCACGTCTAATTAGAATGAATTATTGCTGTTTTGCTGTGAATTGCAAAATTTGCAATAAAATAGTTTTTTGCCGCAATTCCATGCAAATGGTGGAAATGGTGGAATACTGCAAAATTGCTAATTCATGGCAAAATAGGGCTAATTAAGGCTATGTTCACACTACGTAAGTTTCCAGCCGTAGCGTGTTCCGTGAATAAGCGGCCGGAGACTTACGTAGTTTGCGTATAATGGAAAGTATACGAAGTACGGCTGCACAGTTCACACTACGTACGAACTTACGCCCGGATCGTACGCGCCGGCTTAAAAAATGAACCAGACCATTGTTTGCAGATAAAAATGCTGTAACTTAAGTCCGTAGCGTTACATGCGGTCACGTAGTGGTGATTTCTTCATTTTTGCAGATTTTTGTGCCGATCCAAAAGGTTCTGTGGGGTGTCTGGGGTTAGGCAAAGATTTCCAAGTAAAAGACCGCTGTCAGATCGCTACGTAGGGCGCTCGGGAAGCGCAAGTAGACTTCGGGCGTAAGTTCGCGGTCCGTACATAGCCGGCCGCAAGTAGTGTAAATCTCCGGCCGGAGTTTACCGCGTATTTGTCCGGCCGTGAAAATATGCGGCCGGACATATACGCAGTGTGAACATAGCCTAATTATAAAGGTGCATTAAATGCTATGTGTGACCATAGCCTCAATCTTCTTGAAGTAAATAAGGATAATCTACAACAATAGTAATTGCCATGATGTGGATTTAAAAATCCCACACACATGGTACTATAGTTTACTGCAAATGTCTACTGTAACAGGTAGAATGTGCAACAAATCCATCCTGTGTGGATTTACTCTAAGATCTTTATAAAACGCAAGACTATTGTTTAATAGTGCATGGAGTGCAGTCAATTCCCCAAAGCTACCCAAAATTACATATTAAGGTGCACATTGAACTTCTTAAGGTCACTAAATAAAACCCCCCAAGCCATCAGCTGTTGTCAGTGTATTTATAAATGAGTGCACACACAGTGACACTTGAATGTCCACAGGCAATGTGACAGTTACGAGGAAACAATCCTTGTCAGTGACAGATGTCCATAATAATAGGTGCAGCATGTTTACCAACCAATAGCCAGGGACAAGCACCAAAAAACAATATGGGTTCATTGTTAAGAACTGTGTAATAGAAACCTGCTTAGGACTGAAAAAGTTACTTTCTGTCTTCTACTTGTGTTCTTAGAAATAGAGCTGTATGCTCATATGCACCAAGGAACTGCACCTAAAAATACTAGTTCTATCCCCTACAGTCTATCAGCTGTAACATCATGTCCAATTGTGTAGGTTCCCCTCATGCTGCAAAAACAGCTCTGAGCCATCGAGGCATTAATGCCACAAAATGTGTTCACAAAGTGTTCATTGTGTCTGTGTGCGTGTGTATGTATGTATGTGTGTGTGTTGGGGATGGGGGGGGGGGGGTAGTTAACTGAACTACACAAAAAGCCAACTTCAGGAAGAAGTTTATGCGATTCTCATCCAATGATGTTATTGTAAAAAGGTCCTCCTAAAATCCAGGGTGCAAGACATTTATTTGACAGCACGATCATAGCAGACTCTGGTTAGATTTTATCTATCACAAATGTCACAGCAGCCCTCTGTGTAGCTGTACATTAATCTGCCATGTATTATGTTACATACACTGAATTCTATGAACGGTTTAGTAGTTAGAACAGGCCATTTTTCAGTTGTATACATGAATGACTGCCAGAAATGCACATACCACAAGTGGGAGCATTAGAGGATTATACAATGTTCTAGAGCTGCTACAACTGTCATCTCTTTCCTATTCTAATCTTACCCACATATAACTAAAGAGAAGTAATGGATTGGTTTTTTGCCTTTACAAAAAAAATGTAAATAAGTAAAAGTTCATTAAAGAACTTCATAAATTCAGAAGTCAGCCTTCAGCTAAACACTATGCAGACACACAAAAGATCCAGTCTTTTCTGACCTCCAAGCTTTCTGTTCTACAGTCTTGACTGCATTTGACATCTGTAGTTCATTGAGTTTTCGGTCGGCTTTCTGCAGTCAGCAAACTGACATAGTACAAAAGTATTCTTATCTCTTTATAATATAGTACTACACAAATGCACATGCCTTTACCATGCTCATGAGAATGCGGCTTTGTGACTCTTATCAGAGACAATTCTGTATGGTCATAGATGGCTGCTCGGGCTGGGACCCTGAATGTGATTTACTGTTTCTGGGGCTAGTTCAAAGGTTAAATGACTTCCCTAGCACTGCATGACCTGTGGGATGAAACCTAGGTTTGTTCTGCAAGGCCATAAATGAATCTGCATTCCACAAGGGCTTTGTACTGTTTATGGAGCTATCCCATTACCATGGCTGGCAATTCTTCACTGTTTTCCCGAAATAAAATGAAAAGGTTAGATCCTACACGTGTCTAAAATAATATTCTACAATCTGCATTCCAAACATATCTGACGTCAATAAAAAGAAAAGACGGTACAGAATTAAAGTAGCCCTATATGGGTGTGTGTGTGTGTGTGTGTGTGTGTCAAAATGTGTCCCACTGGAAGCAATCTACATGGATTGTAATGTCTCTGATGGACATGTCTGCAGGAGAAGGGTGGGATGAAAAATTATCAATGGAATAGCATGTTTTATGTTATAGAATAGGCACATCTGCACATAGAGGAGAACTTCCAACAGCACCACCACGGCATCTACTCTGTAACATTAAAACATTGCACCCATTCCGTTTCTGAGCCATTGACCTGGATTTTATTAAAACAAAATAAAAAAAAATGTACTTAATGACTATTCCATAATAAATACATCTTATAGTACATCATTGTAGTGACCATCAAAGTATCCTATTAAAATGCATCCACTAGAATATACGGAAGGTAAACACATCTTCAACTTCAAAGAAGTTATCCAGGATGAACAATGCACAGCTACTTTCTGGCAAAAACAGCACCACCCTTGTTCCAGGTTGTGTGCTGAATTACAATTCAGCTCCATTCACTTTAATGGAACTAAACCACACCAACTGTGCAGGAACATAACAGTGAAGTGGACCCAGTGCTGACCCAGCTCTGCATCTCCTTCATTCTCACAATGAGTGGGATTCCACATCTTGGCATACTCCTTTATAATGTCATAATTCTCAGCAATATGACTTTATAGCAGACTAAGCTGTAAAAAAAAACTAAGCATTCTTTAGTGCAAGACCATGTAGTCATTCTTAAATAACCACAAAGACAAAAATTAAAACAAGAGATGGAAAAAAATAACACACAAAAAAGAAGCAACAGAAGTCATAGGTTGAAGTGATTCACGCTCTCCGTAGCATGGGATGTCTTTATTGTTCTCATATGTGCTAAAAAAAAGATATACTATTATAGCTTTACCCAACAGAGACAACAGCTGAACGAGTCTCCAAATATTTCACAGAATATCTTAAAATTCTTTACAAAAGTTACAGTGACTTCCTAGCATGTCCATACAGTATCACCTTCAGATACAATGGCCTTACACAACGCTGCATGTTGTTCAGACTTGCTCCCTGCCCTGGTGATGTTTAGCCGTGAGGTAATATCATCTGGTTGTGCTGTTTATTATCATAGGCCTTGTATTAGCCACAGGTCAGCCTTACACCTCACATGATAGAACTGTGAGCATAAAGGACCATTGTGTTTCTCCCCAGCGTAACAAAATAAACATGTCTATCTGGTTATGTAAAATAGTGCTTATAGATCACATAAGCTAAGAAAATAACACTGAACCAAATGTGTAGGATACCACACCAAAACAATGAACGTAATAGCTGAAAGTGTACACAGGAGAAAGATATGCATTAAATACAACACCCCAATGAGGTAATAAGAAAGTGCTCAAAAGGAGTGAGGAGGTTGTCACCTAGAATACAGCTATTATCACACGACTTACTTTGTTCTCTCTCTTTTTTTTGACAATATGTTTACAACCCCCATGTCCTCCCATTAGTTGGGCTTTTTTGCACCAAACAATGAAGCAGGTAGATATAATTTAATAACTAATGTGGCTTCCAGATAATCCACCTACGTCCACTGTGCTCTGGACAGGTTGGATCTTTTCTCTCGCTCTCTTATTACTAGGGGGGCTTCAGAGGTCATAGATGTCGCAATCAGCTCATGGTTTGGGGAAGAAATGAGACAATTCTTAAAGGGTACCTGTCATAAAGAAGCTTTTCTCGACTGGTGTTTTCCAGAAGATCAGGTAACCATGGATACATCCATGCCAGATGAGTTCCAAGCCCATGCCCTATTCTGTTCCAATCAGTTTGTACATGGAACTCGCCCAGTGTGGATGTATCCCTGGTAACTTAATTGTGACAGGTATGCTTTAAGAAAGAGACTATGAACACTTTTTTAACTACTAACATTTGTTGCTATCCAAGTAATCATTCAGCTACAACTATTCATTCAGAAATCCACACTCTGCCAGCCAATAAACAGTACCTTTTATTGCAGTAGAATAACTAGTAAAAAAAAAAAACTTGAAACCCTATCTAGCTGGTAGCTCAGAGTTGATACTAGAATGAGCAGCGCTGAGTAGCATATGCTGTCTTTGTTATCATTGTTATCAGTGAATATATATCTTAACCTCATAGAATCTGCCAGAGGCTTTGTTTACAAGGGGCCCGGCAGATGTCGGATGATCATTACAGGTGAACCTGAAAGACATAAGTACTGGCAAATCCCAGAAAAATATTAGAAATGTTTATATGGATCTATCTAATGCATTGCCCTATTTTATATTTTAAAAAATTTAAAGAGGGTTATCCTAAGATATAAAGTTATGGTATATGGTATAAGATTAGTGATACCTAGCTAATCGGTGTCCATGCGACTGTGTGGACCTCCATCGATTAAAGGAAGGGAGGTTTGCTGATCACCTTCTAAGTGTGGGAATTCGTGTGTAAATTTGCCAGGCATTGCACTTTCATATCTAACTTGCTTGCTACTTTATACCATTAGGTTATACTAAGAGCCACTATTCCCTATCTTAAACATACAGCATTTACTCTACAGATTCACGCAGCTTGGGTCCTTCCTGTGAAATTGTGCAGCTGCAACTGAAGAGTTCCACATGTCATAGTGCACGGATACACTATACATTCATGAAGGAAACTGTTTTCCTAGCAATAAAGAAAATGAAACAGACCGTAGTAGGGATAAGTCAACATGTGCATGCCGCTTGCATTGACAAAGGGAGCTAAGCTCTCTATAGACTGCTGTAATTACCAGCACTGATACAGTAACAATAGAAGGTAAACTCATCCTACAACAATTTTTGTAGACTGTATTCCTCAGCCATTTAAAGAACTGTTACATCTAAAATGCCAGCTGCCTCACATAAATAGGCCATCCAAGCGCAAATACCTGTCAAAACCAACAGCCAGGTACCAAAAAATGTACACATGATAGTTACATCACACAAATCTGCAATACAGTCAGCGCAAAAAAACAATACATTCTAACTGACTATGTTTTATCCGGAGGTACCAAGATCAACCTACTAAGGGTCTTAGGTCTGAAAAACCTCCCACCATTATTATGCTGCCATCCCTACTGAACTCAGTGATAATGGCCGGGATCAGGGTTTTCTTTCTTCTATCCAAGGTTTTAAGGCAAGTTGTCAGCTGTCAATCACAGCCAACCTCCGTCGGTCACTGGGTATCACAACATCATAAATGTTTAGCAATTAGCAAAAAAGTGTTAGGCTATGTTCACACTATGTAAAACTATGGCCGTTGTAGCCAATGGCAACAACGGCCGTAGTTTTCGTGTAGCGGAACACAGCCTATTAAGCAATGGGATCCCGGCCGGCGCGTACACACATTGTATACGCTCTGGCCGGGATCTGTGCAGCCCCGCAAATAACTGACAGGTCAGTTTTCTGCGGCCGGAATTCAGTGAATTTCGGCCGCAGAAAGACCTGTCAGTTCACACAGTGAAGCGAGCGTCTCCGGCCGCTCGCTTCACTGTGTGCTATGGTAAGCTCTGATGTGAGCGCGCAACGGAACGGCCGGTCTCATACGTTGTTGTGAACATAGCCTTAAGGTGCTTATCTCTATTGAAGCTATAAAAACAGTATTCATCTATTAATTATACAGTCCTTTGATTAGATGTCCTATTGGCTAATCACCGTATGCAACAGGCTTTTCTGCCATTGCCTGCATTAGTTTAGTTAGCTGCCCCGGTCACACTAACGGGTCTGTGGAGCATCAGCTGTGAGTCTCAAGACTCGCAACTGTGGCTCCACGGACCCCTTTTTTTACGTATTTCTATTTTATAGGGGGCAATTTATTAATGGAGACTCTTGAATGAGTACCCCATTGGATTTTATTTCCACAGATCTCTCTCAGCTCAGTGGTTGTTGTGTTTTGCCAGTTGCAGTAACCAAGGTTAGCAAGCTAGGTCTGTATGCTATTCTACATAGCAGTGTGGTTACCATCTTTGTTATAAAACTAATAGTACCTTGTATTGCAGACATTTCAACCAAGAAGATTCCTCTTATTGGCGTTTGTCTCCATAATATAGCAGGCAGGACAAACACGGTTTTTACAGTGGTGTGGCTCTCTCAAGGTTATTGAGTTCAGTCAGGATAACCTCTAATGTTTCCTAGATGGCCATGTAAACTGCACACATACAAGCATATGTCAAAGCAAAAAGAATATATACAACATGTGGTCAGTAGGCTACTGTTCAATGTATACTGGTATCATTAATGGTCTTGACTGAATAGCCAAAATGGCCTGTATAAAGTGGAGAAGATGATAAAGACATTTTAGGAATTTTAGGAATATCACAGACAATATTAGCTTTTCTTACCTGATTATAAAATGTCTTAAATACAACAACACCACCAGCGCAGGACTGAACATAACTTGGATAATGTTGCCCATTTTCTCGTAACCAAACTTGTGCTCCCTGTAACAGAAAAAGATGATAAAAGTTATAATTCTGCTGTGTTATCTTAGGATGTGAATAGCATGGACTAGCCTGATAAAAAAAAATTCTTCATTTATTAGAAACTTTCGATATGTGCTGTATGAATGCTTGTGGGGGAACACAGCAATCTCTGCTGATCTCTTAATACACATGCATGCTTGGCTCGACCATAAATGCATGCTTCAGTTCTTAAAGGAAAAGAAGGGAAAAAGGTGCCTACATATCTTATACTGTCTACAGTGCCAATAAGGTCAGTGGAGAGCAGAGTCAGGAATGTTAGATTTTTATCGCCTGACTCTGTTGTTCTTGGAGGGATAAGCCAGCGCCAGAGTACTATGGCGTGCAGCTTACCCCTCCCTACCCCATAAAGAAAACTTGCATGTTAGGCCAAATGCTCAAATGACGCGTATTGAAAATGTACGGCCACCTTAAAGGGTACTCCGGAGAGAAAAAAATCAACTGGTGTCAGAAAGTTGTACAGATTTGTAAATTAGTTCTATTTAAAAATCTGAAGTCTTCCTATACTTATCAGCTGTTGTCTCTGTGACAGAAACTGTCTAGAACAGTAGCAAATCCCATAGAAAACCTCTCCTGCTCTGAACAGTTTACGGACAGAGGTGGCAGCAGAGAGTACCCCTTTAAGACACTGTGAGACACCTCTGATGGTGGCTTATCATCAGTGGATTACTGGCCCATTTGGCTATTAATAGCAAGTCAACAAACTACAAAGAAGAGCAAAAAAATAAAAAATCAGAAAGTGCCAGAGCTTTGTAGTTTACTTACTTCTGGACAGTTCCTGTCATAGACAACAGTAACAGCGGAAAGCACTGTGTCAGACTGGAAATAAGATGCCACTTCCTGCAGGACATACAGCAGCTGATAAGTACTGGAAGTCTGGAGACTTTTTTTATAGAAGTAAATTACAGATCTCTAGCACATTCTGGCATCAGTTGAGTACCCCTTTAAAATATTATACAGTACAGCGTTGACTTTAGCATAGAACATTTCACCTATATATAATTTGCCATGTTTCATGTTCTTTTTTTCTTTTTATTGGTGGCTGTGTATCTATTGTTTAATACATTTTAGGTTAAAAATATAATCTGAAGGTCATCCATTTGTGTTATTATGACACAATATTTACCCATGACACATAACCTTGACTTTTGTTTGAGCTAAATAAAATAACTTCCCTGCCCTGATGACCTATATAAAGTGCTACTCTACAAAAGGTTTAGTCCAATGCATAACATCTTGAGTTGCCTGCATGTGATCTGCTTAGGAATACTGTATAGATGGATAGGTATTTACATAGATATGTATCACACATCTACTGTAGAAGTGCTGCTACTGTGTATTCCACTCACACAGGCTCATAGTGCTGATAATAAAGACCAGGCCTTGAATTACGTCTTATCTGCTCCCCTCAACAGGAACAAAAGCCCAGAAATATAAGTATATTGACATATCTGCTTTGTTGTGGAGGTCATTTTACATAAGGTTGTTACTTTAATTTCCCAGTAACTTTAGACAAATGTCTACTTTGTTACAGACTGAATATAGGCTGCCATACATTTTTTTTTGTTTTGATAAGGTTAATATTGCAGATATAAACTATAGTGCTAGTGAAAATAAATGAGGGTGGTACATGAGCACTCGCAATTTTATCTAATTGTGCACTAAAGGCTTACACCTTCAAACTTTTGCTCCGTTGATAAATACTTTTCTTCAGCATAGTAAAACATTCATCCTACAAGGGAGGGAGGGTATTAAGCCGTAGCCAGACTGCTCTGGCGGCAACTTATTCCCCCCAGAACAAATTAGTTAGGCAGCAAAAATCTAGCACACCAGACCCTACTCTCTACCGACATCCTCTGTCCATGGAAAGTTTGGCGGACTGCCATACACCTTATACAGTTGGCTGATTCCCCTTTCTACCATGACTATGGTACTTTTAGATCCTTCAGTCAGGAGGTCTCCATACACTGTAGACAGTATGCCGGTCCTGCCAAAGTTGCAGGTTTGATCAACTTTAATTAAAGTGTATTGGGACCTATAGACACACACACACACACACACACACACATAAACGTTAATGTTCCTTTGATAGGAATCCAATCAATTTAGCAGTATGCTTTTGTAAAGGGTTTATTTACAGGTATTTTCATACTTATACAATATAATTACTGGATATTGTTAAACAATGTAACTATAGCAATATTACAATCTTGTAACTTTTTTTTTTGCTCTGATACCATTTGAAATATATCCCCAAGTATTAAAAGTATCATCAATATCGATTAACACAAATACTAATGTATTCCCACATAATATGAATGTGAATATGAAAACTATGTTGGAACTGTCTGTAATGCATCTGCCCAGACAGTTAAAAAGTAAACTGTGAATTAGTCAATTTTGGCCTGTGGTAGACAGCTGCACTTTATACTGTAGCTTCATAGTCTCTGCAAGCCATAAACTGCTCTATTAATAGTTACCATAGCCCAGACACAACACATCCATAGAGTCCTATTACACGGAGCGATTTTTAATGATTAATGACTAACGAAAAAACGATCGCAAACGAGATTGTTTATGGTTAACCTGAAACCGTTCACCATATTACACAGAACAATAATGGTTAGATACGATCGTTACTATGATCATTTATTCCTTCTAATCCCAGCAAAACAATGCAATTGTGCAATTACACTGAACGATTATTAAAAAAATGCGAAACTTGAGCGAACGAATGTGGAAATACAGCAACCGATTAGTGAGCGATTAACGATAATTTTAGGTTCAGATCTAAATCAACGATCAACGACATACGTACGATTTTTTGATCGTTGCCTGCAATTACACAGAACGATTCTCATTTAAATTTGAACAATATAACGATTTTTCGCATGATAATCATCCCGTGTAATAGGGCCCATAGTCTTTAAGGTGAACAATTGAGAAGGATTTCTTTGATCACTCTAGTTCTCTTGCATTAGTTTGTCTGACCTTTTTGAAGGCTATATTCCATCTGTTACTATGTTATAATAAAAATCATAAAGGCTAAGTTTTAGTGTTGAGCGGATTTGCTGAACAGAGTTTGGCAACGTTGTCCCGACGTATGAGACCATTTAAAGGGGAAATTTAGTATATACCTTTTCAGGCTTTGGCTGACCCAGGGCATATACTGTAGTTAGGGGCAAGGGACAGAGGATAATGGCTTGAAAAAATGGTCTGGGGGACATTCTTCCTACTGTGTAAACCCCTGGTTATTCACCTAAGGAGACTAATGGCCTAATCATTTGCTGTGATTGAAATAATTTAACAATTTTTAAATTGTTCTGATAATAATATTTTTTTTAATAATTTTTAATGCTATTTTTTCCATATCTAAGCATCCTCTACCATCATCTATTATATGCTGTATTATACGTTAAAGCGTGGGGATGCCAGTGCTGCAGTCTTTTTTTAAACGGCATCCGGATATACAGTATACATGGGCAACGGCCAGCCTGAAGCACTTGGGGCAGGCCCACATGCTCCCAGTGTGACGATCTTCCCTCCCCTCTGTGACGCGGCTCCATTAGAATCAACATCACAGAAGGGAGGGGAGAACGTCACACTGGGGGAGGTGGACAGTGCTTCGTGCTTGGGAATACACTGGTGCCATGGGTGGTTCCAAAAAAGGCCCACGGCAGCGGCATCCCATCGCAGGTGTATTCATATAAAAAATCCAATTTACACACATGAATCATAGTTACAGGTGATAATTTACATGATTGTAGTGAAAACTCACTTTCACGTCAGAAACAGGGCAGAGCTCCTGTTGGTCTCATACTTTCATTTCTAAGCATGACTCAGAACTTGGTTTAATTATTATTTCTTTGAGCACAGACAACATGACCTTAATGATAGCGCAGACATTACTATGTTTCTATTTGACAGTGAGTGACACTGAAGATGCACTATGCAGCATTGAGGCTTTTATTACATAGTAATTTGATCCATAACAAAGATAAAATAGACTGCAGGCACACAAGCTGTTCTAGCAGAGCTGCCTGGGAGCCAGGTGTGACAAAGTGCTGATAAGCTTTACAGGGACAGGTGATGGCTGATAACATGGCTGCTTGCTATTGCATGGTTTGGATTTGAATAAAAACGTTAGGAAAATGCTCTTTCGAACAATCATAAACAACCCTGCACAACACATCCAAAGGAAAAAAGCTAAACAAAGGTAAAACGTAGCCTGACACACCTATAAGTAACCAATAGGAGAAGCACATATTCCAGCTATATGGATTTACGGAAAAAAATGGAAATGAACAATTTAATTAGAACACATCTTTTACAAAATGACAAATGACTGATTTGTGATCAGGGCATACATAGAAGAGAGAGAGGTCCAGGTCAAAATTAATGTGTCACTGCTGTTATAACTGTCAGAATCTAAATCAACAGGGGATCTGAATCCGTCATGCTACAACTCCCATCATCCGGGAAGAAACACACAACCTACCAACTATAAGATTATACTTTACAAATACACATAATACACAATATACTGTGCAGAAGATACTTTAAGGGAAATTGGGGATAATAAAGGGGGCTTTCTATAGTGATATAAGGATAATTTAGCCAACACAACAAAACATCAGTGCTTATACCAGTGACCGCTTAAAACACTACTAGCTGACCAGCAGACGGACATCAGTGAGCAATATATAGGACATATAGGAATGTTTGTCCAGATGGTCATTAAAAAAAACCTATCATGTAACTGTCTACAATGCAAGCACTATGGTCAAATGACCAGTTGTTCTGACTCTAGTAAAACCTGTACTTCTGATGATGAAAATACAGACCTTTGTGGAAGCAGGAAAAATGCTAGCGTCTATAACAGATTGCTATGGGGCCTTTCAGAAGTAGAAACAACAGTCATTCAGATGTCCAGTATCTATGCATCTAAAGTGTTTTCTTAGTAAAGGTAAATATGTCACCTGAGTCATGTCTCGTCCTGCAGAACAAAACTCAGAGTAAAGTCCAAGTGGTAACATGAGGACTGGTTTTTGTTTCTGGAGGAATAGGATTAGCCTTTCAGTTACAATGTTTAACTAAACTTCTTTATCTTGCACTTTATTTTGTTGTATTACACTTTACTATTATGTGGTTACAACAATCAGACCCTCAAAAATACTTAAGGGTCAACAGTGCCAAACCCCCCTAATTCTGTTTCTGAGCCCTTTTTGTTCTCTTGGCAGGGTCTACCATGAGGTTATTTACAGAAGCCACTTTTCACAGCAAAATACTTGTCAGTCAATTCAGCTTTATAGAAAAGTTCCTTCTTCTCCTTCTTCCTGCCTTCCTTCTCATAAGGGAAAGAAAGAGAAAAGGACTGCAGCCTAGAAGGGGTAACATAAACGGGTGCTCCCTGGATAGGGCGTGTGTAAAAAGATGACGTAATCAAGAATACTTTCCCTTCCTCTGAAAAAGTGCACTTTATCTGAAGGGAAACTATTTCTGAAACGCGTCACATTTGTACTTTAATTTCACTTGAGATTGCTTCGTCTCTATGGGCAGCGCTGATCCAGTGGGTTACTTGTTCCTTTTATAACTGTATCTCTTCCTGACTTACCTTTAACCTCTGCATCATTTTCGTGTACTTTGTAGGTCAAGCCATATGCTAATGAGTTGTTTTGGTGCACTGGGGGTGGGACTACCACCCTCACTGCACCAATTCGGCCCACCCCTTCTAAAGAATATTAATCTGGTGCTATGCAATGATGAGAACTGGAGTGATGTCACTGCAGGGCGCTGCCCCAATATTCATTGGAAGGGCCGGGCCAGGCCGGGTGGATTGGTGGACTAAAGGTGGTAGTCCCATCCAAAGTGCACCAAACGTTTTCATTAGCACATGGATTAAACTACAAAGTGCACTAAAAAAGCACTGAGCATGACGGTAAGAAACTTATCTTCATCGTCAGCATCCAGTGCACTATAGGGACATACATAGCAGGTTAGATGCTTTAAGAATGTCCATTGCTACGTTAAATGGGGACTGTCTGCCATGCATCTGTTTTTGGTGCTGTTGGATCCATTTCCTTTGTTAGGTCACAGGGTCAGGAGAACAAGCTGGGAGCTGTCAATCATGTCTGTCCACGCAGCCCAGGCAGTTAAATATAATTTTAAATTTTACACATAGATACCTATTTAAAAAAAATTCTTGCAGTGTTCACTCTGGCTACTGGGCCTCATAATAAGCTGATAACTCCTGTTCTATAGAGAGGCCTCTTAAAGGTTACATTACAATTTTTACAGGCAAAATACAGTAAAGGGTGGGCCTTCTATACAGATTACACTTGATCCACCATTCACAATATGTCATAGTTACAGATCACATCTAGGAAACTATCCTGAGGAAATCAACAGGTTTCCTATGTCCATTGGGCTTGCTGTAAAGCATATCTATAAATACTATTAACAGCAGGTCAGGTAAGTCTGGATGGCCCCATAACAGAAAAAATAAGAATATGGTTTAGATTAAATTGAGGTGGTGCATCACCTTTGAGCTGAAATCTTGTTTTCACATTATAAATTGTGCAGTCATTGGCCACACTGGTGACATATGTATGGACTGGCTGTAGAAGTTAAGTATCCATTAGGACAGATCATCTCACTGCCTATTAAACAAGACCAGACAAGAGAAAAACCCTTTAAGAATAATAACTGTACATTCGCTTACGGTAATGTTCACATCACTCTTTGATTTATGTTCTTCATATACACCCAGAATACCCCAGATGTATCAGACTAGTTGTCATAGGTATCCACAGACACAATATATGCCAAAAGGGCATACAGAGACACTGTTTAAAAAATGTATACTACACAGTGTCTGGGAGTGTATGCTTGGCTTATGTCTTTTCACGTGTATATGCTGATACAATATATAAACCAAAACAAGTTGGAGGGCCGGTTGTGCACCACTGATCTATGGTATTGTCCTTGTATCTCAGTAATGATGGCAGCTATGAGGTAGACATAGTGTATATTAATGTGTATGGGGTAGACATGTATTACTGCTAACCAGTATAACCAGTATCTATCTCAAGAATAAATTCATCTAGGAGTCTAAATTAGGCTGCTGTCAATCAAGGTTCAAGATGATTTTGGGTATGTCTGATAAACAACCAAAACGTTCAATGCACCCCGCAGTAATATACCATTAAATGCATTAATTGACAACCAAGAAATATTATAAAATGTTTAATCAAAATCTGGAAAAATATAAAATAAAAAATTAGAGAATCTTAACCGAGTAAATGACACCATAAAAGTAAAAACTGTGTAATATATTGTTAAAATAGTTACATCTATAGTCACTATGGATGTTTTAAGGATCTTCAGGGTCAGGCCAACCATCAGACTATCTAAATAATACAAAATGGTGTTCACTAATGTAATTGTATATTAGCTGGCCTTTATACTAGCCACACAACTTATTTTTGCATTACTTATTAAAAAAGATATATCTCAATAACTATTGGATGGAAAACCCATTATATGGAATACGGTATATCATTAATCAAAGTCTCATAAAGGATTGCACTCCCTGAACCATGGAGCATTATCTTTACATTTCGGCAAGAACTGTTCCTATAGGTAGAGAAGGAAGGCCTCGGGTCTTACTCCCAGCCGTTAATAAAAGCTTATTATATATCAGTAGTTTTTCAACTTCTTTGGGAAGTGACTCTCAACTGAGAACCAGCAAAACAAGTAGAGCAGATTCTCCCTATTGTCAGTAGTTATTATGTTTCTGTAATGGTGATTTCTTATTTCCTCTTTTTTAGACCAATACAGAGACATACTGCATGTTTGTCTTTCGCATTCTGTGTGAATTTTGTGGCTTGCATTGTGGGGATACACTATATCTCCTATTCTACTATCTAGAATATCTGTATATTAAAGTATATAGAGGGAGCATACTGTGAAACCTGGAGTCTCTACAAGCCAGTACTATGGAGCTATAGGTACTGTATGTGCCACCATATAAGCTCTGTAAAGATAACTCTGCCATGCAAAGCTCATATCTATAATATAAACTTAAAATAAATTATACAAAAATATAACATTTAAAATACTGTATACGGCTGCGTTCACACTACGTATATTTCAGTCAGTATATGTATATTTCAGTCAGTATATTTCAGTCAGTATTGCAACCAAAACCAGGAGTGGATTAAAAACACAGAAAGGCTCTGTTCACACAATGCTGAAATTGAGTGGATGGCCGCCATTTAATGGTAAATATTTGCTGTTATTTTAGAACAAGGCTGTTATATTGAAATAATGGCCGTTACTTACTGTTATATGGCGGCCATCCACTCAATTTCAACATTGTGTGAACAGATCCTTTCTGTGTTTTTAATCCACTCCTGGTTTTGGTTGCAATACTGACTGAAATATACGTAGTGTGAATGCAGCCTACAAATGTATATAAACTTCTATCAGAAAACAACACCAAGCAAAAAAAAATAAAAAAAAAATCCTATCTCACTATGCAGCTTAAAATCTTGGCTAAAACAATTATTGAAAAAATTACCTACAACATTATGGAAACCTGTCATGTTATAGGCAACCAGTCAATTAAAGGGAAGATTTACCACAAATATGCTTACACTCCTGATGTGCTACATATAAAAGTCTGAAGGCCATATTGGCTTGCCCAACGGTTTTTGGCACCATTCACAGATTCCCGTCACTGGAAGTCTGACTGAGAACAATAGGGCCATTTATATCAATGGTGCTTAGGTGAGGCTATGTTTACACTTGCATTTGGCACTTTTGTTAAAGATTCTGCCAGGAGTGACTTTTAGGCCATGTTCACACTGTGTTTTTACAAAAAAAAAAACGACGGTTATTGCAGATTGCAGCAGTGGCCGCTGTTTATTGACAGTATGCATGTATGAGTGTATTGAACAACGGCTGTAGTGTACATATACTGTATACACTACGTCCGGTGTTTATTTTGTGCCGCTATTCAGTGAACAGTGACCGTACAAGATAGCCTGTGCTGAAAGTGTAAAGTACAGCTCCCGGCCGTACTTTACATTGTGTGTTATGGCAAATTGTAGTGTTGGCAAACCCCAATGTGCCTGCGTTTCAATTAAAATAAAGTGATGTTCATTCAGCCAATACCATGACACATGTAAGACAAAGGCCATTGTTTGACATAAATAATGGCCATTTTATTACGCCGTGTGAACATAGCCTTAACCCCTAGACAACTTAGGACGTACGGGTACGCCCTGGCTGGCTGTCACCAGAGCAGAATACGCTTTATAGCAGGTGGGGGCCGGCTGCAATGAGCAGCCGGGCCCTCACAGTTAATAACAGGCTGCACCGATCACGCTGCAGCCTGTCATTAACCCCTTAAAGTGTAAATGCGGGGGTCCCGATCGCTGTGTCGGACCACCGGAGGTCTCTTACCTGCTTCGTGCGGTTTGATCGGTGCTCTGCTCATTGAGTCTGCAATAGGCAGGTTCAATGAGCAGAGCGCCAATTACATTGATCAATGCCCCAAAGCCTCTCCCCCTCTATCACATATTGTAAATAAAACATAAAAATAAATAAATGAATAAATGAACATATTATGTACCATGGTGTGTGTAACTGTCCAATCTATTAAAATATAACAATCACCATCCCGTACGGCGAATGGCGTAAACGAAGAGGAAAAAAAGTGCCAGGATTACAGATTTTTTGTTACATAATATATATAAAAAAAATTATGAAAAGTGATCAAAACGTCCGATCTACACAAATAGGGTATTAAAAAAAACTAGAGATCATGGGGCAAAAAATTACACCCTATATAGCCCCATAGGTGAAAAACTAAAACTGTTATAAGAGTCACAACAGGGCCATTTTATTAATACTTAAAAAAAATGATTTAATAAGAAAAAAAAAAAAAAAAAAAAAACATTAGAGAATCTGTGTAAACCTGCATATGGTTGTGTTTGTGTTCGGACTGACCTATAGAATAATGGTATCATGTTGCTTTTACCATATAGTGCATTACAGAGACACAGGAACCCCCAAAATTTACAATATTGCATTCTTTTTTCCAATTTCACCAATTTTTATCTTCATAAATGATATTTTTGGGGTTACTTCATACATGTTATGGTACAATGAAAGATGCCATTACAAAGCATGCAAGTTCCTGAAAAAAAAACAAGCCGTTATATGGCCCTGTAGATAGAAAAATGAAAGTGCTAGAGCTCTTTGAAGGGGAGGAGAAAAACGAAAATGCAAAAATGAAAATTGGCGCGGTCATTTTGGGCCTGGTTCTCAAAGGGTTAAACAACTAGAAAAAAAACAGCTTAATGGCAAACATGTTAATGGGATCTTAATGGATCACAATTGAAGTCAATTAGGTCTGTTATACAATGGATTCAGCATACCACTAATGCTTTTAATTTAATAGTAGAATCTATAGCATACATGTCAATGCCTAAACATTGTTTAAAGGGAACCTGTCACCCCCGTGCCGGGGTGACAGGCTCCCGACCCCCGTTAGAGCCCCCTATACTCACCTAATCCCGCTTCTGGAGATGGTCGGGTGATGAAGATGAGTCCAACACCCATAGAGAATGACAGGAGAGTCCAGCGCTCCGTCATTCTCTATGAGCGTTGGACTCATCTCTCAGCGCGCGTGCCGGGCTCACCCGACCACCTCAGGAAGCGGGACTCAGCGGGATTAGGTGAGTATAGGGGGCTTGGTTCCCTTTAAGAATACATGGTAATATATTATATTGATAGAAGGTGCTCAATAGCTGGTTTCAGAGGTTGCTGCATGTAGAATGGATTTGTTTTCCTACTAATACTGCTTGCATTTCATCCACTCAGCCTGACCTGTGCCTGATACAATATTACATAGATTGGTTATTGAGCAAGCAGGACCACACGAATGATGGCTGGATACTTCTATTATTTGTCTGCCACATATAACCATTACACGGGGTGAAATTAGGCCAACACCCAAGGATTTCTGCCAATAATCACCTATGATAAAATCCTAACTGAGCATCCATGTACTACATAAACAAAGCCTCTTTGCACTTTATAACCAATATGGGTTGATTAGGGTTCCCCTTGCTTCTCCTCTTCTCCACACTTCTGTTTAGGCTCTTTTCCCATTGAGCTTTTTGCTCCTACCTGCTGTCAGTTTATGCCTTGCATGTTGGACTATAATTGCAGCTTGTGTACTTGTTGCTGATGACAATGCTGCTTGTGCTGTATTTAATAATTTATCAAAATTGTTCTAAATGGAAAGTAGTCTATATTAGGCTTTTTGTCTTTTGAGTGCTTTTTTCCCACACCAAATTTATGAAAATGGTACTCGCACCATCATAAATTTGGAGCCAGTGAGGTTGTGAAATTTTACCCATATTAAGAATGCTGGATTTCAGTTGCTTATTCTTTTGTTTTCTGGGAGATAAGCTGCTGTCAATGCTGTCCCTTTAGAACTTAAGCACGATCAGCCAAACCGAGCAGACATGCGTAGGAGGGGATTAGGAAACACAGCTGTCAGCCAACAACCATATGTATATGGCTAACCCGGCCTAAAAAAGGGAAACCATATTTCTATAGAGTCAGGAATACTGACAAATAAGGTAGTTTTCTTAAATTAACCCTCAGCAAGTTGCCCTTAAACCTTTTGTTTTATTAATAGGCCAATTAGGTGGCTTGGTGCACTCTGCCCGCCCCTCTTTGTTAATATTCATCTGGCACTCTGCGGTGACATACATTCACCTGATGAATACTCATAAGGAAGGGTGGGCAGATCAGTGCACTAAGGGGTGTAGTGCCGCCCCAGTCTGCTAAACCATCTAATTATCATAGTAATAAACAGAGCATTGCAGGAAAACTGTGCTTAAGATGAACGTGAGAAAACTACCTTCTTCCTCAGCATCCCTGGTCCTATAGTAACAGCAAGTTACATTCTGCCTGGAAATTTCCTTCTCTGCATGGTGCACATTAATAGTGTTTATTACACAGGATTTCTCCATTTATCTTATCTATCTACTGTTGGTCTGTGCATAAACTGATGTAAGCAGTAAAGTCATTCACACTCACAAGATTGAACAAATTAGTATTTCACAACCGACGGCTTCCCCACCCTCGATAGAACACAGCTACACTTTTATGGAACCAAATTCATTTGTTGCCTGTGGCTAAGATACTTTGTCATTCATTACTAATTGTTGCGTCACCAAATGTCAATGAACAAGACAGCGATTGCTGGAATAACATGCCCTGGTGCAGATGTAGATAGGCACAACTCATACAAAACACGGCCATAATTACTAGAGGAATGTACATTTCTGCATATGGAAGGACAGGTACATGATAAAACTAGTTTTCAATAAGATGATGCAGATGAGTAGTCATAGAAGTAATAGGAGGTGCAGATGAGTAGTCATAGAAGTAATAGGAGGTGATAAAGTATGTGATACCCTGAAGGGGTTTTATAGTTATTTAATTCTAATGCATACCATAAACATTAGGCTAAAATGAACTGAATTAATTTCCAGTGGGGTCAGTTAACTGTGTACTGTGTATAGGAACAACCCCACATTATCCAATGAAAGGATTGCATGAACCTTTAGCTACCATAATACATGTCTACGGATCAACCCTTTTCATTAATAAAATAGAATGGGCTACCAAAATGGTGGACAGTTTGAAGCATTTAAGAGATTCTCCTGGAAAAATACATGCTTAGCCATGCTGCTGAGGCTGCTGGGGACATGTCAGTAATGTATATACTTGTATACATTTAATACCTTGTAGGAAATAGGATTACTGATTAGAATCAGATACTAAAACTTCTTTTATTCTAATCTGTTTCTTTTTTCTGACTTGAATTTTTATTTATGTTACTTTTTGTACATTGTTATGGGGGCTGCCATATTGCCTAGGCTGTTTTTAACAGCATTTAGTGGCATGCTTTACAGCAAGACTCATGGACATAGATGACAATAGCAGACTCTGTCTCCTTGAGATGTATGTAAAACATCATTGAGCATGTTCTGTAAGCTTTGAAAGGGTCATTCCACAGGGAGCTGCTATTGTTTTGTACAGATCACTTTACAGCACACTCCTCTTATCACTACAGGCAGAACAGGAAGTCTCAATTTCCAGATTATTTTATAATATAGAAGAATGGAAAATCAGAAAAAATGTCCCTAAATTTAAAAAAAACCAAAACATGTTTAACATAAAAAATTATTAAAACAATAAGTCATTTTCTGATGACACATTCCCTTTAAGAAAGCTGAATATTATGGCTATGTAAAGGTGGATATACACCTTCAATAACTGATAGCTGAACCATCAGTTATCTCTCATCCTCTCATGCACAGGAAAGTTCGCCACAGTGTTCTCTATGGAGCAGGGAGGGGTAAGCCACAGCCAGAAAGCTCTGATAGCAGTTTATCTCTTTCCAAGAACAAAGGGGTCAGACAGTGATTTTCCATCATGCCCGACCACTATCTCCATGACATCATCTGTGGAGCGGCGGATATACAGTATACGGCAAAAGTATAAATTTTATAGTGACCTTAATGTGTATGATTGTTTGAAGGATGCATCATCAACTACTTTCTTTTGGGGGGAGGGGGGGATTTGACTATAACTAGGGAATTTAACTATAACTAGGAATAT
The DNA here is from genome assembly GCF_027789765.1 of Dendropsophus ebraccatus. Taxonomy (NCBI): domain Eukaryota; kingdom Metazoa; phylum Chordata; class Amphibia; order Anura; family Hylidae; genus Dendropsophus; species Dendropsophus ebraccatus. Next base: position 114,724,387 of record NC_091455.1, read on the forward strand.
GGCTATGGGATCCCCACTGACATGTGAGAATGCTGTAGTTTGCACAATTAAAATCTATGGCGAAGTTCACACAATGGGAAAATATCGGGAAGGCGGCCATCTTGTAACATAGACGGCTGCTAGTAATGATCATGATCATTATTAGGGCCCTCTATTTAATGAGACGGCCGCCTTCAACTGATATTATTATGAAGTGGGAACTAAATGTATTAAAGTGGCCGCCTATTAGTACATCTCAATAAAAATGCTTTTACTTATATAGCATCAACATGGCTATGTCTAGATCTTGTGATTACTCAAATCAGTCCCTGTCCTTATTGGGATTTATGTTATCCTTGAAAAAAACTTGAACCCATGACCGCAGTGCTGTTAGGCAACAGAGCCACTCTGCTACCCATTGCTCCTGCTGCTTAATAAATAACATTTAAACAAAGTGATTATTTTGACTATGAACAACCCCTTCAGGAGCTAAATACACCCCTTCAGGAGCTGGTTTAATCTTTTTATCAGGCAGGCAATGAGAACATACACAGTAATCAAGCTAAACTATCCCACTAAGGGCACTAAGGGTCAGCACTTGCTTGCTCTTCGTTCCCAACTCACTAATAAGAGCAGGGGTAAGATTGAAGAAGCATGGGGAGCTGCAGGAGGGGCTGCCAGGATGATCTTTAGATCGTCTGGGTAGTCCATAGGAGATAGCAGTAGAGATGAGCGAACCGGGTTCGGGTCCATCCAAATCCGAGCGATCGGCATTTGATTAGCGGGGCTGCTGAAGTTGGATAAAGCTCTAAGGTTGTCTGGAAAACATGGATACAGCCAATGACTATATCCATGTTTTCCACATAGCCTCAGGGATTTATTCAACTTCAGCAGCCACCGCTAATCAAATGGTGAAAGTTCGGGTTCGGATAGACTCGAGCATGCTCTGGGTTCGCTCATCTCTAGATAGCAGCAGTGGCTAGTGGGATTGCTTTCTTTCATTATGTTAAAAGACAATGATCACACCAATTACACCTATTACACCAAGCGATTATCGGCCATAGCAGTCAATAATAGGCCAAATATGGCCAATAATCGCTTGGTGTAATAGGGCCTTAAGTTAGGCACCAGTTACACATTTCCAGGTACATTGGCTACTGGTCCCCTATTTGTTCAGCCCTAGTTACTAAACTGCTATAACCTGATCATAGATATGTCCTGCTTTAAACCCCTATTACACGGGGAGATCAGCGGGAGCAAGCAAGCGCTGACCTGTCAGGTCAGCGCTCACTTGCTCCTTGTTCCCCGATTGATGTGTGGGGAGGCTCCCCACACAATCTTTAGATCGTTTGGGGAGCCCATAGGAGATAGTGGTGATCTGCTGCCGCCGCTCTTATTGCACAGAGTGACAGAAGCAGATTGTTTCTATCCTATTCGCTTGTCTTTCAACATGTTGAAAGACAATGATCAGCTGACATTGTGCATATTACAAGAAGCCATTATCGACCATAATGGCTGATAGTCGTCCAAATACGGACGATAATCGCTTCGTGTAATAGGGCCTTTAGTCTTTTACAATACACAGTCAGGATCAAAGACAGAAAGAAGAAAAAATGATTAACAAGGTAAAATAGCTTAAAGGACATGATCCCACTAAGTTTTTTTTCTCCATTCATTAGGGATGTTTTTTTACCCTTTTTTTGCCAACATTTTCTGATGATTTTGTAGACTTTTTTGAGTTACAACAAAAGCTATAGGCCAAAAACTATGTTTGCAAATTAGAGATTTTTGGAAAGTATCTGTCTAAAAATGAACAACAAAAAAAAAAAAACCTGTAGACAAGGTCCATATCATGTATTTCACTAGTACCAGTAGTACCAAAATTAGAATGTTACTGGTTAGACTACAAGAAAGATGCAACCATTAATGGTTAAATATTCCTTTCCAACTTTTTGGATCCCTGCCCACAGAAAAAAAACAACCACCATATTACTTGTTACTTTACTCAGATTATAAAACATCCAGCCATATTGTATAGTTATTCACTGGTGGAAACACATTAAGCAAAATGTTAAAATAAAGTGGAACACCCATTTTCTTGGCAGCTTTATGTGGCTACACAATAAGGGTTACAAGAGCAAGATGAAGGTCCAGGTGATATATTTGGCATGGTATTTTACTTACAACTACTTTTAGAGATGACCTAGGTTAAATTCACACGGGCGTCTCGCACAAGAAAACGCAGCTAATCTGCAGCTAATCCGCAATACATTTATTATTCTTATTATTATTAATACGTGTATTGCGGATTAGCTGCGTTTTTTTTATGCGAGACGCCCGTGTGAATTTACCCTAAACCTGGAGCATGCCTGGTTTGTCTGAACCAGAGCGTGCAGCATTTGGTTCTCGGTGTCTAAAAAAGTTGGGTGAAGCCCTCGGGAGTCCTGGAAACATGGATACAGCCTATGGCAGCCAGGCAACTTCACAACTGCTTCCAACTTCTTCAGCCACCGAACCAAATACTAGCTCAGGTTTTTCTGAACCTGAGTGTTCTCCATGTTCGCTCATCTCTAATGATTTTACTTTACATCATCTTATAAGGTTATATCACATAGGCTGTACCTTGAGAAATTGAGGGGGGCATTTTTCAAGGCCTGTGCTAGGTGTACATCAGTGGAAAGTTGCAAATGTTTGAACAAAGTCTCTACTTGGCAAACATTTTGCACCAGTCGGTGGCCTCCTCACTCGCTCTGAGCTGGCATAGATTTTTTAAGCTGTACTATCAAGACACATGGACCTTTTGATGAATCAAGCAGGAGATCTGGGGGGAGGGGGTCAGATTGGAGCAGCATGCAAAACACAGGTCTTGATTCCTCTTTTCTCAAGTGTTGAAGGCAAAATTGTAATATTACTAACTTAGCCCATAATGAAGGGAAAATGCTCCGGACTGTCTGGAAAGATCAAGAGTTAGTTGTTAAAAATCTAACTGTTGCTCATTAGGAAGTCTGGGTGGGCAGAAGGCAAAGATGAATGGCAATTTCATTTGCCACATGGTCAGCAAAGCAAGAGCGGGTGTGACACAACAAAAAGAGGCATAAAATGAGACCTTTATTCAGGACAGGTTTATGAGTATTAGCAGAAACACTCAAACCTTATAAAGAGTTGTGTGCAGAGTGCTCAGACTTATAGAGTGTATGAAGCTTAAAGCCCCCCATTAATTTCTTTGGCAAACGCGGTCTAGATTAATATCAGAAGTGGTTATTACTAAAAAGTCACTCTAATTGAAGATTTAAAGTGGGCACAAACATATATAAATAATAGCATTATATATAACTTAAGATATCACTGCAAGCTGTAGGGTAAACAAATACATTATACAGTGTCATATTGGCTTCACTTATGGCTGATTACAAAGCTGACAATTGCCTCTTTTCCATCTACTTGGTTAAACACACACCAAGTGAAGTCTTATTTCTTGGCAGTGGCTATGCTGTTCTTTTTGCTGTGTCCAGATCACTGAATACACTTTATATCAAGAAAAGTTTGTGTCTAATATGTACAAAGCAAATAAAGTAGAAGTACAGAACCGCTAACAGTTGCTTTATTAAATTATTTTCAGGGAATATCTGTTACTGGAACAACTTATCTAGACTTCATAGACATACTGAGAAAAGAAGCATGCAGTAAAGCAACCCTCTTATAATATGAAATATATAAGCCCAGATTTATCAATTAGCCAAATCAGGCACATTTTTGTCTTTTGTCTAGAGGGTGGTGTACTATAAGGGTGAGCAGCATATAATGAAGGCTATCTAGATACTTATTGGGTGGTTTTTGGGTCATGCCAAAATTCCATGAGATAAAACTGTTGATCTTAGGGTTAAATGGGATAGAACATGCCCTTCATTCTTTCTATGGCAAAAACACATTTCATGCTGTTCACTATAAAGAGAGGACTCCTTTTCTTTCACATGCTTTCTTACAAATGACACACGGTTAAACTGTAATCTGTAACCTAGTCTCACTGACGGTCAGTCAAGCTAATAAGAGCCCATTACACACAGAAAATAAATGTCAAGTCTATGTGTGTGTGAAGGCTGTAAGGACACTTAGCTTGTATACATGGTTACATTTCAATGCACACTTTTACTGGTAAAAAAGCACTGTGTACATAGATATAGTATAACAACATGTAGCCATTCCAGTATGTGTCAAATGGCAACATTGCTATAGTGTATATAATAATAATTTACTTGTATTGATTACTTATTTATTTATAACACTTTTAAAAAGAAAAACTAGATGATAGTGGAGATAAAAAGGATGCCACAATGTAACCAGCGAATTGCACATTAGGAAGCAATGGCACAATCAGCTTTACTATAATTCTATAATGAAAAGCAACTTTATTTTCCCATCCGCTTTGTGGTTATGTCTGATTTTTCTTATAACAACTAGTAATCAAGAAGCGATTATCGACCAACTAGGTCAATATTGGTCCAGCAATCAGCTGATTCATGAGCAATCCCTTGTTTGTTGGCTGATTGCATTGTTTTATGCTGCGTTTACACGAAACGGGGGTGGCGCGGAGCGGGGGTGGCGATCGGGGCGGCGCAGGGGCTGCGGCTGACTGTGGGGCCAGGCTGCAGATGAGTGGGGGGCTGGGCTGCGAGCGGGGGGGGGGGACAATCGGAGCGGGGGTGGCGATCGGGGCGGCGCAGGGGCTGCGGCTGACTGTGGGGCCAGGCTGCAGATGAGTGGGGGGCTGGGCTGCGAGCGGGGGCGGGGGGGGTGGGGCTGCAGACGCGCGATCTTAAAACGATTTTTCCGTACGATATGTCGTACCGTCTAAACGCTGATCGTTATGAAAAAAAAATCGTTACTCCGACATCGTTAATCGTACGATCGGGCCAATTATCGGTTCGTGTAAACGTAGCATTAGGGTACATTTACACAGAAAGATTATCTGCCAAAGATTTGAAGCCAAAGCCAGGAATGAATTTGAAAAGAGGATACATTTCAGGCTTTCCTTTATTATCTGATCTCTGTTTATAGTCTGTTTCTGGCTTTGGCTTCAAATCTTTGGCAGATAATCTGTGTAAATGGACCCTTAGAGGTTAAACCATTGTCATTTGTTTGCCACACTTGTCCTCCATGTTATAGGGATGTGCAGGCAATTAATAATGGCAGTAATAGACCACACAAATGGCCTGCATAATAGTCAGGTCATGTCATATGCTTCTTACAATGGTTCAGTGGACAGCAACCTCTTCTAACCCAAAATCAACATTTTTGTATAGGTCAACACAAGGAGGGGGCATTTATTATGGTGCAGAGTGGTTATTTTCTGGCGTAGAGGGGCCAGATGTGAATAAAGTTATTCGCACGCACTTGTCGTGCAAATACATTTTCGCATCAGGCTCCTCTATGCCCATTGCGCCAGACGGGCAGGGCGGGGTTTGAGAGGGAGCAGAAAGGGGGCGCAGGCTCTATGTCTGCTCAACTTAACATTTTTCACGCTAAAATATGTTAAAGAAAGTAAGTTTCACTACAAACGCACAACGCACAAAATCATAATGAAGGCCCAGCTCTCAATCTAAATAAACTTCAGTTTAAGTAAAAGAAATGTGAAAAGTGAACTTGGGAAAATGTAATAAGACAAAGTTCAAGATCAGTTTTGTAAATGAAAGAATCAATAGAATCTTAATTCTAAGATACCATAAACTTGTAATGTCCCAATCCGTAGAGCTTTTTGTCATAAGAACGTGCGAAAACCATATTTTGACATTGTTGGAAATAAGTAACATGTGTTGGTCAAATAGTATATGTATTTAGTTTTAATAGCCCTAAAATGAGCTTTCATGTCTAAACAACAATTGTGGCCAATCACTCTTGTGAGCGTCTAATTGACTTCATTCTTCAGAGGTAATTGGAAGTAATTGAAAAACCCTTCTGTTACAGATGCTTATCTATGGTTAAGGCAATGTATGGCTTGTATTACTATGGCAGAGTGGGTGAGGGGCTGTGGGTGCAGGGAAAATGTAAACAGACTTTTCACGAAAGCTGTCTGCGATTCCATAGAACTAAACCAGAAAGCTGTATAGTACAAGGGGTAAAAAAGCAGAAAAAAAACTAACAAAAAACTAAATATTTCTTTATATTTAAAGCAAATAACTTGGTATTAAGTATAAACCATAGCTAAACATGATATATTACCTCAGAAAGTCAGATTCATTCCTAATACACAAGGCTTTCAATGTGCCCCCATAACACATCTTTTAAAGCAGGCATATCAGTTTCCCCAATGTGGTCACCTTCACAATCACCATTTCCCTTGTTGTCCGGGAACAATGAATACTTGGCCAGGCTGCCGAGGCTGCAGAGCACATGTCAGTATACTCTCCCATCTGGGCTGCCTACTCTGCACCACTACCTGTGTTTTCAGAACATCCAATTACATCCTGCTCCCATAGTAAACGACCACTCAGTACAGAATCTTTGCTGAGCAGCCATTTCCGGTGGGAGTCAGACGTCATTGGATATTCTGAAAACACAGATAGCGCTGCAGAGTGGGCAGCCCAGGATCCAGCAGGGGAATGGGACAGGTGAGTATACATTACTGACATGTCCTCTGCAGTCACAGCAGCCTTGCCAAGTATCTATTTTTCCCAGACAACCTCTTTAAGGCTATGTTCACATGACATGAGTGACCGGCCGTTCAGTGACCCCGGTCGGGTCACGGAACGGCAGGTCTCTGCCCGGATCACTTAAGTACCGGTCGGATGATCTGTCCAACCGCAGAGCTCTGATGCGGGCGCATCAGCGCGCGCCCGCATCAGAGCTTCCCCCTGCACACTATGAAGCAAGCAGCCGGAGCCGCTCGCTTCATAGTGTGAACTGACAGAGTTTCCTACGGCTGCAATTCATTGAATTGCCGCCGCAGAAAAAAAACTGACATGTCACTTATTTCCGGCCTCGTACAGGATCCCGGCCGGAGCGTATACGATGTGTATATGCTCCGGCCGGGATCCCATTGAAGGTAAGGCATTTTTCCACCGCGTCAAAAGTACGGCCGTTGTTGTCATCGGCAACAATGGCCGTACTTTTACGTAGTGTGAACATAGCCTAAGTGTACAAACACACATTACGTATCTGCAGCAGATTTATTGCTGAGAATTTGCTGCAAATTCTACAGAAGATACTTACCCATTCACTTCAATGGGCTAACATGTACGTCAAACGCACCGCCATTAACCCCCACTCTGGCTTGCTTCGGGGCCTCCGGCGTCTCCCAGCTGTTAGACAATCAGTGCGCTTCCCCGCCGTTATCCCGCTGCAAGTATGTCAGCCCAGTAAAGTGAAGGGGCAAGTATCCTCAGGGGATTTCACTGCGAATTCGCAGCGAGAAATCCGCTGCAGATAAGTTATGTTTGTACCCTAAGGCCATGTTCACACAACGTAAGTAAAGTATTAATCACAGCCGTTGTTCCCGATTTGCAATATGGCCGTGATTAATACTTTACTTACATTGTGCCGCAGCTAGAGGGAATCCTGGCTGAAGTGTATACACATAGGGGGACATGCATCATCCGTCGTACTGATGATTTTCGGCGTAAAGTGCCGATATGCGAATGATTTTATTCGCAAATGGCCGATTTGCGAATAAAATATTCGCATATCGGCACTGCACGCCGAGTACACCGGGGGGGGGAAATTTTCAGCGCAAAGATACGGCGAAAACCGACTCCACCTTTCAGGTGGCGTAGGTTTTCGGCTGTGCGCACCAACGCGCACGGGATTTATGTAGAGGCAGTCCGCCTCTACATAAATCTCCGTAGCGCCGGAGATGCGGGGACATTTATAAGTCAGGGGTAAAAAACGCCGGACTTAATAAATGTCCCCCATAGTGTACACTCCAGCGAGGATCACTATCGGCCCTGAAAAAAACTGACATGTCAGTTTTCTGCGATCGCTATTCATTGAATAGCGGCTGCAGAGAACCTATCAGTTCGCACAATGGAGCGTGCACACTCCATTGTGTCCAGTAGGAAACTGGGATGCGGGCGCACACGGATGTGCCCGCATCCGAATTCAGCAGAAGTGAAGATCATCTGGCCGGTACTGCAGTACTGCTGGTGTTATCCGTTGTGTGAATATGGCCTAAGGCTGTATTGTATGGCCCAACCCACAGTGTAAGCGAGCGCTGATCTGCTACACCTACAGAACCTATTACATGGCTTGATAATTTGGCAGCCAGTGCTGCCAGAGCATTGATAGCGTTGTTCTTGCAGCCCTTTCCTTTACGGCTTATTACGTGATCAGATGTGCAGCTGATGGTGAATTATCGTTAGACATGTTTAAAGTAAAAACAGAAAAATGCTGCAGCAACCTGCAAGTATCAGGACTACCTGTATACACTTTCTCCGCTGTGTACACGATAAAAACCTGTTCAGGAGATGAAGGAGCATTTACTAGCTTGTCTACTGATTGCTGTCTCTATTCCACAGGGAGATATGTGCCTGATTTAGCAGATAATCCCTCAGTGTGATAGGACCTTTAGATCTGTACATATAGGCATTGGTTGGTAACTGGTTCACCAAACTTTACTTAGGGTCCTATTAGAAGAATAGATTTTTTGTTTCCACCAATACGAACAATCCGCCAAACAATCGCAAACAAGCACTTTTGGGAATGACCTGAACTCATTCACCATAATAGACAGAAACATAGTCATTAGTTACGATACGCAATTACGATAGTTCGTATACTCTAGTCTACAAAAGTTCATAATTACAAATGATGTGTACATACATGGAAAGAATTGCGAGCGATTAGCAAACGATTAACAATGCTGTTACGGTCAACTCAAAAGATGCAATCAATGACATGCGAATGAATTTTCATTAGTCGTTTCATTGTTGTCTGCATACACATGGAAAGATTTTCATGTAAATTCGACCGATATAATAATTTTTTGTACAACAATCTTTCCATAGTGTCCTTACACTATCCTAATTATAAAAGATGGCAAGGCAGCTGTAGAAATAAAGCATTTCAGCCCCTCTGTCTATTGTCCCCTACCATTTATTCATAAATTGTAAGCTCTTGTGTGCAGGGCCCTCACTTCTCATGTTTGACTTGATAGTTACATGTTTACCTCTATGTCTGATTATATCAATGCATTTACCTCCAGAATTGTAATGTGCTGCTGAATGTGTTGGCGCTAAAAAAACTTTATAATCTATCTATCTATCTATCTATCTATCTATCGTTTGTCAGAAAGTTTTAAATACACATACTGTATACGATAGTACTGTAAATCTAATGTGTTATATAATTATCTAAGATCCATTGCTAAAAAGTGATAGATTTTCCTTAGTTAGACATGAAAGTTTAATGGGATATGAGACAGAAGGGTAAGTGTGTCTCCTTGAGGAGACTGCCAAACAGGCTTACAAGCCAAGCAATGCTCCACAGGAAAAGGGTATGCACAGTAGCTCTTGTGCAAAAGGAAAAGAACTTGCTCCCTAATGACACTTTTTGGTGGTAGCTTTCCTTCAAGGCCCTATTCAACGGAACGATTATCAATCGGCCGTTACGGCCTTTAATGTACCCTGAAATAGACGGCAATGATCAGCCTACATCGTTCCTGTTGGCTGATCGTTGCAGTCGATCTAGCGATCACCCGCGCAGGAGATCAATAAATCACTGGGCTGGAAAGTAAAGGATATGCAAAAGGAACTCAGTATTTCAACCCAAGATGCCAAGAGATGGACTGTGTATGGAAAAGTTCAACACAATCATAGTGTCCTACATGCTGGTAAATCTTCCTGCAATATTTATGGAGAAGAGAAGGGTTATAACCTTGCTGTCTCACTCTCCGAGACTCTAATTATATAGTTCCTTCTAGGTCCAAGAAAATTCATTGTTAATTGTTGTCAGTTGGACACAAAGTTGAACAGAAAAACTGCTCCTTAAGGTCAAACAGAAAATGTATTGTTCGGTGCGGGTTTCCATCGACACCTGAAATACCATACCCAAAAATGTAAGATATTCCGATGTCAAGTTAATATAGTCACAAATGTACACACAACAGTTCCAGCACAATTTCTGCTCATAGCATTGTGTCATGTTCATAAGAATGGGGAAGTGCTACTGTATTTTAACACATTTGTGTTGTGATAACTCCTCACCTTTATCTATGGACTATAACTGAGTGTGAACGCTTGCCTCTGTGGGACCCGGTACTATAATTTAAAGAGAATGGGGGACATTTATCAAACATGGTGTAAAGTGAAACTGGCTCAGTTGCCCCTAGCAACCAATCAGATTCCACCTTTCATTCCTCACAGACTCTTTGGAAAATGAAAGGTGGAATCTGATTGGTTGCTAGGGGCAACTGGGCCAGTTTTACTTTACACCATGTTTGATAAATCTCCCCCAATATTTTTAACATAAAAACTTGATTTAAACAATAGGTCATTTTCTGATGGCGCATTAACCAGGTCATAAAATGCACCTGTGCATATTACTAGTAGGACATGAATTCATGCTTTTAGCAGATGGGAAGTCAATGAGGCAGAAAAGATGCAAATTGAACATTTTAATACAAGTGCATGTCAGAATAAAATAGCAGCTAACTTCCACAAACAGGAATCTGCAGAGTCCCCCACTACGATGCACAGTCCACCTCCAGGCCAGCTTCCAGCTGGTAATTCATCTATTTTAGAATAAAATAGATGTTTGAACAGTCTGCAGGTAATTCACTGGCTATACTGTAAATGGGCTAAAGGGAACCAATCATGAGAAAAATGTTGTTACATCTATCAATATGTTCCTCAATGCCCCCTAGCACTGTTTCCAGGCATATAAGTAAACGCTATAAGCGTTATTTATACAGTATATCCCAAAAAGTACTTTCTTAAACCCTATCAATGCAATCATGTGTGTGGTCCAGAGCTCCTACCTAGTCACTGTTGGTGGGAAATCTTGACGACAATCACGCCTGCCTAGGAGTATCGTCATATCGCAGCGAGGGGTGATAGCCGCCTGCCTAGGAGCATCGGCGTATCAGAGTGTGCAACTGCCCCTGAGTGACCACGCTCCCAGGGAGGGGTAATTGCCACCTGCCATGACTACCGTAGATAGGAGCTCCGGACTGCCCACACGACTATATATGCAGGCTTTACAAAGTATGTTTCGGGACGGATAAGTAACACTCATGGCGTTTACCTATATGCCTGGTGTAAAAAAAAAATGTTTTTATTAATAAATTAACATCACCCCTCTTTCCCCATTTTATAAATAAATAAACAAATAAATAAAGTATACATAATTGGTATCCCTGCATGCATATTCGTCCGAACTATTAAATTATCACAGTCCTGATAATGCACGGTAAACAGTATAAGTGCATCAAAAGTAGAAAAATTTTAATAAAAAGCGATCAAAAAGTTGCATACATGCAAGCAAGGTACTGATAGAAAGTACAGATCATGGCACAAAAAATGACACCTCACACAGCCCCATAGACCAAAAAATTAATTCCAGGAACAATAAACCTGTACGGCCGTGAAGTACCACGAGTGTGAACAAGGTGTTACTACTCACCAATGCCCCCGCAGGTAGAATGGGAGAAGGAGGAGAGGAGGAGAGGAGGTACTTACCATATGTGCACAGGTGTTTCCTGCTGATTGGGGTCACATGGGTCTTACAAGGGAGGAGTGCTAGCCACAAACCCCATACTAGCCACATACCCTTATTGGAAAATCTGGAACATTTAGCACAATGTTTCTCCCCCACTCCACTCTAGACTACAGATCCCTTAGCACTGAGAGGCATGATGTGCCATATGGGTGTAAGGTAATTTTAGAAACTGCATCTGCAGCAGATTTAATTTAAATAACTGAACACAGCATCAAATCTGCACCATCAAATCTGCTGAGGATCTGCTGCAGATCCTGTTGATGTGAACGCACCCTTAGGGTAGCTTCACACATACCGTATCGCTGCGTTTTTAATGCTGCGTTTTTATCGCTGCGTTTTTTACATGCAAGTTTTGATTTTCACATGAAAATCATGTGAAAATCAAAACGCGCATGTTAAAAACGCAGCAAAAACGCAACAAAAACGGAGGAGACATGGAGGCAGAGACTGCTGAGACTAGTAATTGGCTGTAGCACTACAATTGGAGTTACATCAATGGGGTAGACCTAACAGGACTCAACAGCAGGGTGTGTTAAGTTTTTCTCTTTATTTAGCCCAGTTTCAACATGTACACAATTTTCTAAAAATCCCAGAAAACCCCATTAATGTCAGGCAAAACATTGATGTAATAATAACAAAAAAGACGTGGGGTAGCCGGCACTACATGAGCACTGCACGGTAACAAAGGTAGCACTATAATGCAGTCTGAACTGTGGCTAGATGTGGGCTCGTGGAAGTGCACAAAAAATGCAGCAAAATCGCACACTGTAATAATGTGTAGAAACAGGTGCGTGAACGACAAACGTTTTCGCGCGCAACCACGCTTCGTCAGGTTGAAAACGTTTGTTGTTCACGCACCTGCTCCTATCCACCTTCCCCCTTCCTTGCTGAGTGTACTGCGGCTTCAATAAAGATGCTACTCAGCTACAAGTGGTGAGTGTATACTCTGTTTCTATATATTATTAATGTAATAGCAATATTATAAAAATAATAATAATATTTGTATAGCGCCAACAGATTCTGCAGCGCTGAATGGTAAAGGGTAAGCTTGTTAGCAGGGCCTTTCCACTGTATTTAACTGTTACTGTAGTTAGCTATGAGCATAATAACATGACTTTACTTTCTTATGTATGCAGTGCCATTCTTTCCAGGTCATTGCTCTGTATTTCCCTTGCCAAAGTTCTCATGCTTTAAAACCAACCTATAACGTGATCCTAGGGGACTTTTTTCAGTTTTTATACTCTTATTATAGGTATCATCAATAACTGTGACAGTGTGTTTTTCCAGGATTTCCCGGTTTACTGGCTATACAGTGACTAGTCAGCAGATTCACACTGGCAGTTACTGACGTCACAATCCTGTTTAAAAAAAAACAAGTGCTGACAAGAGAAACAGGTCAGGAAGCTTTATCCGGATCCCCACGCTTTATTGCTCGGCACACCGTACCTGGTTAATCATTAGCAACCCTTTCAAGTTAACCTGTTCCAGGGAGGGAATAAAAACGTCTTCCCCAAAGTTTTGTTTCATCTATACAAGTGTTTTTGATCTTGAAAGCGTATATACAACAGTTAAAGAAAGCAAGCCAGCCTGGCCCAGGAATGAAATATGCAAAGTGTACAAAGCTCAGCTGTACTTCATGTATATAAAAGCAGCCAGGATGATTCCCACCTGCCTGTCTGGACTAAAAGCAAACAATAGGCAGGTGCTGTGAGAAAAAAAAAAAAAAAAGACTATTCTACATAACTGACAACAAACATGGTTCATTTATGTTGCTGTATGGGGAATGTAAGTGGAAAAAAACAAAAAACACTACAATGTGACAATTTATTTCGAACAATTTAAAGGATTTGTCTGCCCAGGACAATCATGATCCCCTCTATTAATAGTAGTAAAGATCTGCTTGACAGCCCATAAAGGGTCTTTTTTTAATATATATAGTAAGGTGCCAGGCCTTACTGTAGGTGCAACTATTACAGCTGTATTGAAATGTACAATAGACTGTACTTTTCAAAACAGACAGACCTAATGTATAGTACTGGATTTTGGCATCCTTTAAGCCATTCAGTATTATGGACACATAGGCAGAGATTTACCAGGTGTATATGCAGACAGTATGTTGTATTAAAGCAATACCCCCTAGTACCAAGAACACATCGGCTAAGACTGCCATAACTGCATCTCCAGGGACCTACCTGTGTTATCCTGGCACTATTTGGACGTGAAAGGCATCAAACTGATTCATACCCAACTCTGTATATCACTAGTTAGTGTCGGCTACACAAATTGCAGTGAAAGACAGAACCAATTACTCTAATTGAAGTAAAATGTGTTTACTAGGCTCTTTACATAACCTAAGTAATCAAAGTGAGCAAAGCTAGAGTGCAAACAATTCCCTGCCACATCAGTCAAATACAGCACATTTCCCTATCACTTTGATGTGCAAATGATCTATTTGTCTTTTTCTCTACACTGGACTTCTAGTAAAATAATAATTCATAAAGTGCAACTAAATTAGCAGATGTCCTTCATTTAACACAGTGTGTGTGTGGGTGGGTGGGTGGTGTGGTGATGGTGGTGGTGTGGTACTGATACACACTTTTTTTTGGTGAAAGTGTTATTAGGATTCACATTTATTATCAATTTTGACAAAAATGTGACATGCTTTCCACTAAGCATAGTGTAAGGAACATGATTTTGGCACAATAAAGTTGTGCCCAAAAAACCAGTGCATTGCTGGTCTAAACGGAAACTGCATTGTGGGTGGGGCAGTGCTGTGTGTAATGCTGCGTTTACACGGAGGGATAATTCGCCCAATCGATCGTTTAATGATTTTGAAGCAACAATTTGGTTTTTATAATGATCAGCGTTTTGATGAATAAATCGTTAGAAAAATCGTTACAAAATTCGTAAGAAAAATCGTTATTGCGATCGTTGTTAAGATCACTTAAGCCCATCTTTCACATATGTAGGGTGAATCTTTGAAAGACTGTTTACACAAAGCGATCTACGAATTTTTAGCAAACGACGAACGACGATTTGAGAACATGTTGACAGATCAAAATAAATGATTTCTTGCTCGTCGCTTGATCGTTTGCTGTGTTTACACGGAACAATTATCGCTCAAATAAGATCGTTATTGCGAAAATCCAAACGATAATTGTTTCGTGTGAACGCAGCATAATGATGAGCCATATCTGTATGCACCAAAACAAGAAATGCAACAAAAATGACACATGGTTGCCACAAACAAAGCAAGTACAAAGTAACTTAGTAGTTCATAGAAATTTCCTGCAGTGTTCTCACTACATGATAACATTTTACAGCATACATGGTGTACCATTTACTAATGTTTTCAAAAATACTCATTGAGCTGCAATAAACTATTAATGCAGAAATAGTTGTAAAACTTGTTTAAGCATTGGGATAGACAGAAGTATTCCTGCAGTCACCATGTTAGCAAACAGGGACAATTATTCTAAGTGATATTTGTTTATACAGTATGAATATGAGAGGTCATAACATGAAATGCCTTGGATACCTTAGTAAAATAAGGACTATGTAAATAGATGGCTAAAAGTTTGCATGCAATAAAGTGTATAGTTTTGCCTATTTAGTATAAACCCCCTGTCCTGTTCTGTGTGGTGAGCAATAGAATAGTAACAACAATGGCCAGATCCTGATGCCTGTTCATAGTGGTTGGTCACAAGACAGTATGGATGGGTATATAAGCAGATATCCTGGAACCTGTTAGTCACCTGACTACATTACAATCCTGACTGGTACTGGGTTATTTTAATATTTTGCAGCCTGGCTTGAAGAATCATTTAAATTGATGTCAAAGGATTAAAACTGGATAAGGAAACTGAACTGTGACACCGCTGCCTGCAATATCAAAAACTAAGGATAACCTTGGGCTGTCTTGTCTTGTCTTGACTTCTACGAAATATAACTATCAATTGTTTATCTATGGATTGCAACATCACATAATGCCCCCCTGCCAGATACCAACCTGCAGGAGAAAATGTTGTTTACCCTAACTTTGAAGGTGTTATCCCATCTAGAAAAGCCTTTTGCAAAGCCTCTTTTAAGGGAATATGTATGTCCCTGCCCAGGATGGTGTGGAGAACTGCATATAGAGGTAGGAGGTGTGACAACAACACTTTGAAGGAGAAGTCCTGGAAAAATTTTTATTTTGGTATTGTATTGCCCCCCAAAAGTTATACAAATCACCAATATACACTTATTACGGGAAATGCTTATGAAGTGCTTTACTCCATGCACTTACTACTGCATCAGGGCTTCACTTCCTGGATAAAATGGTGATGTCACGACCCAACTCCCAGAGCTGTGAGGGCTGTGGCTGCTGGAGAAGATGATGGCAGAGGGATGCTCAGTGTCCCTCCAGTGCCCTGTGTCCCTCAGTGTCCTCCTGCCATCATCCTCTCCAGCAGCCACAGCCCGCACAGCTCTGGGAGTCGGATCGTGACATCACCACTTTATCCAGGAAGTGAAGCCTTGATGCAGTAGTAAGTGCAGGGAAAAAAGCACCTCATAAGCATTTCCCATAATAAGTGTATATTATGCTGTGTTTACACGTAACGATTATCATGCGAATTTGCACGATAACGATCAAATTTGAACGATAATCGTACGTGTAAACGCAGCGAACGATCAAGCGACGAGCGAGAAATTGTTCATTTTGATCTTTGAACATGTTCTCAAATCGTCGTTGATCGTTCGCAAAAAATTCGCAGATCGTTCAGTGTGAACAGTCGTTCGCCGATTTAACCAATGTGTGAGATAGGCTTAAGCGATCGCAAACCGATCGCAAAACAAATTTTCCGTACGATATATTGTACCGTCTAAACGCTGATCATTATGAAAAAAAAACGTTACTCCGACATCGTTAATCGTACGATCGGGCCAATTATCGTTTCCTGTAAACGCAGCATTAGTGATTTGTATAACTTTTGGGGGCAATACAAAACTTAAATAAAAATTTTCGCCGGACTTCTCCTTTAAGGTATACTTGATTAAAGCTTTTATACTTTATAGCAGTCACAATCTAGACTACAACAAGACTGTAACACTGCAGACAAGCCAGCCTTTAATATTTTTTTTTGTATTCTCTGGAATCTAACAAAACATCCCTCATCTGGATTGTGCTGCATTCCCTTCTACAAACTTGGGTGGGATTTTCATACAAAATCAATGCCCATTTATAACCATGAATAGAGTTTGAGCCAAATGTGAAACAGAAACACATCACCAGAGCTAGAGTAGAGACTAATAGATGCCAGATGATGTCACAAACCGCAAAAGTAGCAATGCCCTTTTTGTTTTAACCTTTCAATATACAATAATATGTAGAAGTATCCCTGCAACTTTTCTTGTACACTACAGTTGGCTCCTTTCCCGCTACACTCTCACCCATTTTAAAATGGGCAGATCTGGCACACCACTAACAGCTGTGACACCGTCTGAACTTCCCACAATGCAGCTTCATTGAAGAAACCATGAAAACTTCAGAAAGATTTCTTTCATAGATTGTAGATATTAGACATTATGAAGTCCATGAAACTACCCCTTCAAGACAGTAAGATAACAAATCACATGACTTTCATGGATAATGGATTACAACTTTTATAAATACGTTTTTCAGAAAAATGTCACCTTGAACTGACGTTGAACTACAGTACTTTGTTTTTTTCCAAGGAGCAATTTACTTTTTCTTGAACAAAAACAAATAAAAAATCTAGTATGATTTAGTAAAGTTTATGTAATAGCTTTCTTATATGCTATAACTTATGTTTGTGGAGAAAACTTCCATAAATCACATGTTAAAAGAGTTCATACTTACTAAGGCCTTCAATGTCTAATTGGCTGGTGGAAGTATAACCTCCTATACCCCTACCATAAGAAGAACCATGGGCACATCCATAGTTTATCTAGTCACAGCAGTGTCTCTACCAGTGTGGCTCTTCTTGGTACTGCACTTAAGGCTAGGTTCTAACCACGATTCCGCAATCTGAGGCAAGGATGCATCGGCACCCTGTAAGAATCGGTTGCCAAAGTATCTGTGCATGGACTGGCATGGATCCTATAAACTTCTATGACCTGAATGAAGTCCAACAGTGGAAACTGGTCTATGTGTAGGAAATGACCCAAATTTAATCAATGACTGCGTTCAGGTCATAGAAGTGAATGAAGTCCGTGCAAAGATACGCTAGCACACGATTCTAACAGGGTGTTAAAATATCCTTTGATTGGAAGCCAGAATTGCATTGTGAATGCACCCTAAGCTCCATTTACATTACTTTAAAAAAAAAAAAAAAAACACTTTAAGTGATGATCTGAAATATATAAAAAAAACCTCAAGGCAATAACTCTTTCATGTAAACACGATGATGGTCAAACAGGAAGTATGAGTGTTTTTACTTTGTTTAACTTTTGTATAACTCCCATGCTTAGTTAGAAGTCTTAATGGTAGTACATGGGAAGTTGGGATTGCTTGGTGTACACCTATTAGATGTGTCTATTTAACAGATATTTTACTATAGCTAACGTAACCCAATTAATTGTATATATAAAGGGCCTTTTACATATAATGGGCAAAACAGGCTGATTATAATCAGTTCAAAAGAGCCCGTGATCAGTAAATGTAAGAGCAATTTCTTGTTCATAGTCTGATAACTGGGATGGTGCATTGCTAAATTGATTATTGGCTTGCCAATTGTCCCTTGTGTACTCACAGGATATGCTGCCTACAATAATGATATAGTGTATAACAACTTTCTCTTAAAGAGAATACAAATTTTCATGTAGAATAATTTTAGCATACTGATAAAGTAAATCTTTATGTCTATGGCCACCTTCGGAGATGATGCTCTATGTACTCTACACCTCCCAGCATTCTTCTTCAGACATATGACTTGTCTTTCCCTGCACTTTCAGCTTCATACATCAAGGTACCCCTCACAGGAAACCCAAACTTTGCTAAAAGGAAATACCAGACCTCTCTGGGAGGAATCAGGCAGATTGCCATCTCCTTGTTTCAGACTTAGCATCCAATAACAAAACACCGGATTCTGCACTCATGTCCGCCACAAGACTGCAAACTATCCTGCACTCTCCACAGACTGGAACCCTACAGCAATACTTCCATGCGGAAGCCTCTTTATGGATGTAACTGGTTACGACCGTTAATGATCCGGTTTATATATCCTCTGCATAGCACCTGGGAATGCTTTCTATGGCACTTTCCTGTTACCAGGAGAAAACAGGAAAGTCAGAGGCGACAGGAATTGAGTAAAATTATCAGGAGACAGTCCAAACTTCAGAAAGGTAAGGGGTATTTCCACATGAGCCTCCTTGTTATTAATCCCATATGAGAATGGGAGCAGCCCCCCCCCCCTCCATACACAAACACCTTTGTGACAAACACAATGCAACTACAAAGGTGAGAACTCCCATCTGTGACCACAAAGCCATCATGTGGACTCTTCATTCATAGTATGAACCATCACTGTCTGCAAGGAACTACTACTACTGGCAAAGAATAGGAAGGCAGTGCACACAGAATTACTTAGAGGGCAATAATAAGGACACACAAGTGTTAGAGCATGACTTACCTCTGAGAAGAAGGTATCCATTGTAGAGTATTGTAGCCTCAGGAAGTCACGTCTATAAGAAGGTCCTGGGGAAGCATGTGCTGCAGAGAGTGGTGTTAATCCATTCTCCCCTGTAGTAGTAGTAGCCCAGGGATCAGTAATGCACCTCCATCCGGAGACTTATCCTATGGAGGTCAGGCTGAGAGGGATCTTCTTCTCCCAATGGGGCTGGAGACACGTCCTGCACTCACACAACTTCTCTCCTGCTTCCCGGGATTAAGTTGAACTGGCGCAGGCTGCCGGCTCTGTCACTGTGCTGACTGTGCTCGGCTGCTCCAAGCCTGCCGGCCCCGCCTCCCTGCCCTGTCCCAGCGTGAGATCCCGCCCCCGGAGCTGCCAATCACCTCCAGCAGCCGGCACACGTCCTGCTCCTCATCCCAGCACAGGACTCCCTCCTCACCGGGGCGCACTGCTCAGGACTCCCTCCTCACCGGGGCGCACTGCTCAGGACTCCCTCCTCACCGGGGCGCACTGCTCAGGACTCCCTCCTCACCGGGGCGCACTGCTCAGGACTCCCTCCTCACCGGGGCGCACTGCTCAGGACTCCCTCCTCACCGGGGCGCACTGCTCAGGACTCCCTCCTCACCGGGGCGCACTGCTCAGGACTCCCTCCTCACCGGGGCGCACTGCTCAGGACTCCCTCCTCACTGAGGCGCACTGCTCAGGACTCCCTATGGACAGAAGGATCCCCTACCGACATGGAGCAACTCCAAACAGCTGGAGAGAGGGAGGCAGGAGCCACTCAATAGGACACTGTGTGCGAGAGAAGGAAGGCAACAGCTGGAGGGGCAGATGCATCCATCATCGTCCTGCACACAGCATCATCTACTCTACTTCTCTACTTCAAAGCAGCTCTATATATGTACAAAATGTGTGTGTGTATATTATATATATATATATATATATATATATATATATAGCCACACAAAAAGAACTTCTATAAACAAAACAACACAGGTATACAGGTTATGTGTTGTATTGCAGGGAAAGCAGCTGAGCTGTAGTCCATTATACAACCTGAGGACATCTTTACACATTAAACAATGGTCATTGTTTAATGACAGCAATCAATCATATTACGATGTATGGAACCACTTCCAGAGTATACAAAGTACAGTATATACGCTATGTACACTTGGTTTACTGCGGTATATACACTTAGTTCACTGCGGCGGCTCCAAAATAGCTGACAGGTCTATTTTGTGCCACCGCTATTCAGTGAACAGCAGCCATACAAGATATCGTGTACTCACAGTGTAAAGTATAACTCCCAGCCGTACTTTACATTGTGGTCTATGGGCCCTATTCTACAGAGCGATAATCGGCCGAATCGGAGCAATAATCGGCCCGATACGGCCGATTATCGCTCGGTGGAATAGAGTGAACGATCAGCCGATGATCGTGTCATTGGCTGATCGTTCATTTAGGTTCAGACCTAAAATCATCGTTTGCCACCAGCGCATCACTACAGTGTAATAGCAGTGCGCGGCGGCGACCGACGATTTCAGCAGCATCATACATTACCTGTCCGGGCTGCAGGTCTTCTTCTTCCTCCCGGTCCCGCGCCGCAGCAGCTTCGGAGCGGGGCTGTCTGAACTGACAGACCGTTTAGCCAATCACTGGCCTGAACCGCCGCAGCCAGTGATTGGCTAAGCGGTCTGTCAGTTCAGACAGCCCCGCTCCGAAGCTGCTGCGGCACGGGACCGGGAGGAAGAAGGAGAAGACCTGCAGCCCGGACAGGTAATGTATGAAACAAGGGCTGCAAGGACATCGGTAACGAAGTCCCTGCAGCCCTGGCTTAATGATCATTGGGGCCCAGTAAGTTTACATCGTTGAGCGGGCCCTGATAGGCCCGTGGAATAGGACCCTATGGGTAACTGGAGTGCGGGCACACCCGAATGTGCTCGTATTGCAATGAAAATAAAGCGATGTTCATCCGACCAATACTACAGTATCGGCCAGGTTAACATCTCTGACATGTCACGTGTCACACAATGGCCGATGTTCTTGTCATGTGTGAACATGGCCTGAGGCAGTGTCAAATAACGGCCATTGTTTTACATGTTCCTGCGGCTCATACTGCCACATCGTGTCAGGACTGGCAGGCGTAGACAAGACAAGAGACAGTGGGCCCTAGATCTGAACCCACCCACTGTCACCTGCCTACTTGCCTCAGTCGGCCCTAGGTGGCCGTGGACAACCACGTTGACGTTCCCTGCGCTAAATACGTGCACACGGAACAAGACGGACAAACAACACAAATGAATAGTAAAACAAGCCGGGTCCAAAATCCAAACAGGCAATGCAGTACAAAATCAGCAAGCAAACGGTAGTCAAAAAGTCAGGCAGGAGGTCAGGTATCAAGTCCAGCAAAACAGAGGGATTAGGAGTGGGGATCGCAGGAGTAGACAAGGGAAGCTGGGACCAGGGTATTAAGCTAATAACCAGCACTGGAACTCTGTCTTAGCTTCCTATTTATACTGAACCAGAGCCCAGTCCGAATCCCCCATTGGACCGGCGCTCAGATATCCAGGTTCCAGATAGGCAGAGATTCCTGTCAGTCTAAAGACCTACTCAGCTGGAAAGATCAAGTCTCCTAGGAAATCAGATTAACTCCCGCATTGCCAGGTAGCAGAGAAGCAAGCGGGTGTGGCACACAGAAGCAAAAACAGGTTCAGTTCACACCAGGTTTCAGCACAATCCTGACAGTACCCCCCCTCTTACGAGGGGCCTCAGGACCCTTATCCAATGGACCAGGCTTGGAAGGATTTAGTACGTGGTATCGCCGAACCAAGCGAGGAGCATGCATGTCTTTGACAGAAACCCACGTTCGTTCCTCTGGCCCAAAGCCCTTCCAGTGGACTAGATATTGCAGTGAACCTTGTACCCAACGAGAATTCAGAATCTTCTCCACCTCATACTCCAACTCACCCTGGATGATGAGTGGAGCAGGGGGAGATGACGGAGACACCGGAGGAACATACTTTTTTAGGAGAGCCTTATGAAACACATTGTGAATTCGAAGTGATGCAGGCAGTTTTAATCTAAAAGTCACAGGATTAATAACTTCCACAATGGTATACGGACCGATATATTTGGGTGCTAGTTTAGCAGACTACTCTTAACCTTAAATTCCTGGTAGAGAGCCAGACCTTTTCCCCCAGTACGTATTGATGGCCAGGTATGCGTCTTTTATTAGCATGTTTTTGATATAACTCTTGGGCTTTAACCAAGCTCTGATGAGCTTGGGCCCAAACTGTGCACAGTTTCGTAAACAAGGCTTCAGCTGAAGGGTTAACTGAATCTGCGGAGTGAGTAGAAGAGTACCTAGGGTTAAAACCGTAATTGCAAAAGAATGGCGACATTTTAATTGAACATTGTTCCTGATTGTTTAAGGCAAACTCTGCCAAAGAGATAAAGTCCCTCCAATTTGTCTTGGGCATCAGCCACGAAACATCTTAGAAATTGCTCTAGAGACTGGTTGATTCTCTCGGTCTGCCCATTCGTCTGCAAGTGGAAGGCTGACGAGAAGGACAAGGAGATTCCCAACCGTCCACAGAACTCTCTCCAAAATTTCGCTACAAACTGAATGCCCCGGTCAGAAACAATATTTTCAGGGATACCATGAAGGCGCAAAATGTGATTAACAAACATTGTAGCTAAGGTGCGAGCATTAGGCAGTTTACACAGAGGGATGAGATGGCACATCTTAGAAAATCTATCCACAACAACCCAAATTACAGTTTTTCCCTTAGACAGCGGCAGGTCAGTGATAAAGTCCATTGAAATATGTGTCCAAGGTCTCGTAGGCACCGGCAGAGGACGTAAGAGACCCTCAGGTGGCCTACGGGGAACCTTAGACCGAGCACAGGTCTCACAAGCGTCAACAAAAGACTTTAAGTCTCGGGCCCAGGAAGGCCACCAGTAATGACGCGCGAGCAAAAACTTAGTTCCTGCCACCCCCGGGTGACCAGCCAACACCGAACCATGAATCTTCTCCAAGACCCGGAGACGAAGGTTCGGGGGTACAAACAATAGAGTTTCTGGAGTATTCTGGGGTGCAAGGGACTGAGACTCTGCAATCAAAGTCCCCAGGTCAGGTTGTAAGACGGCCACTACTACACCAGGGTTCAGAATAGTATCGGGCTGGTCCCTATGAGTGCTCTCGAGGTCAAAGCTGCGAGACAAAGCATCAGCTTTGACATTTTTGGAGCCAGGCCGATAGGTGATCTCGAAGTTGAAGCGAGTAAAAAACAGGGCCCATCTGGCCTGCCTTGGTGTGAGACGTTTAGCTTTATCTAAGTATACTAGATTTTTGTGATCAGTAAGCACAACCACCTTATGTTTTGCCCCCTCTAGGAAGTGTCTCCATTCGTCGAATGCCATTTTTATAGCTAGTAACTCTATGTTCCCAATATCATAGTTACACTCTGCCTTAGAGAACTTCCTAGAGAAGAAAGCAATGGGCCGGAGGTTGGTAAGAGTAGCTGACCCTTGAGACAGGATCGCTTCTACCCCCACCTCAGATGCGTCCACCTCCACAATAAAAGGACGCTCAAAATCCGGTTGTGCCAGTACTGGAGCCTCTGAGAAACATTGTCTTAGTTTGTTGAATGCCCTGATAGCAACTGGGGTCCAGTTTACCAGATCTGATCCCTTCCTGGTTAAATCCGTGAGGGGTTTGGCTATAAGCGAAAACCCCTTAATGAATTTTCTATAATAATTGGCAAACCCCAAAAACCTCTGCAGAGCCTTCAGGTTATTGGGTCGCTCCCAGTTTTCGATGGCTATGACCTTAAGGCGGTCCATACCAAACGAGTTTGAAGTTATTTTGTACCCCAGAAATGAGACTTCCTGTATACCAAACTGGCATTTTGTCAGCTTTGCACAAAGGTTATTGGCTCTCAGAAGCTCCATGACTGTACGGACATGCAGGATGTGTGAGGACCAATTGGGAGAAAAAATTAAAATATCATCAAGCTACACAACTAAAAAACGACCCAGATACTCTCAGAATACATCATTTACGAAATGCTGGAAGACTGCTGGGGCATTGCATAAGCCGAAAAGGCATAACAAGGTATTTGAAATGCCCTTCAGGGGTATTGAAAGCAGTCTTCTATTCATCACCCTCCTTGATCCTTATCAAGTTGTATGCTCCCCGCAAGTCAATCTTGGAGAACCATTTAGCACCCACTATCTGGTTGAACAAGTCAGGAATTAGGGGTAGCGGGTGTTGGTTCTTAACAGTGATCTTGTTCAACTCCCGGTAGTCTATACAGGGCCGAAGCCCACCATCCTTTTTACCCACAAAAAAGAACCCCGCCCCCAGAGGAGAGGAGGCTGGGCGAATGTGGCCCTTACGGAGACTATCCTTAATATACTCCCGCATGGCCTCCCTCTCAGGACAAGACAGATTGAAGATACGACCCTTGGGATATTTGGCATCGGGAATTAAATCAATCGAACAGTCATATGGTCTGTGGGGAGGCAATCCGTCCACTGCACTTTCATCAAACACATCCACATAATCAGACAAGAACTCAGGAATTTCTCCCTCCCCAGGGGAACATTTTGCAAGAGACACAGCAACGCAATGGGAGGCACACTTAGGTCCCCATCGAACAAGTTCCCTGCTGGACCAATCGAATACAGGATTATGTGCTTCCAGCCAGGGTAAACCTAAAATCACATCAGAAGAAAGATTTAGCATGAGAAGAAAATCCAGGGTTTCAACATGAACAGACCCCACCTTAACTTCAAGGCAGGGGGTAACATACTGTACATTCCCTTGAGCAAACGGGGCAGAGCCTGCTCCAGTGACATTTACTGGACACTTGAGCAGCAGGGGACATACCTCTAAACCTGACCAGAAAATGGGGTTAATACAATTTGCAGAAGACCCGGAATCGACCTGGGCATACCCAGAAATACATCTTCCCCCCAACATCAGAGAAATAGGCAATAAGAGCTTGTTCTTTTTGGTGAAGGTTACCTGTGCACCTGAGTGACCCCCTCGATAGTCACTCAGGCACCTGGAGTTTTCTGGTGGTGGCACCGGCCTGGAAGGACATCCTCTTACACGATGTCCAGCCTTGCCACAGTATAGGCAGAGGTTGCTCAGAAGACGGTGAGCTCGTCTTGTCTTGGCGTCTGCTTCCATGGTTTCTCCCAGAGTGGGTATCACAGGTGGAAAAGGTTTAGGGAAGGAGGGTCTGGTATGGTCTAAAGTACCCCTTTCCTGCTGTCGGTCCCTCAATCGTCGGTCTACCCTAATGGCCAGGGTAATGCTTTCCTCAAGGGTGCCAGGCGTCGGGTAGGCCACTAACATGTCTTTAAGTCGGTCGCTCAACCCGGCCCGGAATTGGAACCGGAGGGCAGAGTCGTTCCACATGGAAGGACCGCTCCACTGCCTGAACTCCGAGCAGTAGTCCTCAATCGGTCGGTCACCTTGCCGTAGCATAGTTAGGCGTCGCTCAGCATTGGCTGCACTGTCCGGGTCATCATAAAGCAGTCCCAATGCAGAGAAGAACCGGTCAACTGTCTGCAAGTCAGGGCAGTCAGGTGACCACGAAAAAGCCCACTCCTGAGGGGGCCCCAGGAGAAGGGACATAACAATACCCACTCTCTGAGCCTCGTTACCTGAGGAGCGAGGACGCAGTCTAAAAAATAGTTTACAACCTTCCCGGAAGGCTTGGAAGCTTCTCCTGTCCCCCTGGAATTTCTCTGGGAGCTGGACGGGAGGCTCAGGAGGTACCGGGGAGGTCATGGTAATTTGTCGGGGAACCGTCTCTTGTACCTGGACCTGTTCAGCAAGCTCCTGGACTGAGGTATTGAGCTGCTGCATACGGTCCACTATCGTTGTCAGGGCGTCCATGACCCCAAGGCAATTTTTGGCTGGTTATTCTGTCAGGACTGGCAGGCGTAGACAAGACAAGAGACAGTGGGCCCTAGATCTGAACCCACCCACTGTCACCTGCCTACTTGCCTCAGTCGGCCCTAGGCGGCCGTGGACAACCACGTTGATGTTCCCTGCGCTAAATACGTGCACACGGAACAAGACGGACAAACAACACAAAAGAATAGTCAAACAAGCCGGGTCCAAAATCCAAACAGGCAATGCAGTACAAAATCAGCAAGCAAACGGGTAGCCAAAAAGTCAGGCAGGAGGTCAGGTATCAAGTCCAGCAAAACAGAGGGATTAGGAGTGGGGATCGCAGGAGTAGACAAGGGAAGCTGGGACCAGGGTATTAAGCTAATAACCAGCACTGGAACTCTGTCTTAGCTTCCTATTTATACTGAACCAGAGCCCAGTCCGAATCCCCCATTGGACCGGCGCTCAGATATCCAGGTTCCAGATAGGCAGAGATTCCTGTCAGTCTAAAGACCTACTCAGCTGGAAAGATCAAGTCTCCTAGGAAATCAGATTAACTCCCGCATTGCCAGGTAGCAGAGAAGCAAGCGGGTGTGGCACACAGAAGCAAAAACAGGTTCAGTTCACACCAGGTTTCAGCACAATCCTGACACATCGGCCACAGGAACATTAAAGCCCATTCAGATCTGAAGCAGGCACTAATCCAAGATCACTGACTTGACAGTCGTGAGTTTTTGCTGTAGGTGAGTATACATTCTTTTTTTTCACTCTGGACAACCCCTTTTACACATCATTTAGCTTATTCCTTACTTCTACACCTGATACGTTTCTCATATGGTAAATAAGAGAAACAGATTGCTGAACTCAGGGAAACCTGCCAAACAACAACACTGCCGGCTGCTAGTGAAAGCGCTCAATGCAGTGAAGTCCTAGGTGCATTGCCCCCTGGGAAACATGAATATGCTAAAGAGGAGTCCGTGGAGCCTCATTGAAGAGCCTCAAAACACAGGACTAGCCAGATATCCTTCCGGGATATCTTATGGCTCTACTACGCATTGCTCCCACCTAGCCAGCTGCCGGCAGTGTTGTCGTTTGGCTGGTCTCCCTGAGTTCAGCAATCTGTTTCTCTTATGGCTCTACTAGGCATTGCTCCCACCTAGACAGAATCCTGCTCCACACTGATGAGGGGCAACACCCTGAAACAGCTGTATGTGGATGGTTACCTAGCCTTGGTTTATCCCTTGTCATTACATTGACTTATAGGGCCACTTAATATGGTGGTTTTGGTGGTTTCCTAACAGGAGCTGCCCCTTGGCTGGGTCCTTCCCGGAGTCATATGGTAAATGGTTCATCATTGAGCCTAACCAGCTTCACAAAGTTTTTTTTTGTAATGTTTTGCAGGAAGGTTAGTTTTAGGCTCTCCAAAGACTTACAGAGCCCACATACTACCAGTCACACCTGATATTTTACTAGCAAGTTCCCACTGACTTAGGTGCAGTATATAATTAAGCCACATATAAATCAATACTTACACTAGACTTGGTGTCTCCCTACTTATACTAGCCTTTCTTGCCCTATTTTCAAACAGTATAACCTTTTATAAGGCTTCTAGTCATTAAATACAATGTTGGTTCACCTTTTGTATCTAGAAAAAAATATCATAGAGATAGCGCCTCAAAAAAGAGTGAGGAGTTTATTCACACCAACATTTCGGCAAATTTACAGCCTTTCTCAAGCAGTGACCTTTTGTATCTAAATATTTATTAGGCTTCTTGGGATCACAATATTCGTTCAAGGGCTTGTTGGGAAATAACCCCCCTTTATTTGCTTTTGTTCCTTTCAGGGTACACAAGACTAAAATGAGTGTTGTATTAGATGAAGTTTGTGTCTGCCATATTATAGCTTAAGTTTTTTTCCCCCCAATGGTTACATTATATTTTCTGCTTTTTTTCCATCCTCTCCTTACAAATTTCTCAACAGTAGATCCCATCATTCAGCATGTGACCATTCAGTACTGATATGTGGGCCATTCTAACCTTTTGAACAGATCTCCTGCTCCAGCGATGTCACGGCTCGAATGATGGATTGCCTGCTCAGCCAATGAATGTGTGGGCACCGCGCCGTGATGACATCAGAAATCGGGAGAAGATGACACAACTCTTTAGGCACACGGGAAAAGGGTAACTAGTGATTGTTAATTATATTCTCCCCTGTCCCTGTCTTCTTGCAAACTCTTATTTTCTCCGGACTTCTCCTTTAGGCCTCCACAGGAAGGTAAGGATAGTAGTACTGAGAAAGTAATTTTATAGCTTTTGATACACAAAAAGCACCCAACAAACTGATGTTTCTGCTTTTGATCATTTGTCAAGTTACTTCTCTATTGCTGTTTCCATTTGAGTCTCCTGTTATTGTCTTACCCCATTTTACACCAAATAAATAAAAAGGCATGCTGATACTCTTTAAACTTCAATCTATATCTTAAAAATGAAAGTCTATCTGTCCCGTATAGACCTTCAAACGCCTGAACCGTTTGACCCCAAATTTGGCCCACAGATACATAGGGTGCCCGGGAAGGTGAGAGCGAAGATGCCGTCCCCGCCAAATGTACAGGAGGGGAGGGGGAGGGGGGAGAGCGCCCCATAGAGATGAATGGGAAAATTTCCACACTGCACACACAGGTGATATAATTAGTGCTGCAGCTCTCCAGCAGAAACGGCAGTTGGAAGCCTTAGCAACCAATAGGATTACTACTTTTATTTTCAAAGGGAGCTGGAATCTGATTGGTTGCTAGGGTCAGCTGCCTCACAACAGATGCACAGAAATAAATATAGTAAAGGTGCCTTCACACCTACCGGATCAGCAGCTGTGCTGCTGCTACCGGGCACGGCTCTCTCCTCACGGCTCTGGACGCTGCACACACCGCTCCAAATTGCTTCAGGAGGGACGTCGAGAGCCCTGCCCGGCAGCATCAGCACAGCGCTGAACACACTGGAGGGGAGCCTGCACAATCTAACAGCGGTCTGTGCGGGCGGGATGATGGGTGCCTTTGTCCGTGTAAGTTACCCTCTGGCCGCCGAGGGGGTTAATTTACATACTCGCTGCGGGATGTCAATCGGATGTCAAATTTGCAGCGTGAAACCCGCTGCAGATCTAGTAGGTGTGAAGGCACCCTAACAGTGTACAGTGTATACAGTAAGGGGATTACCTGCCGGGTAGTGGTGTTGGGAGATGTATACAGTAAGGGGGTCTTAGGGAATGTATACAGCATGGGTGCTATCTTGGGGGGTGTATACAGCGTGGGGGCTACTTGAAGGGGGGAGTATATATAGCATGGGGGGCTACCTGAAGGGGGGAGTGTATACAGCATGGGGGCTACCTGCAGGGGGGAGTGTATACAGTATAGGGACTACCTGCAGGGGAGAGTGTATACAGTATGGGGGCAACATGCAGAGGGGAGTTTGTACCGCATGGGGGCTATGTGCAAGGGGGCAGTGTATACAGTACGAGGGCTACCTGCAGGGTTGGAGTGTATACAGCATGGAGGCTACCTGCAGGGGGGAGTGTATACAGCATTGGGGCTACATGCAGAGGGGAGTTTGTACAGCATGGGGGCTACCTGAAGGGGGGAGTGTATACAGTATGGGGGCTATCTGCCAGGGGGCAGTGTATGCAGTATGGAGACTACCTGCAGGGGTGGAGTGTATACAATATGGGGGCAACCTGCAAGAAGGGGGGGTGTATACAGTATGGGGGCTACCTGCAAGGGGGGAGTGTATACAGTATAGGGACTACCTGCAAGGGAAGGTGTATAGAGTATGGGGGCTACCTGCAAGTGGGGGGAGTGTATAGAGTATGGGGGCTACCCGCAGGGGTGGGGGGTGTATACAGTATGGGGGCTACCTGCGGGGGGAGTGTATACAATAAGGGGCTACCTGCCGGGAGGGGGTGTTTACAGTATAGGAGTACCTGCAAGTGGGGGTGTATACAGAATGGGGGCTACCTGCAGGGGGGGGGGAGTGTATACAGTATTAGAAACTTTGAAACCTCTTGTGTGTTGTCCTCACCAAGGATTAAAGGTAGTGCCTAAGAGGGCCAGATTATGATGATGCAGGATTGTGTATGCACTTATTATTATAAGCTACAGGTTTTCTGCACACACACACCTTAATTATGGTCTGAGGTCATCGGGGGGGGGGGAGCAAACTACACACTACAGGTATACTGTCAATGTATAACCAGGCTCAGCATAACACTACTAATGTTGTATATAACCAGGGTGTATATAACACTGCCAATGTTGCATATAACCAGGCTCAGTATAACACAGTTAATGTTGTATACCAGGCTGTATACTGTATAACACTGCCAATGTTGCATATAACCAGGCTGTATATTACACTGACAATGTTGTATATAACTAGGCTGTATATTACACTAACAATGTTGCATATAACCAGGCTTTGTATAACACTACTAATGTTGTACATAACCAGGCTGTATATTACACTGACAATGTTGCATATAACCAGGCTGTATATAACACTGCCAATGTTGTATATAACCAGGCTCTGTATATAAAACTGCCAATGTTGTATATATTTAGGCTCTGTATACAGTCTGATCACATGATGACATCTCAGTTTGGCTATTAGGTACTTAGGATGTTTAAAGTTTTTAGTTTATTTCTAACCCACAATTTACATAAGCAGTGCAGAACTGTCGGGGTATATAGCGTATAAAGGGATATATAGGGCTCCAGGCGTTTTCCCCTTAAACCAAAAAAAACAAGGGCATAGATTTGCCTCCTGGGCGACCTTGGAACACATCTAATTAACACACTGACACTTTATACCCGGGCAGCGCCGGGTACATTTTCTAGTCTATATCATAAAAATGAAAGTCTGTCTGTCTGTCTGTCCCATATAGACTTCCTGAACCGTTTGACCCCAAATTTGGCAGACGGATACATTGGGTGCCCGGGAAGGTTTTAGTGAAGGTCCTGTCCCCGCCAGATGCACAGGAGAGGAGGGGGAGGGGGAAGAGCGGCGCCGCATAGAGATGAATTGGAAAATCTCCACACTGCACACAGGAGATATAATTAGCTGCAGCTGCCCAGAGGAAATGGCAGCTGGGAGCCTTAGCAACCAATAGGATTACTACTTTCATTTTCACAGGGAGCAATGGTTGCTAGGGCAGCTGCCTCACAACATCCACAGAAATAACTGGTAGACCCCCTACTCCATCTATACAGTACATGTATATACAGGGCACTACAGGTATACAGGGCCCCCTACTCCATCTATACAGTACATGTATACAGGACCCCCTACTTCATCTATACAGGACCCCCTACTCCATCTATACAGTACATGTATACAGGGCCCCCTACTCCATCTATACAGTACATGTATACAGGGCAGTATTACCAGCTGCTGCTGCCCTAAACTCTAAACCTGAGGACGCCCCATCCTCACTCACCAATTAGCATCATGATAGATTGGTAGATAATAGCTCCAGAGGTCACATTTACCACCACCATATCAGACCTGACCAATACTACCACACTGACCCCGATAACACTTCCATACCAGACCTGACCAATACCGCTACACTGTGACTGGATAACACCGCCATACAAGACCTGACCAATACCGCCACACTGTGACTGGATAACACTGCCATACCAGACCTGACCAATACCACCACACTGTGACTGGATAACACTGCCATACCAGACCTGACCAATACCGCCACACTGTGACTGGATAACACTGCCATATCAGAACTGACCAATACCGCCACACTGTGACTGGATAACACTGCCATACCAGACCTGACCAATACCTCCATACTGTGACTGGATAACACTGCCATACCAGACCTGACCAATACTACCATACTGTGACTGGATAACACCATTATACCAGACCTGACCAATACCACCATACTGTGACTGGATAACACTGCTATACCAGACCTGACCAATACGGCCACACTGACTGGATAACACTGCCATACCAGACCCGACCAATACCGACACACTGTGACTGGATAACACTGCCATACCAGACCTGACCAATACCACCACACTGTGACTGGATAACACTGCTATACCAGACCTGACCAATACCGCCATATTGTGACTGGATAACACTGCCATACCAGACCTGACCAATACCACCACAATGTGACTGGATAACACTGCCATACCAGACCTGACCAATACCACCACAATGTGACTGGATAACACCGCCATACCAGACCTGACCAATACCTCCATACTGTGAATGGATAACACTGCCATACCAGACCTGACCAATACCGTCATACTGTGACTGGATAACACCGCCATACCCCACCTGATTAATACCACCATACCGTGACTGGATAAAGCTGCCACGCCAGACCTGACCAATACTACCATACCCCCCTTAGAAAAGACTAGATTTTCTGTCAAGTCTGAACAGGAGGTGGAAGACTAGAAAAAAAAAAAAATATTAAAAGTTGTTTCCTTCCCCCCTGCTTCCTGGTGCTGCGCCCATGCAAAGTGCTGCCCTAGGCAGACCACGAGTGCCTAATGGTAAATACGATCCTGAAGGTATACAGGACACTACAGGTATAAAGGACCCCAAAACTGTACACTACAGGTGAACGGGACCTCCACCAGCTATATACGACAGGTATACAGGACCCCAAACTATACACTACAGGTATACAGGACCTCCACTGACTATATACTACAGGAATACAGGACCCAAAACTATACACTACACGTATACAGAAACGTCACCAACTATATATGACAGGTATACAGGACCCCAAACCATACACTACAGGTATATACTACAGAACACTACAGGTATACAGGACCCCAAAACTATACACTACAGGTATACAGGACCACAAAACTATGCACTACAGGTATACAGGACCCCAAAACTATACACTACAGGTATACAGGAACTCCACCAACTATACACAACAGGTATACAGGACCCCCAAACTATATGCTTCAGGTATATAAGATCTCCACCAACTCTATACTACAGGTATACAGCACCTCCACCAACTCTATACTACAGGTATACAGGACCCCCACCAACTCTATACTACAGGTTTAAAGGATCCCAAACTATACACTACAGGTATACAGGACCTCCATCAACTATATACTACAGGTATACAGGACCCCAAAACTATACACTACAGGTATACAGGACCCCCAAACTATATACTACAAGTATACAAGACCTCCAGCAACTATACACTACAGGTATCCAGGACCCTCAAACTATAAACTACAGGTATAGAAGACCTCCACCAACTATACATTATAGGTATACAGCACCTTCACCAACTATATATTACAGGTATACAGAACCCCTAACTATACAGAACAGGTATACAGGACCTCTACCAGCTATACACTGCAGGTATACAGTACTTCCCAAACTATACGGTACAGGTACAAAGCCCCCCCCCCCCCCCAATTATACACTACTGGTAAACAGGACCTCCCTCAACCATACACTACAAGTATATAAACCTCCCAATTACACACTACAGGTATACAGGACCCCCTCAACTATACACTACAGATATACAGCTTCCCCCCCAACTATACACTACAGGTATGCAGGATGGATGTTTGAAGTTTTTAGTTTTTTTCTAATGTGCATAAGTTACAATTTACATAAACAGTGCAGAATTGTCGGGTATATAGGGGCATATAGGGCTACTGGCGATTTCCCCGTAAACAAAAAAAACAAGGACATAGATTGGCCTCCTGGGCACCTTAGAAGAAATCTAATTAACACACTGAAACTTTATACCCGGGCAGCACCGGGTACATTTTCTAGTTTATTATATTATTAAAAAAAATGTCACAAGATGTAGGAGATCCCACATAAACTGGGTTTGAAAAGGCAAATAAAATGCAAATACTAATGTAAATGATTATTCATGTTACCAGTCATGGATGAGTGCATACTGCCCCTCTTTAGGAAACAATATTATTTACCCTGTCCATTTCATAAGGCAGGCCACATAGCTGACTAATACATAAGACTAACATGACAGAGATCCAGTAAACATCATTATAAAGTTTCCATTTTGCACTCACCCATTTTACCTTGTACCCCCAATGCTTGTTTCGCCATCCTCACTCTTCCTCAGGAGGGTGTCCCCCTGAAAAAGTAAAAGTTATGGACTTTATATAGTACACATAGCGAATTACTATAGGTAATGATTTGTCCATTTGTAACTATTGTGTAAAAGTAATTGTCTTACACCATGTTTGAAGAAGAGGCCAATACTGCAGCTTTAAAAACATTGTCATAATCATTTTCAGTTAGCCAATATAAAGTATCAACTACTGAGAACTCTCAATTTATTTCATTTCAATACACAAATATACACTACCGTTCAAAAGTTTGGGGTCACCCAAACAATTTTGTGTTTTCCATGAAAAGTCACACTTCTTCACCATACATTGTGAAATGAATAGAAAATAGAGTCAAGACATTCACAAGGTTAGAAATAATGATTTGTATTTGAAATAACATTGTTTTTACATCAAACTTTGCTTTCGTCAAAGAATCCTCCTTTTGCAGCAATTACAGCATTGCACACCTTTGGCATTCTAGCTATTAATCTGTTGAGGTAAGCTGGAGAAATTGCACCCCACGCTTCTAGAAGCAGCTCCCACAAGTTGGATTTGTTGGATGGGCACTTCTGGCGTACCATACGGTCAAGCTGCTCCCACAACAGCTCAATGGGGTTCAGATCTGGTGACTGCGCTGGCCACTCCATTACCGATAGAATACCAGCTGCCTGCTTCTGCTGTAAATAGTTCTTGCACAATTTGGAGGTGTGTTTAGGGTCATTGGCCTGTTGTAGGATGAAATTGGCTCCAATCAAGCGCTGTCCACTGGGTATGGCATGGCGCTGCACAATTGAGTGATAGCCTTCCT
Organism: Dendropsophus ebraccatus; assembly: GCF_027789765.1. Classification (NCBI taxonomy): domain Eukaryota; kingdom Metazoa; phylum Chordata; class Amphibia; order Anura; family Hylidae; genus Dendropsophus; species Dendropsophus ebraccatus. The sequence continues at coordinate 114,759,588 of NC_091455.1, forward strand.
TATTCAGAATCCCTTTTACCCTGTACAAATCTCCCACCTTACCAGCACCAAAGCAACCCCAGACCATCACATTACCTCCACCATGCTTAACAGATGGCGTCAGGCATTCTTCCAGCATCTTTTCATTTGTTCTGCATCTCACAAACGTTCTTCTTTGTGATCCAAACACCTGAAACTTGGATTCATCCATTCACAACACTTTTTTACAGTCTTCCTCTGTCCAATGTCTGTGTTCTTTTGCCCATCTTAATCTTTTTCTTTTATTGGCCAGTCTCAGATATGGCTTTTTCTTTGCCACTCTGCCCTGAAGCCCAAAATCCTGCAGCCGCCTCTTCACTGAAGATGTTGACACTGGTGTTTTGCGGGTACTATTTAATGAAGATGCCAGTTGGGGACCTGTAAGGCATCTGTTTCTCAAACTAGAGACTCTAATGTGCTTATCTTCTTGCTTAGTTGTGCAACGCGGCCTCCCACTTCTTTTTCTACTCTGTTTGGAGCCTGTTTGTGCTGTCCTCTGAAGGGAGTAGTACACTCCGTTGTAGGAAATCTTCAATTTCTTAGCAATTTCTCGCATGGAATAGCCTTCATTTCTAAGAACAAGAATAGACTGTCGAGTTTCAGATGAAAGTTCTTTTTTTCTGGCCATTTTGAGCGTTGAATTGACCCCACAAATGGGATGCTTCAATCTGCTCAAAAGGAAGGTCAGTTTTGTAGCTTCTTTAACGAGCTAAACTGTTTTCAGATGTGTGAACATGATTCCACAAGGGTTTTCTAATCATCAATTAGCCTTCTGAGCCAATGAACAAACACATTGGAGTGATAGTTGCTGGAAATGGGCCTCTATACACCTGTTAGGACTTGGACCGTGCATTCGGCTCCCGGCGTCGCCGATGCGTGCAGCCAAAGCATACATAACCGCTCAGGCCGGTTGTTAGGGGCACGACGACGGCGTCCATAGCAGCCGGACTGCTTCTCATGTTTTTTACCTACTCTGCTCTGCTACTCTGTGTTGTAGCAGAGGCCAGGGTTTCACTCCCCTGGCTGATCAGCATAGCTGTTTTGTGTGTTGAACTGATTGTAGATTGACAGCTGACTTTGCAAATCAGCTGTCAGTAATCTTGAGTCTGGGACCTATAAGTATCCTCCCCAGTCTACTTGGCCTTGCCTGTGAAAGTCCCTGGCTTGCCTGGTGTTACTTGATCTAGCGTTCCTGCATTCATATTCTGGTTACCTGACTTCAGCTTTGATTACTTAAATATTCTTCTGGACACGATTTGGTACTTTGTTGCTCGGCTGGTTTTGACTCGGACTTCTGACCTTCCCTTTATTGTGTTGTGTACTGTCTTGTTTTGTTTTGTGTATTCACTGTAGTAAGATCAGGGACTGCCGTCCAGTTGTCCGTTTGCTCATTAGAGCATCTGAGGCAAGTAGGTAGGGGCAGTGGGGCGGGTGCCGCCTTCAGAGCTCACCTGTCCTTGTGTCTCCCTGTCCTGATCCTAACAACACCTATGTAGATATTGCACCAAAAACCAGACATTTGCAGCTAGAATAGTCATTTACCACATTAGCAATGTATAGAGTGTATTTCTTTAAAGTTAGGACTAGATTAAAGTTATCTTTATTGAAAAGTACAGTGCTTTTCCTTCAAAAATAAGGACATTTCAATGTGACCCCAAACTTTTGAACAGTAGTGTAAATACTAATAAAAATTGTCTCTTGTAGTAATACAGCCCTCACTCCACTTATAAAGCCTGAGGAGTATCCATTGCTTTCTGCAGGTATTTTCAACCTACACAACTAGTGACAGACATTGATGTTGAGAAGAATATTTCTTTGTTTTATAATATTTGTTTTATTTGTTATTTAAACAAAGCTGTATGTGTTTGATCAGCAGTACCAGACACAAGCCAAAAGATGATGGGAAAATAGCAGACCCTTTTTCTGGTCTCATAAATCTAAATCGTAAAGAGAAATTTTGGTGCAGTTTGTGATGCACTTTTTTTTACCCTGAAATGCCAAACCTTGGAGTAAATGTGGTCATAAAATTGATTCACCAGGTAACCTCTTTGAAGTTGCTTTCACACGTGATTTTGTGATGTTTTTATCAAAGCGAGGAGTGAATCATAAAGAAAAGACTTAGGGTAAATACTAATCACTCCTTGAAATCTCTTGCTTTGACTGAAAAGAGGATAGTTTGGGCATATGTTTTGCAAGAGGGTTAGTAAGAGTCCCTCAGCTGCAGGAATTCCAGGTACCAGAATGCACATGGATCTACTGTGGTCCTTATGGAATATAAATAATGTAATGTTCAGTTGTTGCTCAGTTATAATTATATTTTACAGCAAATAGCTTTTAAGATTATTTTTAAGAATTCATACACCAAAGGTGACATCCAAGAATTGCTCAGCCTGAGTGGGCCTGGGATGTCATGTCCCAGGTCATATTTTAAACTGGGAAGCTGTCAGCTGGTGGCGCAACCGAATCGGCGGTATACCGGCACCATTGCTGGCTTCGGTGAATAACACTTTATTTCAGGTTGTGTTAGTGCAATGTAGTGTGTGTAGTGTAGTGTAGGTGTAGTGTATTTTTAAGTCCTGTGTTTTTTAACTGTTAGAAAAAAACTATGACAAAAAGAGGAGTTGCTGATCAGTGCGTCACTGATTAGCACTCAGCCGTGGTCGGATGTAAGGGGAAAAAAATCACGAAAAATAAAAATAAAAAAAGGATTAAAAAAAACAACAACACTACCTGTACACCCCAAAACTGCTAATCATACCTGCATACCCCAAAACTGCTGATCAGTGTCAGTCCACTGAACAGCAGCTAGGGAACAGGCAGCTCCCAGTCCAACCCACCTGTATTGGTGCTTGGACAAAAGAGGTCAGAAGAAGAAGCTGCAGCAGTAGCTCCCCTCCTGGATGGATGCAGGCTCTGGACACCTCCGATCAGGTAAGTATGCAGCACACACCAAAATCAATGTTTTGTTTCGCTGGCTTTCACTGTGATTGGTCAATTGATACTGACAATCAATCATGGTGATCAGGGGGGTGGCACCATGGCCACTGTCATTAAACTTTACTACAGTGATTGGTGCAGTCTCAGCTGTTCCTTGGGGGGTTAACAGTGATTGGGTAAACTGCAGGCGTACATTTACGCCCATTTGCAGGAAAGTCCAGGCTGCGGAAGGGAAATATTCACCCGCTGTCGTTAAGGGGTTATCTTTCATTCAGAAAATAATTGAACAATACAGAAAAACTTTAGTGCAAAGTTGTCCTTAGCCTTTATTCAAAAGGAACAATTAATATGGCTCCACCTAAAGAAATGGTTTCCACAGCAAAACAGAAAAACATCAGGAACAATATGCAAGCTTCTGATCTACTAATATAGCATATGTGAGAAATGTACTACAAAAAAACATCCAGAAGCATTAAATAGATTTTTAGTTACAACAATTCCTCTAACAAATCTGGTACATGTGAACATACCCTAATAAGGCAGAGTGCAGTGGGGATATGAGCATGAACTGGCAATGTCACTGTTTTTCTGATGGCAGTTCCACTATCATTCACAGACTATATCCAGATGTTGTATTCAGATTCAAATCCAGGACCTCAGAACTGCAAGAAAGATGTTTTATGTTTCCTTCTGTACCCATGCTATCCTTTGTTAAACTACAGAATAAAATGCCAAGGGTTATTATTTCAAAATTCCCCACTCTCTGGTTTTAAGGAATGTCTAAACTTACTGAGAAAATAATAAAAGAGAAAAAAGTGGGGGAAATTAGTGTTATAGGAAAACTATTAGCAGGTTAGATGAATTTAACCTGCTGATATGTCACTATTGTGCAGGAGATGCAGAGGATGAAGGTATGTCTTACCTTGGCCCCATTCCCATGCAGTTAGTCGTTTGCTCTGTTGTCCAGTAAGACCATTAGGAGCACTGCCCGCCCCCATATCAACAACCCACTCCATTGATTATCATTAGAAAGGGGCTGGCCGGCTGGGGGGCAAATCAGCACTGTGGGGATGGGGCAGTGCTCCTAATGGAGCCCCTTACTGGACCAAGAAGCAAACGACTAACTATAGATAGATAGATAGATAGATAGATAGATAGATAGATAGTGCATTCTTATTTTCAGAGAAACACAGTATGTAACTGGTGAAAATTTTCCTTTTGACTCTGACCATGTATTATAATACACAAATTCAAAAAGATTATTACATTAAGTGTTAAGATAAAAGCAAACAAGACAGATATGATGTTTCTTCCTCAACAAATCTGCAGGGCAGTCTGCAGTCACAAATTTGCACCAAAGTGGCTCAATTAGATTAGGGCTACTCTGCGGCTCGGTCCACAAAAGGGATTGCACAGCCTAAGGGTACTATTACAAGGGCAGATGAAGGGCCCATCAATATTGTAAAAGAGCGCCGATCTGCTAGATTGGCCCTTGTTTACTGGGCCTATTACATGGCCCAATAATCGCTTAGCAAGGGCTGCACGGACATCGTTAAAGATTTCCGTGCAGCCCTTGCCCAGTTAAAAAATTACCTCTCAATGCTTCCATTCTTTTTCAGCATGCTTACAGGTCCCATGGCTGCAGCTTAAAGCGGTCTCTAACCTGACAGGCAGCTCAGCCAATCACTGGCCAGGACCACTGCGGCCAGTGATTGGGCTGAGAGGTCTGTCAGCTCAGAGAAGCTGCAGTACGAGGTGTCGGGAAGAGAGCAGAAGGCAGAAGAACGGGAGCTCTGGTGCTGCACATGTCGCCAGCCGCCTGATGGACTGGCCGCTCGGCCAGTCAATGACCAGGGCGGAACCCGCTCCAGTCACTGATAGGCTCAGTGGGCTGTCCATCAGCCGGCACAGGAATTTTCCGTGACATCATCACAACTCGGGGGAAAATATCTTCTGGTGGGGGTCCCGAGGCCGGTCCCGCCACTCAACATAGGCACGGGGAGAGGTAAGTTAGGACTGGTTATTACATTTGCCCCTGCCAGCTGAACATTTTTGAAAATGGCCGGACTTCTCCTTGATGTCAGGATCTTCTAAATAGTTTAAAAGTTCACACTAGTGTACTTGCACTGCTGCGTGGCTGACATCATAATTAATCATGATCCTGGGAGCTCCCAGGTCCAGTCTGCAGAACACCATCCATGTATGGGCAGAATTCTACTGATGTGTGAATCACTCCTAAGTGTCAGGGCCTCTCTGTGATTCTTTATTGGGGAGATTTATTAAAGGGGATTAAAATATACACTGGTGTAAACTGCCCACAGCAACCATTAATATTATCCCTCCCTTTTTATTTTATGCATTGTTTATGTTATACCCTGCCCTCTATCCCTTTAGGGCTTTGTTCACACTCAGTATTTTAGTCAGTATTTTTTCAACCAGGAGTGGGCTTAAAACAGAATCTGTGAAAATCTTTCCATTATATTGTTGCCCTGTTAGTTCCACTCCTGATTTTGTTTGAAAAAAGATTGATTTAAAGACTGACGGAAATACTATGTGTGAACATAGCCTGTCTCTGTTTTACAGTTTTATATGTGTGCCGCCTGATTGTTTACCTTTTATTGCTTAGTCATATTGTACTCCTCAATCCCCTGCAGAGCTATAGTCCAAAGAACAGCTATTTTCAGTTGGAACATGTTTTGTAAATATGGCCGCATTTTGGCAGATAATTGGCTTAAAAAGACCTCATGGCTAATTTCACACTATGTGATTTTTTGGTTGTCGTTACCAATGGCCGTCAAAAAGATGTGTGATATTTGCTATTTATGGCTGGCTATAATGATCATGGTCAAAAATCACATAGTGTAAACTTAGCCCAACAGTTAACATGGTTGCGACAATTAACTATGCACGAACAAAGATGCATTTTCCCATTGCTTAATAGAATCCAATGGGAAAAATGTTATCAGTTTTTGGGTAGTTTTGCATACTGTAAAATGGTTTTATGGTCCAAAAACAGCCTAAATGAATGTGCAAAATGACTAGTTGCTCATGATTATTTTATGACGTGGCTGCTTTAATTTTCCATTTTAAAGTGAAAAATAAAAGGCAGAATGTGATTGGTTGCTATAGGCAACTTTTTCATGGTTTCCACACTAGTACTTAACCATCTCTTCCAAGGTCTCTTGTAGCACAGAAAATGTAATTTGCCTACTTTGCTGGTTAAGGTTGTGGATATTGAAAATAAAGCATCTTGATGATGATTTGTGTTGTATTGAATACTTGCTGCTATTGCATGTAAAATAAATATGAAGCTTTTTCCACGTTGTCTTGCCTCAATGATCGCTCTGCACACTGGGTATTATAGATGTCACACACTTTTCTGTGTTATTGTTGCATCTGATTTACATCAATTACTGCAACGTTTAATATTATAGCTGAGATTAAAGGATATTCTTTCAACTCCATTTCCTCTTCTCCACCCAAAAAAGAAACTCAAATCCCCCTTTGTCCAAAACACATCAGATTTATTCAAAGATTACATCTATGATGCATGCCTGATTCCTAAACTTCACAAAGAGACAATTGAGTTTCAAAGGATATACTGGCAGGAAACAGTCAGACAAGATGACTCTAACTTTGGGAAACTCGATACAAAGAGAATATTGTCTAAGTTATTTAGGGGCCCTTTTTTTAAAAAAAGGCTGTGTTAGAAACCAATGCAATAAATATCGCCTTTGGAGACTTTTAATAATGCAGACTGCTTAAAGGGGTGTTATGGTGAACAAAAAATTTTGTAAAACCCAAAACCCAAAGTGGATTATAAATACTAAAGAACAATGAAGACATTTCCAGTGGCAGGAAAAGGTAAGCAGATCCCTTAGAATCACCTGGATTTATTGATTGATTACCAACGAATATTTGGTGTGATTAAGTTACAGTTACAGAAAAACTTATCTAATAACATGCAAACTGTTGTTCTGTCCATGTCTTTTACAGAGCACATGAAGTAAACATCCACAGCACAGGGCGAAAAACTAAATGAACACTTTAATTTAATAACCAGTACATCCCCTTTTGCTGCTATCATCTCTACCACATGTTCCTCCCTACAAGTGTGTTTCAGTTCACCATTTTTTTTCCAAAGCCTTGTATGCATAGCATTCTTCTAGTCATACCACAGCATCTTGATAGGGTTAAGGTCAGGGCTCACACATAGTCCTTAAAAACGCAAATCTTTCCAACCATTCTTTATTTGATTTTCATGTTTGCTTTGGGACACTGTCTTGTTGTATCACCTAATGACTCTTCATTTTAAGGTCATGGACTTTTTGACGCACCCTTAAATTAATTCTGTCGGCAGTCAAATAACCAACTGACACTGTATTGTACTGGAAAGCACTTTGGGGCACATTTAAGAAGCTCTGTGTCTAGCACAAACTGGGGAAAAATGCACAAATATTTGGTCATGGACCCCCCCCCCCCCTTGCTCAATTTTTTTTTAAACTTTTTGCCAGTTTGCGGAAGCATATCCTCCACATAACACAGTTACATAAGTTAAAAGATTACATAAAACTAACAAGTTAAAAGGTTGAAAGAAGACAAGATCATCAAGTTCAACCTATATCATACTGTGTGAGGAAGGTAAAAACCCTTATGAGGCAGATGCCCCATCACAGGGAGACTGGCACTACTCCAATGGCAATCAAAATAAATCCCTGGATCGACGCCCTATCACATGTCATCTAACCCCCATAACTTGTATTATTATATTTATCAATAAAAGCATCCAGGCCTCCGTTAAACTTATTTAACCCCTTAAGGACTGGGCCTGAAATGGCCTTAAAGGGGTTGGCCACTTTATAGTAAAATTGCTCAGTGTACAGTATTAGTAAGTGTACTCACTGTATATACTGACAGCAGCTCCCTGTGTACCTCATAGAGCTAATATCAGACTCTCCTCCTCCAGGCTGGGCTGCCCTGCTCTGTGGTGTTTTGGTCCATAAGATTGCTTACATGGAGGAACATGTGACCATGCACCGCCCCCCTGTGTCCACCACTCAGCCTGTATATGTCTATGGAGGACACAGTGGACAGGGCATGGTCACATGCTCCTCCATGTCAGCCATTTTATGGACTGAAACAAAATAGAGCAGGGCAGCCCAGCCTGGTGAAGGGAAGTCTGATTTTAGCTCTATGAGGTAAACAGGGAGCTGCTGTCAGTATATACATTAAGCACACTACTAATACTTTGTACAGACCTATTTTAGTATAAGGACTGGGCCAATTGTCACTTTTGCGTTTTCGCTTTTTCCTCCTTGCCTTCTAAGACCCATAACTCTTTCATTTTTCCGCCTACAGGACCATGTGACGGCTTGTTTTTTTCAGGAGCAGGTGTACTTTGACGTGGCATCTTTCAATCTGCCATAAAATAAATGATGGAAACCCCAAAATATCATTTATGGGGTAAACTTGGGTCAAAATATGCGATTCCACAAATTTTGGGGGGTTCCATATTTACGTAATGCACCTTAAGGTAAAACTGTCATTTTTTCTTTATTCTATAGGTTGGTCTGAACACAGCAACATGCATGTTTACTAGGTTTTTTTAACGTTTTACTATTTTTATTTGCAGTAAAACTTTTTTTTTGCAAATAGGCATATTTAAAATGGCCCTGTTGTGACTCTTATAGCGCATTGATTTTTTTCACCTACGGGGTCGTATGGGGCATCATTTTTTGCGTCACGATCTCTAGTTTTTATTACTAACATTTTTTTTCTAGATCTAACATATTGATCACTTTTTTAAATTTTTTTATACATAAAATGTCATTTAAAAAAAGCAATCTCTTTTTTTTTACTGCTTTTTGTTCACGCCGTTCACCATGTGGGAATAGTATTGTTTTATTTTAATAGATCAGATGATTTCGCACGCTACGTGTATTAATATGTTATATATATATATATATATATACTATATGTTAATAAGCTTTATTATTTTTATATGTTTTTTGTATAAAATGGAAAGGGGGGGGGGGGTGATTTTAACTTTTTTACATTATTACATTAGATTACCATAGCATAGCAGGGATCAGTATTATTGGTATTATTGGTATTATCAGTATTATTGGCGCTCTGGTGCCCTGTTCCCGGACGCTTCCGGGTGTCTGAGGCAGGATCCCGCCTCCTTCACTGAGTGGCTGAGCGGACCTGAGACAACCCGCCGCTGGAATCGGCGGCCAGATCTAAAAATAGCCCCCACGCTGGATAACTGCTTTAAATATTTTAGCTTGCTGCACAGCAGCCTCCACTTTGGTGGATTTATCAACAGGTGTGCGTCTCTCATTAATTATCTTATAAATTCAGTGTCGCAAACCTAGGAGTGCGAAGCAGAAAAGGTTGGCTGTTGATAATTGTGCTCCTTTGTTGTTGTTTTTTCACTTTTTGCAATTGCTGCAGAACTTCTCTCGGCAGTGACAGCCCACTCAGCTAATCACTGACTGAGATGGGACAGCGCTGTGTTCCCTGATTGGCCAAGCAGACTGTCACTGCTGAGAAAAGTTCTGCAGAATTGCAAAAAGTAAAAAAACAACAAAGTGCTTTCCAGTGGGAAGTCTAAAATATTGTGTCACTTTCAGGAGCATGTAGAAATACTGCAGAGTAGAAAACCCAAGCTTCTCTTCTGTTTACTATTATCATTCATTACTAGGTTTACTATTCCTTTAATAACATTCAATTGCATCAATTATCATACTTGTCCCCAAAGAACCTCCTATCAGATTCCTTAACAAATTCTCTGAATTCCCAGTTTATTTCAGTCAGTAAAGTTTCCAAAACCCAAAGAATGTCACAATACAGCACCAGAAAGATTTAGCTTTCGATGCCTCATGTTATTTGTTTAAGAACTTCATTAGCCACACTAGCCCCATGCTTATTGATGTACTGTACTAAACCCTAAATTGCTCCAGAGTAGACCTAATTTACTAGAAGAGGGTAACTCCAACTCCAGGCTTTATAACGGTGTTTTAGTATTTACAGGAATATTTTAGGCTTCTGCTGTACTCATATAGATAACATAGTTTATGCATGCTTTGAGATAACCCACATGGAGCGCACAGTCACATAATATCAGATCTCCATCCAGCCGCATTAGGAGGGTGGATCAGGAGGGACAGAGCTTTACATTTTTATAAATGAATTAGAGGGCTTGCGCGCCTCCGCTCTCCGCGCCTCTCCGCTCCTTACCGCACCTCTCCGCCTAAAGAATTGACATGTCAGGAATTGACAGGAGCACGAGCCCTCCCATTCAAACAAATAGCAGGCAGGATTCGGCACCAAGTCCATGCGAGGGGGTTCCGCACAGAATTTTGGCACTGATTTCGTAGTGTGAACGGGCCCTAAATACCACAAAATGGGTTGTATAGGCATATTTTTAGTATATCTCAAATCCTAGATATTTAACTGCTACATTTCCATGTTTTATTCTTAATATTAACAATAACAACAACAACCTCTTTTACATATATGCTGGATGAATTATAAATCTCACTCTATTAGGCTATGTTCACACAACGTATATTTTCATAAAACCATGGCCGTTGTACAACGGCCGTGATTATTATGAAAATATACATTACCTTGCTGTCTATGTCTAGCGGCGCCGAAAACAACTGAGAAAAACCCTGTCAGTGCACACTGTGGAAGGAGCGGCTCTGGCCGCTCGCTCCATAGCGTGCAGTGGAGAGTTTTGATGCGGGCGTGCATAAATGCGCCCACATCAGAACTCTGCGGCTGCAAAGATCATCAAGCCGGTACTCCAGTACCGGCCGGGATGATCTTTTCAGAGACCAGCCGGGTCACAGAACAGCCGATCTCATACGTTGCGTAAACATAGCCTTATAATGTCCCAAGTGCTATATAATGTAGACTTGTATGTAGTTTTTTTCTCCATTTATGAACAAGTTTGCAAGTAACTTGGGCTAGATAGCTGCTAAAATGTGGCCATTATATAAATGTATAGGGTGGATTGAAAACCTCTTGATGTTCCTTTATGACTCAGTATACCAATGAGGTGGCTTTGAAAAATTATCCGCATCACAGAGTGTGACCTGATCAAGGAGAAATACAAAGGTTATATGGTGTTGTGTTAGAGACTCTCTGAATGTTGCAAGTAATTGTAGGGAGAAGGGGATTAGGGATGTAAAAGATTAACATTTCTCAGGGGCTAGTTAAATATTTAAACAGTATTCAGACTGGCTTTGATAATGTTAGAGCTGGAGTATACAGAAGCTAGATGACATCATTTAATAGCTTGCAGATTTCAAACAATGGGGAGAACCATGTAAGAGGTTACAATCCATAATAATAGACGTGTATATCTTTAGGGTAGCTTCACACGGGCGGGCTCGCAGCGAGATTCTCGCTGCGAGCCCGGCAGGTCCTGGCAGTTCCCATAAACTACATACTTGCTGCGGACCGCAGCGAGTATGTAATTGTACCGCGCTTAACCCCTTCTACTCCCGCCCGGCTCCCCCGCTGTAAGCAGCATACATTACCTGTCCTTGCTGCTCGGGTCCGGCGTCCTGCTCTCCCGTCCGGCCAATTAGTGTGTTGCCCAGCCGCAGCCACTGATTGGCCGGGCGGGAGAGCAGGACGCCGGACCCGTGCAGCAAGGACAGGTAATGTATGCTGCTTACAGCGGGGGAGCCGGGCGGGAGTAGAAGGGGTTAAGCGCGGTACAATTACATACTCGCTGCGGTCCGCAGCAAGTATGTAGTTTATGGAAACTGACAGGACCTGCCGGGCTCGCAGCGAGAATCTCGCTGCGAGCCCGCCCGTGTGAAGCTACCCTAAATCTTCTTTATTTTGATAGGATAAAAATGAATATTTACTAAAATATATTGATAACTTTCCAAACAAATAGAGATTTCAGGTTTCTTTATCACTCCAACCGGAAAAGAGGCCCTAATACATGGGAAGATTACCTCGAAAATCAGACAGCTGCTATTTACTTCAGTGGAGGGTGCCTAAAACAGTACTGAGAAAAAGAAGTGGTGTTACTTTGTGGAATAAAGCAAACTGCTATGCAAGTTGTTTTGGAGGTGGTTTATACAAATGGTTTTAACTGGCCATATCAACATGCACTAGAGAGACTGAGTTTAGTTTTGTTTACTTGTCTAATATATTTAATGATTACTTTGTATTAAATAAACTAGATAAACTAAACGGAACTATAGATGTACTAGATAATCCAAACAGAACAATTATCAGCCGAATAGCCGTTACCGCCAATAATTGTCCTGTGTAATAGACTACAATGATCAGCTGACATTAACGATGTTGAAAGCCAAACGACTCATATAGCAACGAACTGCTAGCGTCGCCCTGCGGAATAGGAGCGGCGGCAACAGACCGCTGCTATCTGCTATGGGCTGCCCGGACGATCTAGCAATAACCCAAGCATCTCCCCGCCGCACCTCTCTGCGCCCCACCCCCCACTCTCACCTGATCGCTGCCGGTATGTGTAATAGCAGTGAGCGGGGAACAAGGAGCAAACGATCGCTGACATCGCTCATTTGCTCCTCATAGTCGCCCCGTGTAATAGGGGCTTAATAGAGGACTTTTATGACACTGATATCTGTTTAGTAATATGAAAAAATATTTTTGCAAGGCCAAAAAGGGCAATTTAGAAGACCATGATGGTTGTTGGAACCATTTTGCTTACCCTCCTCCAGTGCCTAATTTATGCCTGCAAACAGACATAAACCATGCAGAAATATACTCCTGCTCTGGAGCAGGTGTAGATTTGTGCACTAGCCCTGTGACAGGCACAGGTCCCACCGGATTTATTAAGAGGTGTGTGCCTCTAAGTATATCTGGCCAAGTAAATGGGACGGGGCTAAATTTAAGACTACCAGTATGCCGGTCTTGATAAATGCCCCCCAATTTCCCTACAGAATAACTAACCACAGGGTGGACACATGGACAGAAAAGCTCTGGTCAGCTTCGGTAGTTTGGCCCAGATATTTTAAAGTGTATAAATCAGAAACTGGTGTAAACTGCTCAAAGAAACCAATCACAGCTCAGCTTTCTATTTTATACACTTTAATAAATCTGGGTCAATATGTTCAATGAGTAAGCAAAAAATACTATTCTGATTTTTTTTTTCATTCCTTTAATAACTGGTAAACAGATGGTTGACAAATCTACCATGCTTTAGATTTTGGCTACCTGTATTTTCTGGCGTATAAGACAACTGGGTGTCTAAGACGACTGTGGTGACTACAGGAGTGAGATATAGATGCCACTGTCTGGTGGATGTTATCATGGTATGGTACAGCTCAACCAGAGATGATATAGTCGTGACGCCAGTGCAAGTCCAGAACACAGGTGTGATGTTGGGACCTGCTTTGTATAGTGGCTGTCTGTATTCCCCAGAAATGGTCGGTGACCTGCCGGGCTGTGATGGGTCCTTTGGGCTCTTGTCACGGTAATCCTGAGTGGCAATTGGCCCATCCCGTCTATCGGTACCACCACCTACAGAAAGGGGGTAAAAAGACCAAGGTGTGCGGCCTGTATGTATAGGTGCGGGTGCGGAGGAAAGGATGACTGAGTCCCAGTGATGTAAAAATATAACAGCTTTACTGTACAGTCTCTTGATAATACAAAACACTTTGGCAGCAAATAGATAAATCTTTGCATGGACTGTAGTGCTTGAACTTGTCTGTGCTGAGGAGATACTTGAAGAAGTAGAGTACAGTAGAGATAGTTGCGGTGCTTGAAGAGTAGAGCTAGAGCAGCGTAGCAGTGTGTGAATGACTGCCTTCTGGACATCTGTCAAGTCAGCAGTCTTCCCCATGATTGTGTTGCATACTGAACTAGACTAATGGTAGTTTTACACGGAGCGATAATTCGCCCGATCGCACAATTAAAGATTTTGAATGAACAATGTGTTTTTTATAACGATCAGCATTTAGACGGGACGATATATCGTACGGAAAAATCGTTATGAAATCGTTTTGCGATCGCTTAAGCATATCTCACCCATAGGTGAAATCGTTGAAAGACTGTTTACACTGAACGATCTGCAAATTTTTTGCGAGAACATGTTGAAAGATCAAAATAAACAATTTCTCGCTCGTCGCTTGATCGTTCGCTGCGATTAGATGTTCGATTATGGTTTGAATTCGATCGTTATCATGCAAATTCGAACGATAAATCGTTCCATGTAAAAGGACCATAAGGGACCTTTTATAACACTGAGGAAGCCACTGCAGGTGTTTTGGGTTAATTCTAATTTACTGAAATACTGACATTTGAGTTTTTCTTGGCTGTAATCCATAATCATCAACTTTAACAGAAATAAACGCTTGAAAAAGTTCACTCTGTATGTAATGACTATATGAGGTCACTGGATTACTGGAAAAAAAATTTTTGTTGATATTCTAATTTATTGCAAACCACTGTATGTGAGAGTATATATATATATATATATATATATATATATATATATATATATATATATATAAAATATATATACATATATATATATATATATATATATATATATACATACATATATATATATTGCTGTCAGAAACTGGTTATACAATGTTAAAGTAACAAAACCAAAAAAGCAGGTGCATATTATTTTTTTTTTCTAGTTTTTATACACCTGGACTGTTGACTCCAGGTGTACGTGATCTTTCTGTGAACTGATATGTCAGGAATGAGCAAAAACTTACATAATTCGGAATAGTTCAGGCTTGCTGCAAGTGATTATGACTAGACACACATCATTTCTAACTAACTAACTAACCATGTGAAAGTTTTCTCTCCACAATCAGGAGGAATTTTGTCAATAAAAAAAATAAATCTATCTATCTAACTATCTATCTACCTATCTATATATATATATACTCTAAATATATCTATATAAATATATCTATATATATATGTATATATATATATATATATATATATATATATATATATATATATATATATATTAGATTTTTAAGCCACTAAGGCACTAGCACACTAGCACATATGGAGTTTTTGAGCTGTGCAATGCTAGTGAAAAAGAATAAAAATAATGCAAAGTAGCTAATTTCTGGAATGAAATGAAGCTACCTCCAGAAGAGGGCACTATAGAGCAAGTTATTTTCATTCTGAAAATGAGCTACTTTGCTAACTCTAAGGACAAACACCTTTCCTCCATTTTTATTTTTGGCTAACACAGATAATTTTGTTGATTCATTGAGAATGTCTACTAGGGCAGCCACCCCACCTAACTCAGCTAGAGGGTTCACAAAAGAGACACGAGCTCCAAGAATTGACAATGCTTAGGCTACAATTTAGGTCCTCTATATTACTGTTTCTCAACTTCAGTCCCTAAAGGGGTATTCCACTCAAATATTACATTATATATGTTACTGCCCATGGTTAGATTAACATTTCATTCCATACTTATCTATTCTCTTTCCCTCAGTTCTGAGCTGCTGCATTCTACTGAAGACACAAAAACCTGTGTATGAGATTTTCTCTCCGTCTCCCCCTCCTCCCCTCTCCCTTCTTGGAAAGCTGATGTGAACAAGACCCTGGCAAGCTGTATCTGCAACTTTGTAGCTTCTTTGTAATGCTAGGAGGTTTAAACTGAGGTCAAGTAGCTGATGAACTCACTGTGATTATCCCTCCCAGCATTACAGAGTTGTCACAAAGTTGCAGATAAAAACTTATTCACATCAGCTGTCTCAGAAGGGAGGGGGGAAGAGGGGCAGATTGACAGTAAAGCTCATAAATAGTTTTTGTGTCTTCACCAGAAAGCAGCAGCTCAGAACTAGGGAAGGGAGAGTGACTAGATATAACAAGTATGGAATGAATTGTTAGTCTCACCATGGGCAGCAACATAACAAGAGTTATAATTGGGTAGAATACCCCTTTAAAACCCCCAACAGGTCATGTTTTGAGGATTTTCTTTTTCACAGGTGATATAATTATAGTCAGTGCATCAGGTATCGCTACATGTGTTATTTCTATGGGAAACCCTCAAATCATGTGTGTGTGTGTGGGGGGGACAGGACTTGAAGAATGGAGTTGATATACTGCTCTATGATCTACTATAGAAGACCTCAGATAAAGAGGTTTCCTATATCTTTCATTCCTGTAGATTTAACGGGAAGCAAAAAAATCTATTCTTTATAATTAACTGGTATCAAAAAGTTATATAGATTTGTAATTTACTTCTATTTAAAAATCTCACATATTTCAGTACTTATCAGCTGCTGTATGCCCTGCAGGAAGTGTTGTATTCTTTCCAGTCTGACACAGTGCTCTCTGCTGCCACTTCTGCCTGTGTCAGTAGTTAGTTACTTGCTTCACATTGTGCTCTCTCAAAATTTTACTTTTGATTTATACAAATGGATGAGGAGGTTCACAATTAGAGTCTAGCACCCAATTGCCAATGTTTATTAATATTTTAATATACAGATAAGGGATTTTATTATCTTCTTCTCCTTTTTAGTAAATAAGCCAAATAAGATGTTTTTGTTATGTCACATACCCGGCTGATTGATTGCCCAATCAGCCAATCAGTGACAGAGGCGGGACACTGCACTAGTCACTGACTGACTGAGCAGGCAATTGCTTAGCCAGGCCTCGACACTGCAGCTGGAAGAGCTGGGTACATGGCATCAACGGACCCGGGGTGGCGCAAGAGAGGCACAACTAAACAAGCTATACTAGTTCATGAATGTATACAGTTTGTTAGTATAACACAATGATTTTCAGGTTTTATTTCATGTGCCTCTTTTTAGAAATAGCCAGTGATTATAAAAGCAAATAAAATGATTAGCATACTGAAATGAAAGAGCAGAGGTATTAAAGGACAACTGCAGGGTTTGGATTTTTACCTTATTTAACACACATCACAAAGTTACATAACTTTGTAATGCATATTAATAAGCTATCTGGCCCTGTTCCTCTCCTCTGCATCTTCCAGTGAAGTAAATGGGAAGGGAAAAAGCTACTGGTTCACTTGTGGCTGGAGCACATCACATAGCTTCCAGCTTGATCAGCCCTGATTGGCTGAGCAAGCTGGAAGCCATGTAATGCACTTGAGCCAATGAAAAGGCTGCTGGCAGCCTTTATTCTTCAGTTCACTTTACTGGAATCCAGAAGTGAGGGAGATCTGATGGGAACACGGGAGACTAAAGCGGTGGTCGTCACCAGAGGGATAGTGAGTATAAAATGTGTCTGTTTTTTTTTTTTTTTTGGTACCGCCAGAGTTGACCTTTAAGTATAACCAGCGAGAACAATTTTCTGTCAGACCAAGTTTTTTTCCACCAGCGAAATAAGATCTTTACTTTTTACATTATTTGTAAATTCCTCAAAAGTTCATAAGATCTTCTTTTCCTCTTGTGCTATTTAAATCTCAAGACCAAAAAACATTAAATCAACATATACAGGAAACATAATTTCCTTCCTTAAGATCCACCACTGCCGTTTACTTATCAGACGTATTTAACTTATGCCTTTAAATAGCCATGTCATCGTTTTTACTTGAATTGTTATTTAAATTAAATGCTTCCATATGATAAGCAGCTAAACAAAGGGTAATGTATGCATGTGGTGGTCTTGTGAGTAGCTATGATAGGCTTGTTTTGTCTGCCAATGTCATTTTCGAATATTGACAAATAAAGCTAAATGCAAGTACATTTACTTCTGTGAAAAATGAATGTTATATACTAAGTCTTTGTATCTTTAAATGTGAATATGCAAAAGAAGAGCCCATGGAGCCTCATTGAAGAGTCTCAAAACACAGGACCAGCCAGATATCCCTCCGGGAAGGACCCAGCCAAGGGGCAGCTCCTGTTAGGAAACCACCAAAACCACCATATTAAGTGGCCCTATAAGTCAATGTAATGACAAGGGATAAACCAAGTTTAGGTATCCATCAGCAATTTGTTTCTCTTATGGCTCTACTACGCATTGCTCCCACCTAGCCAGAATCCTGCTCCACACTGATGAGGGGCAACACCCCGAAACAGCTGTATGTGAATAGATACCTAGCCTTGGTTTATCCCTTGTCATTACATTAATTTATAGAGCCACTTAATATGGTGGTTTTGGTGGTTTCCTAACAGGAGCTGCCCCTTGGCTGGGTCCTTCCCGGAGGGATATCTGGCTAGTCGTGTGTTTTGAGACTCTTCAATGAGGCTCCATGGGCTCTTCTTTTGCATATTCATGTTTCCCAGGGGGCAATGCACCTAGGACTTCACTGCATTGAGCGCTTTCACTAGCAGCCAGCAGCGTTTTTGTTTGGCTGGTCTCCCTGAGATCAGCAATCTGTTCATCTTTAAATGTGTTCTGTGGTGTTTGTTTCTGAAAGTCTCATTTACACGGGCATTTGAGCACATAATTTTCCCATTCTTGAGTGGTAGAAATATAATGTAAAATGCCTTTAGTTATCTACACCAAGAATTCCATTAACTTAACTGGCATGTCTAGATCATCTGCAGAGAGGAAAACAAGCCATAAAATGGGACACAAAGGAGAGGTCTCAGTTTGGCAAAAAGTTAGCCTAAAATGATGGCCCAATGCCACTTTTCATTGGTATCAGTCAACAATGTCATGTGCATGGCAATCAGAGGAAGAAGGATTAGGCGTGCCAGAGGAAGGAGCAGGTCATCAAACTGATGTCTGAATTTAGCAATAGCAGGAAAATCGAGCACACAGAAGGCAGACAGAAGTGTAATCTATAGGAAGCAGTGTGGCCATCAGTTATACAGAGTAGATAACCAACTATAGAACCAATAGGAAAAGGAAGCACTTACTATAGTTATAACAGTGAATGAAGTGGTGGCTGATTTTGACATATTAGGATAAGTAAAGCCCCTTTTACATTGGCTAAATATCTGGCAAAAGAACATTTGTAGTAACGTTTGTTTCCAATAAATGGCCCATATAAAGGGCCAGAGATCAGCTGACAAACAAGGAAATGCTTGCTGAGTAAAGTAATACTGTCACCGACTGGTGCCAGTCAGGTGCAGCGGTCAGCTGTGACTGCAGCACTTACAGGATTGATGGGGAGGGGACTACCTTTGTAGCCGCAGGGTTACTGATGGTTGCTATGGCAGCAAGAGGTCTGCCATGTATGGTAGCCTGTAAGGCCTTGTCACAGGCTATACCTGTCAGTGTAATCAGGAGATCACATCTTCCCTTTAAATGAAAATGAAAAGTATAAGAATGTAAACAATAGTAAATGTTTTGTACAAAAAAACAATTCCCAATTAAGCCCTTTATTGATCCCAAAAATTTAAAAAAGAAATAAAAAATGCCCCATACATAATTACTATTAAAATATTATATCATTAATCCAGAATATTAACCATAAAAAAATAAAAAATAATGCCAGAATTGCTGATTTTGGTGGCTTTGCCTCCCAAAACGTGGAACAAAAATGATCAAAAGGTTGCAGAAACAGTACAAATAAAAATTACAAACCTGTCCCACAGAAAAACAAGCCCTTACAAAACTCTGTTGGAAAAAAAAAGATATATTTTTTTAAATGACCTTTGTTGTGCAGAAATAACAAAACATTAAAAAAGTATAAAAATATAAACTGGATATCACCGTAGTCATAATGGCCTGCAGAATAATAGAATAAATATATGTATTCCATTGATCTCTATTAGCAATCACTATAAATCAGTTTGTAAAAGAAAAACAACTCCCATATTAAAAGTTGAAATCACCCCCTTTTCCAATTTATTAAATAAAAATAAAAAATAAACAAGTAAACATATTCATAAACATGAACCTATTCAATTATTAGATCCTGCACGGTAAACAGTGTAAGCAAAAAAGAAAAAAACAACGGGCAAAATTGCAGATTTTTAGTCACATCAAATCCAGTAAAATTTTAATAAACAGTGATCAAAAAGTTTCAAATAAGTAAGCAAGCTACCGATAGAAAGTACAGATCATTGCGCAACAAATTACACCTCAAATAGCCCCATAGACCAAAAAATATCAGTGTTATAGGCATGGTAATAGAGCAATTTTAAATACATTTATTTGTTTCGATATTTCTAAAAGCCGTCTAATTAAATAAAAGTTGTATAAGTTGCATATCATTGTAATCGTACTTACTTTGGGAACATAATTTGGGATAATAAGTGTGTCATTGCAAAGTACAATTGGTGTCACCAAAAAATTTGGACTATGGCCTTTTGAAAAAACACGATATGGCCTTTTAAACACGAGGAGGAAAAAAAAACTAAAGTGCCAAAACAAAAATTGGCTGAATCCTTAAGAGGTTAATGATAGTTCCATAGTCCCACTGCTTGTACAGTAGGGAATCCCTGTTTGTGATGGTGATAAATTCTTTGAGGGTGTAGTTTTCAAAATGGGTTCTTCTGGGGGATGTTTCTAATGTTCTGTCACCTTAATTCTTTTGCAAAGCCAATATGTTACCTGAAAAGGACAATAATAAAAAGGTATGGCTTTTTTGTAGTTGCCTGGAAATATGGTCTTTTCCCTTCCAGACTTAAAGGAGTTATCCAGCACTACAAAAACATGGCCACTTTCTTCCAGAGACAGTCCCACTCTTGTCTCCAGCTTGGGCGGGGTTTTGCTGCTCAGTTCCATTGAAGTGAATAGAGCTTAATTGCAAACCTGAACTGGAGACAAGAGTCATGTTGTCTCTGAAAGAAAGTGGCCATGTTTTTGTAGCACTGGATAACCCCTTTAACTGTTAGTCTCTAAAACAGTAAAAAGCCTGGTTAATTGTAAATGGGCTATAAACGGTGGATGGATCGAACAATTATACAAATGATACAAAGTAATGTTAATTGCTATGGGTTGATAAAGAGTTACTAAAGAAATAGAATAAAGATTCAGGTCCCCCCCCACACACACTCATTAATTATTATATATGGTACAACAGATTGTACATGTACTTTTAAAGGTTACAAGGTTGTAAATACTGCATGTTATACAGTATTATGTACTAAGAAAAAGCTTTTTAAATAGGACATTCCTAGATCTTAGACTTCTAATGCATTTATAAACTATAGCAACCAAGCTACCAAAGTCACTTTAATTAAAGTAAATTAAAAGGATTATACTGTTTAGAATTGTAAACCCTCCGCGTAGATTTGTGCTGAAATTATAACAGAGGTAATCTTCTATGCATATCTCATTGCTGTAGTATGTAGTGAATCATATTTAGAATTCTCAGAAATGTTTCAACTTTTTGAAAATGAAACTTTAGTTATTGATGTTTTAAGGTTTTAAAAACTTTCAGATAATTCTATGTATGAATACTGTAATACATATCTTAACATGTGATTATAACTCCCCCCTTCTCCATCCAGGGGCAAATTAAGGACTAGAGCCTATGGGGCAAAAAATATCATATCTTGTGTCAAGGCAAATTTTGCTTTTAGCATGGAAATCACACCAACAACACAAGTATTGAAGATTACCACTATAAAAGCCCCAGTGTAACCAGTAGGACCCTGGAATCCCTGCTGGATGAAGCTGTGGGCTGCACATGCATCAACTAAGTTCCTGCGATCCCAGTGCCATCACTTTATTCTGGTGTATGGGTCAGAATAAGCCCCATTAGCTTATTAGCTTGACCACCGTACAAAAATGTTCTGTTATTAACCCTTAGACGACCCAGGGCGTATAGTTACGCCATGGAAGTCTGTCCCCAGACGACCTAGGGCGTAACTGTACGCCCTGGGTGTTTCTCACGCTATGAAGCGCGCTCCGGAGCGGAGCGCGCTTCACAGCAGGTGGGGGCCGGCTGCAATCAGCAGCCGGGACCTCACCGGTAATGACACGCTGCAGCGATCGCGCTGCCGCGTGTCATTAACTCCTTAACCGCCGCGATCGCGGCGCGACCGCGGCGTTTAAGTGTAAGTGACAGGGGGAGTCCCCTGTCACTTACCGATCGGGACCCCCGCAGTGTGACTGCGGGGGTCCCGATCGGTAAAACGGGCCGCCGGAGGTCTCTCACCTGCCTCCGTGCGGTCCGATCGGCGCTCTGGTCACTGAGCCTGCACAGGCAGGCTCAATGAGCAGAGCGCCGATAACACTGATCAATGCTATGCCTATGGCATAGCATTCATCAGTGTAAAAATCCAAGTAGTGAATGTAAAAGTCCCCCAAAGGGACTTCAAATGTGTAAAAAAAAAAAAGTTAAAAACACTATTACACTACCCCAAAACCCCTCCCCCAATAAAAGTTGAAATCACCCCCCTTTCCCATTATATAAATAAAACATATAAAAATAAATAAATAGATAAACATATAATATACCGTAGCGTGCGTAATTGTCCGATCTATTAAAATATAACAAGCGTCATTGCGAACGGTAAACGGCGTACACGGAAAGAGGGAAAAAAGTGCGCGGATTACCGATTTTATGTTACATTATATATATAAAAAAATTAATAAAAAGTGATCAAAACGTCCGATCTTCACAAATATGGTATTAATAAAAACTAGAGATCATGGCGGAAAAAATTACACCCCATACAGCCCCGTAGGTGAAAAAATAAAACCGTTATAAGCGTCACAATAGTCCCATTTTATTTATAATTAATTGCCAAAAAAAAAGATTTCATTTAAAAAAAATATATAACATTAGAGAATCTGCGTAAACCTGCATATGGTTGTGTTCGGGCTGACCTATAGAATAATAGTGTCATGTCGCTGTTACCATATAGTGCATTACGTAGACACAGGAACCCCCCAAACGTTACCATATTGCATTCTTTTTTACGATTTCACCTATTTATATCTTCATAAATAATATATTTGGGATTCCATCATACATGTTATGGTAAAATGAATGACGCCATTACAAAGTACAACTATTCCTGTAACAAATAAGCCCTTACATGGCCTGTAGATAAAAAACTGAAAGTGCTGGAGCTCTTAGAAGGGGAGGAGGGAAAAACGGAAACACTAAGATCAAAATTTGCGCGGTCCACTGGGTCATTTTGGGCCTGGTCCTCAAAGGGTTAAGAGGTTAAAGGATGTAAACATTAGAGTTAGAATTAAAGACCTTCTGTCCTTTGGCCAATCCTCACATATTAGAAGGGTTCCTTGAATATAAGCTGATCAGGCGATGTCCTTTCACTAGAATTCCCATGGATCAGCTGTAATCTGTGGGAAAATGTGGCAGTAATGGTCCATTCGCTCAATCGATTTTTAAGAATTTTGAAGCGACGATTTGGTTTTTATGCATGTCTGCGTTTAGACGAAGAGATAAATTGTGTGGAAAAAAAAATCATTTTTATGATCGCATTAAGATCGTTTACGGCCATCTTACATCTCACTAGGGTGAATATGAGAAAAACTATTTACATTGTTTAGACAAAGCGATCTGTGAATTTTCAGTGAGCAACCAGCGATTTTAGAACATGTTGAAAGTCCATGATAATGTTAGGAACCGGACAGCAGGACAAGACAAGACAGTGAGCCCTAAGCTCAGCCCCGCCCACTGTCCTCTACCTACTTGCCACAATCTGCCCTAAGATGGCGGCGAGCAACTGGGCGGCAGTCCCTGCACTGGCTAGGTGGGACACAAAGACAAGACAGACAGACAAAACACAATAAAGAATAGTCGACAGTCCGGGTCACAACAATCAGGCAGCACAGTACAAAATCACAATCCTATAATCAGAGTCAACAAACAAGCGATATGGTCAGGGGCAGGCAGCTAGCAAGGATAGTCAGAACACAAAGCAGTAGTCAGGAGATGCAAAGAAAGAGAATCCACAAGCAGGCAGAGACTAAGTCAATAACCAGCAATGATATCCAAGACTGAGGTAGTTATATAGGAGGCCAGGGTTCTGATCCAGAACAAAATTGGACCATCCCCTTGATCTCCAAGCACAGACAGCTGAGAACAAAACAGATCCACTGGCAGGAAGACCTGTCAGTCACAGCAGAACCAAAACACAGATTAACCATGACATGGCCAGACAGAACTCAGCAGGTGAAGTCGGGTGTGTCTCCCAACCCAGGTGAGCAATAAACCAGAGTTCACACACAGCAAAACAAAACACAGAAACAGGATACAAGAAAATCAGTGCCTTCTCGGCCGAACAGCACGAGCCGAGGGGCGCATAATGCTCTGCAGAGATACCATCCTGGCAGTACCCCCCCTTTTACGAGGGGCCTCAGGACCCTCACAGGACTCAACTTCACTTAGAAGATTGCCATCTGACTCCCATTCATCAGAAGAAGAGTCCATGGCATGAAGAACAGGCTTACTGACAGGACGAGCAGAAGAACATGATAAATTGGCATCAGATACAGGCAAATCAGTTACAGTAGAACTAGCAATGTTTATTTCGCCGGAGGGTACCTGTGCGCCCAAGTGACCTTCCTGGGAGTCACTTGAACGCTGATGATCTGGGTGCAGGTTTTCTTGCTGCTTGGGACGCTTGTGGCAGAAACTGATGAAGTGGCTACTGTCACCACAGTAATAGCACAGACCGTTGTGTCTCCGGTGTTCTCGCCTGGTCCTGGCGTCCAATAGTCCCAGCTGCATGGGCTCGTCCTCATGAATATCAGGGATAACAACAGAGTGTTTGACAGAGCAGGG
Source organism: Dendropsophus ebraccatus (assembly GCF_027789765.1). Taxonomy (NCBI): domain Eukaryota; kingdom Metazoa; phylum Chordata; class Amphibia; order Anura; family Hylidae; genus Dendropsophus; species Dendropsophus ebraccatus. The sequence goes on from NC_091455.1 coordinate 114,784,168, forward strand.
GACAGAGGTCTTAGAAGGGTCAGAGCCTACTTTTCCCTATGTCTGTCCCGGAGTCTACGGTCTATGCGAATAGCCAAATTCATGGCCTGCTTTAGGGTGGAAGGATCTGGATGTCCTGTCCAGGCATCTTTAATGTCATCAGATAACCCCTGCCTAAATTTGCATCTAAGCGCTGGATCATTCCATCCGGATGGAACGCACCACTGGCGGAACTCTGCACAATACTCCTCCACCGGTCGCTTGCCCTGTCTCAAAACTGTCAACTGCCTCTCAGCTGCTGCTGCCCTGTCAGGGTCATCATAGAGTAACTCCAATGCAGAGAAAAACTGATCTACAGAAGACAATTCAGTGGCATCTGGAGGCAAAGAAAAGGCCCACTCCTGCGGAGGTCCTTGTAAGAGTGACATAACTATGCCCACTCTCTGGCTCTCATCCCCAGAGGACCGGGGACAAAGTCTGAAAAACAACTTACATCCCTCTCTGAAAATTCGAAAGGCCCTTCTCTCGCCTTTGAACCTATCAGGAAGCTGCACAGGAGGTTCTGGGGGAACAGCAGCAGATAGCATGGCATTTTGGCCCAGGAAAGACTCTACCTGCTGCACCCGTTGCGTAAGGTCCAGAACAAGCTGGTTGAGACTTTGCATTTGCTCAACCAGAGCTTTCATGGGGTCCATAGCAAGGTGGAGAGAAAAAAAAAAAAAAAGTATGGCTGGTTATTCTGTTAGGAACCGGACAGCAGGACAAGACAAGACAGTGAGCCCTAAGCTCAGCCCCGCCCACTGTCCTCTACCTACTTGCCACAATCCGCCCTAAGATGGCGGCGAGCAACTGGGCGGCAGTCCCTGCACTGGCTAGGTGGGACACAAAGACAAGACAGACAGACAAAACACAATAAAGAATAGTCGACAGTCTGGGTCACAACAATCAGGCAGCACAGTACAAAATCACAATCCTATAATCAGACTCAACAAACAAGCGATATGGTCAGGGGCAGGCAGCTAGCAAGGATAGTCAGAACACAAAGCAGTAGTCAGGAGATGCAAAGAAACAGAATCCACAAGCAGGCAGAGACTAAGTCAATAACCAGCAATGATATCCAAGACTGAGGTAGTTATATAGGAGGCCAGGGTTCTGATCCAGAACATAATTGGACCATCCCCCTGATCTCCAAGCACAGACAGCTGAGAACAAAACAGATCCACTGGCAGGAAGACCTGTCAGTCACAGCAGAACCAAAACACAGATTAACCATGACATGGCCAGACAGAACTCAGCAGGTGAAGTCGGGTGTGTCTCCCAACCCAGGTGAGCAATAAACCAGAGTTCACACACAGCAAAACAAAACACAGAAACAGGATACAAGAAAATCAGTGCCTTCTCGGCCGAACAGCACGAGCCGAGGGGCGCATAATGCTCTGCAGAGATACCATCCTGACAGATAAATTATTTTTTTCGCTTGTCGTTTGATCGCTAGCTGTATTTACATGAGCAGATAATTGCTCAAATGCAACCGATATCACAGAGATTTGAACTATATTCTCTCTGTGTAAAAGGACCACAGATTTATCTGACAGATTATTGAAGCCAAAGCATGTATTTGAAAAGAAGAGAAATCTCAGTCTTTCCTTTCTGACCTGTTCTCTGTTTACAGTTTGTTCCTGGATTTGGCTTCAATAATCTATTAGATAAATCTGTCTGTGTAAAAGGACCCTAAGGGGGACATTTATCAAGACTGGCATACTCCTACACCAGTGTTAAATAAAGCCCTGTCCCCTTTTCCCCGGCTGGATTTACTAAGAGGCGTACACCTTTTAGTAAAGCCAGCTGGCCCTGTGCCGGGTGTACATTTTTGCCTGGTTTCCCTCCTGTGCTAATTTTCAGTTTTGCGCTTTTATTTTTTCCTTAGGTTCAAAAGGCAATAGCGCTTGCATTTTTTCATCACCTACAGACCTACATGAACCCTTATTCTTTGTGAAACCAATTGTACTTTGCAATGGAAGACTTAATTTTTCCATTAAAATGCAATTCAAAATAACGCCTGTGTTTGCAGCAATTTAACTGACTGCAATGGCATTGCATTAAAGCCAATGGAAAGACGGACGGAGGGAGTGCATAGGGGCGCGGTGGGGTTGGGGGGGCGGGAGATCCCCCCACCAGATCACAGAGATGGCTGTTTACAGATATTTAAATGCAGCTGTCAGCTTTCACAGTTGCATCTAAATGGCTAATTAGCTGGGAACAGCGATCCAGCTGGGAGCATGGCAGTTCAGAGCAGGGTTGTTGCGCAGCCCCCCCTCTTAACTCCCCTACCGGCAGCAGGATGTGCAGACACGTCCTTATGCAAAAAGGGTCATAAGCCCTCTAGTCTGTTGACAATAAACTTTTGTGGAGCAACAAACACAGCCTCCTAGACACTGTTTACAAGTTTTTCCTTCATAGTAATTTTCCATCAAAGTTGGGCCCACAAGTTTTTAAGAGGGTTTAAGTCGAGTTAGGAAGGGGGCCATGTCATTATGTTTTCAATTTTTAATTATATTTTTAAAGAATTTTTGGTGGCATTTTTTTTATTTACATTTTTCTGTCTATATTATAAAATAATCTTGCAGTTTTCATTATCACCACTGGGATGTGGAAATGTTCCTTTTTAATTAAGTTATATAATAAATTCTACATATTAATAGCTGCTCAATTGAGCAAACATATAAAGTATATTCTTTTAAGAAATCAAAAACCTAACTTATACAATAAACAGAAAGCAAAAATGCAGAGGGAAGCTAGCCTTATTTCAATGGGGGGAAAAAAATCACACTGGAATACTACTGCTTTTTTATTTTGAAAACACCCCAAGTCTATGCTAAATAATTTTGTTTTGCTGGTCCAAATTGATAAATCTGTATAACTGTCTTCTTTCTTCATATTTTACAGATTTCACATTTCACTTCTGCATTTACACAACATAGGAGACCTTCTCTAACTCCTAGCTTTCTGGGTTTGGCATTAATATTAATTTTTTTTTGCATAAATTCTTTTTCCCCCCGAAGAAAGAAAGTTATCCTATACTAGCCAAGCCAGAGTCTCTCCTACAATAAAGAGTAATCCGTAGGCAGCTGTTTTGAGCATTTTTTACACTTCATCAGTACAGAATATGGCACTGGTTTTGTCATGATCGTGCCTGAAAAGTCATCAGTGCCACCCTCTGCTGCGAAGATTCGACCTCTGCGCCAAAGACTGCGATTTTGGCCATAATCTTCCATTTATTCTGTGTTTTGTTTGCCTTGTTTTTGCCCTGTCTGAACTGTGTCTTATTTCTTCTGGTCTTCTAATTGTTTTCCCTGCCCCACCCGTGTCTGTGCTTCTAAGCTTCCCTGGTCATGTAACAGTTAACCTGCATTGCTTCAGTGATTGACAGATGGTCCCTCCTATCATCTTCTGTATTTGGTTCCTGGTCTCCTATTTAAGTTAGCTGTTTCTGCCTGTGCCTTGCCGGTTATTGACTTAGTCTCTGCCTGCTTGTGTGTTCTGTTTTCTGGTTTCTCCTGATTTCTGCCTTGTATCTTTTGACCTCGCTTGCTTGCTGCCTGCCCCCGACCTTATTGCCTGTTTTCTGACTACTCTTTTGGATCCTGATTTTGTACCTTTGCTGCCAGACCATTGTGACCCTGATTGTTGACAATTCTTATTGTGTTTGTTCGTTTTGTCTTGTCTATTGTATCACGTATCCAGGCCAGGGATTGCCGTCAAGTTGTCCGCTGCCATTTTAGGGCAGATTGCGGCAATTAGGTAGGGACTGTGGGAGGGGCTGAGCTCAGGGCTCACTGTCTCTTTGTGTTTGGTGTGACTGGTCCTGACAAAATAACCGGCCATACAATATTTTTTTAACTCCTTACCTGTGGCCAGTAATGGACTCAGCACAGGAGTTATCTGTCCGCTTTGAGGGTCTTGGTACCCTCGTTTCTGAGCTGACCAAGCAGGTCCAGCTATTGGCCCAGCAGCTACCAGCTACAACTCCTGCCATCCCAGTGGTCACATTCAAGGAGCCTGACAAGTGTTCTGGGGACCTGAACACATATGTGACGTTCAGAGATGCTTGGGTCAGTTACCCCACCCCTAGCTCCCTTGAAGAGGCAATTTCTCTAGCGATTTCTATTGACCGCACGCTCAGGGAACATAATAAATCAAACCAAGATTCCCCCTGTGTCATTGATGTGCCTTCCTCTGTTCCCTCTAAACCTTTGCCTTCTATAACTTGTCCTCTGGTCACCCTGGAGGAACCTCTGGAACTGGGCAAAATAAAAGATCTCTGGCCCGTAAGGAAGTCTGAAGAAGGAATGGACTCTGTTTTTACTGCGGAGAAAGTGGACATTTCATCAGCTTTTGTACCGAGCGTCCTGCAAGGCCAGATCATCAGCGTCCAGATGACTACCAGGAGGGTCATCTGGGCGCGCAGGTGGGTGGAGTTTGTGTGCATTATCCTGTTGATGAACCTGCCAATGATATATCTGTGACTTCATGTAATGTAGAAGCTGGTTCTGTGTGTCCCGCCGAGGATACCATGTTTGCCAATTCGTGTAATGTGGAAATTGGCTCTGTATATCCTGGTGATGGTACTAGGACTGTGTCCTCATGTAAGGCTGAATTTGGATCTGTGTCTGGTACCGATATGAGTGGTTATGGGAGATCTGTCAGGAGACCGGTTACCTATCTCTTGGAGTCGGATTCTGATGAATGGGAGACGGACGATGAGATCTCTAGCGATGTTGAGACCTGTATTGTAAGGGGTCCTTTTCCTCCTGGGTCTGGTGAGGGTCCGGAGGCCCCTCATAAAAGGGGGGGTAATGTCATGATTGTGCCTGAAAAGGCATCAGTGCCACCCTCTGCTGCGAAGATTCGACCTCTGCGCCAAAGACTGCGATTTTGGCCATAATCTTCCATTTATTCTGTGTTTTGTTTGCCTTGTTTTTGCCCTGTCTGAACTGTGTCTTATTTCTTCTGGTCTGCTAATTGTTTTCCCTGCCCCACCTGTGTCTGTGCTTCTAAGCTTCCCTGGTCATGTAACAGTTAACCTGCCTTACCTCAGTGATTGACAGCTGGTCCCTCCTATCATCTTCTGTATTTGGTTCCTGGTCTCCTATTTAAGTTAGCTGTTTCTGCCTGTGCCTTGCCGGTTATTGACTTAGTCTCTGCCTGCTTGTGTGTTCTTTTTTCTGGTTTCTCCTGATTTCTGCCTTGTATCTTTTGACCTCGCTTGCTTGCTGCCTGCCCCCGACCTTATTGCCTGTTTTCTGACTACTCTTTTGGATCCTGATTTTGTACCTTTGCTGCCAGACCGTTGTGACCCTGATTGTTGACTATTCTTATTGTGTTTGTTCGTTTTGTCTTGTCTATTGTATCACGTATCCAGGCCAGGGATCGCCGTCAAGTTGTCCGCTGCCATTTTAGGGCAGATTGCGGCAATTAGGTAGGGACAGTGGGAGGGGCTGAGCTCAGGGCTCACTGTCTCTTTGTGTTTGGTGTGACTGGTCCTGACAGGTTTGGCTAATATGACAGTTTTTCTTCCATCTAAAGTAGAGCAACTTTTTTCCCCAATTGAGCATTGCCTTAAAGCGACTCTGTACCCACAATCTATCCCCCCCCTCAAACTGCTTGTACCATTACATAGCTGCTTTTCATCCAAGATCTGTCCTGGGGCCCCTTCAGCAGGTGATGCAGTTATTGTCCTAAAAAACAACTTTTAAACTTGCAGCTCTGTGTCAAATTGACATAGCCTATAGTGTCTATGCCCTAGGCTTGCACTGCCTCTCCATCCATCCTTCCCGCCTTCCTCATCATTAGGAATGCCCCAGGCAGGATTTCTCCTATTCATCACTTGTCTGAACACTGCACAGGTGCCTTAACAATCCAGCTCATGTGCAGTGTTCAGACAAGTGATGATTAGGAGAAATTTTACCCAGCGACATTCTTGATGATGAGGAGGGCGGAAAGGAGGGAGAGGCATTGTAATCCACGCTAATTTGACACAGCGCTGCCAGTTTAAAAGTTGTTTTTAGGACAATAACTGCATCACAGATTGTGGGTACAGAGTGGCTTTGAAAATAACTTTCCTTTTACTTCTTTAATGAGGGTCAGTCCATCCCTCAGCTGACCCCTCAGAGGGTCAGCTGCATCTAAGAGATCTCTCTTGCCAGTCAATACCATGTCCTGGGTCAAGAACCCAAAACAGGCTCTCTTTTTCTTTTTAAGGACACTCTGGTTTGGGTAATACATTCTTTATTTTTCTTTCTGGAGGATCATGTACACCCAAAGGTGATAAACAGTATACTGGCTGTACATTGGAGATAATGAAGACAATCTGTGGCTCTCCATTGTATACTATGTTGTTTATTAACCCATAGCTGCACCAGGACGTTATTGAACGTCCTCATGCCGCTATGGGAGTTCAGAGGGGGGTCGCGCGGCGACCCCCCTCTGAACTGCCGCGATCCCGGGTGCCGCATGTAGCCCGGGATCGCGGCTATTAGCGGGCACGGTCCGATCGCCGTGCCCGCTAATTAAGTACTTAGAAGCAGCTGTCAAAGTTGACAGCTGCTTCTAAATACTTACTGATATGCATCCCTGGTGGTCTAGTGGGGGGATCGCCCCCCTGCGGCGCGATTGCGGGGGGGCGATCCCCGCATCCATCCCGGGCCGGGGTCTGCTCCGTAATGGCGCTGATCCCGGCTCGGCATTCTATTGCTTTTGGCTGCAGCAGCCAAAAGTAATAGAACACCGATCTCATGGATTCATGCAGTATAACTATACTGCATGGATCTCTATGAGAGATCAGAGTGCATATACTAGAAGTCCCCCAGGGGGGCTTCTAGTATATGTGTAAAGTAAAAGAAAAAAGTATTTTTAATAACACAAAATCCCCTCCCCTAATAAAAGTCTGAATCACCCCCCTTTCCCCATTTTATAAATAAAAATAAATAAATAAATTAATAAACAAACATGTTTGCTATCGCCGCGTGCGTAATCACCCGAACTATTAAGTAATCACATTCCTGATCTCACACGGTAAACGGCGTCAGCGCAAAAAAATCCCAAAGTGCAAAATTGCGCATTTTTGGTCGCATCAAATCCAGAATAATTGTAATAAAAAGCGATCAAAAAGTCGTATATGTGCAATCAAGGTACCGATAGAAAGATCACATCATGGCGCAAAAAATGACACCTGACACAGCCCCATAGACCAAAGGATAAAAGCGCTATAAGCCTGGGAATGGAGCGATTTTAAGGAACCTATATTTTCTTTAAAAGGTTTTAATTTTTTACAAGCCATCAAATCAAATAAAAGTTATACATGTTACATATCGTTGTAATCGTAACAACTTAAGGAACATATATAACGAGTCAGTTTTACCCCAGGGCGAACATAGTAAAAACAAACCCCCCCCCAAATAAAAAAAAAACATTTTTTTTTTTCAATTTCACCACACATATAATTTTTTTCTGGTTTCCCGGCACATTTTAGGCAAAAATTACATCTGCCATAGCAAAGTACAATTAGTTGCACAAAAAATAAGGGCTCATTTGGGTCTCTAGGTGGAAAAATGCAGGCGCTATGGCCTTATATACACGAGGAGGGAAAAACGAAAACGCAAAAATGAAAACTGGCTGTGTCCCCTAAGGGTTAATGTGCCATTGCCTGGGTATGTGATTTATTATTGCACATTAAAAAAGAACAAATTGGGTATAACTGATGCTTGCAATGTGTTTAGGCATGATTTTGACAGAAAAACAATGAGTAATATCTGACACATGGCTGTACAAAGAGTGAGTTTGGCAGCTATGTTAAAGATTTTGTTTGGCTGTATAAGTCACACAAAGGAATAAAGACAGGTTTTGGATGTACTAAGAACTGAAAATGTTAAAGAATTGAATATAAATGTCCAACTGTAGCATCTGTTATAACTTACTGTATGTTTAAAAAGTGTGTCAGAGAAAATTTTGCCAATAACAAGCAGGTAAAGAACTATAAATCATGTTTGAGGCTATGTTCACATATCGTAATTCTGTCGATCTTTGGTCAGTCTTTTTTCAACCAAAACCAGGAGTGGATTGCCCTGTCAATTCAACTCCAGATTTTGGTTAAAAAAAGAGTGACCGAAAGACTGACAGAAATACTATCTGTGAACATAGCCTAAGGGCTAATGCACATGTTTGCAGACTTCTGTCTGCACACGGATGGTGCTCTGCAGAGTGGACTTTTGGAGCTCCCAGCATTATGTTAATTATGATGATGGGAGCTCCGATACTGTTTCAAAGTTCGCACTAATGTGCTGACACAGCCACGTGCCTAGTATCTAATCCATTAATTGGCCGGGCTTGGGGGGCTTGGTGTTAATAGTTGTGGTCCTCAGCTGCTGATGGCAACCAGGAGCAATACGATTCATAGCAGGGTCACAGCGTGTCCCCTCTCCGAAACCCCCTGGCGGTGCCATGACATACCCTAACATAATGGGTCATCAATGGATTGAGTGTTGATTGGACAAAAAACTAATTTAATTTAAAGTCCCCAGGACTTAGGACTAAGTGAATAGGCCTATTAGTATATGGAAGGTGCACAGATGGGCCTTTTACGATACAAGGGCTGCACAGTGTGGCCTAATACTATATGGGGTTGCATAGAGGGGCCTAATAGCATATGGGAGCGGCACAGAGGAGCCTAATACTATATGGGAGCTGCATCTCCCTTGCAAACAGCAACCTCCCAACTGCGTTCTGACTTGGCACTGCCTATTCACAAACCTTGCTTTTCTTCCTATAGTTGACAGCTTGTTGTCTAACACACACTATTCTGTGAGCAGTGACTGGGCAGTGACATCACTCAGGTGATTGGGACCTCGGGAGTGGTAAGCCTACTTTTCTTCCGGCTTCTGGTACTCCCTCTGCGGTCACAGACATCTTCAGGGCATGTGGATTGTCCCTGTAGACAGGGTCGGACTGGGCCACCGGGGGACCGGGGAAACCCCCGGTGGGCCCCGAGCAGGAGTAGGCCCCGCCCCCAGTCAGGGAACACGCAGCAGGGGCCCCCGGGCCCCCCGTGCTCCTGGGGGGCCCACTCAGCCTCCGATTGCCGGCCCGCACCTTCCCTTTTAACTGCAAGCAATCGCAACGATCGCTTCCAGTTAAATCAAGCAGTGTTCCCAATGACAGGGCGAGAAGCCATAGGCTTCCCGCCCTGTCAATCATGCTTGTGACCGCAAGCAGCGTTTTGCTTGCGATCACAAGCGTGCCGGTGCCGCCGCCGCCCGGCAGCTGCTGGTCCCGGCAGCGTCATCACCACTGAGCTCTGTGCGCGGTCCGGCAGCTAGGACTTCCGGTTCACGTAGCGCATACCGGAAGTCCCAGCCGCTGCGGCGCGCACGAGCTCAGTGTTGATGGTGCTGCCCGGGACCAGGAGCTGCTCATCTGTCCGGGAAGAGAGGAGAAGAGACGCGCGACCGACGGGGGAGCGTGGTGACAGGTGAGTTGGGTTTTGTTTTTGTTTTTTTATCTTAGGGGGGAGATGGACAACATGGGGGGGCTGGCTATGGGGGAGATGGACAGCATGGGGGGGGTGGCTATGGGGGAGATGGACAACATGGGGGGGCTGGCTATGGGGGAGATGGACAACATGGGGGGCTGGCTATGGGGGAGATGGACAACATGGGAGGGGGGCTGGCTATGGGGGAGATGGACAGCATGGGGGGCTGGCTATGGGGGAGATGGACAACATGGGGGGGTGGCTATGGGGGAGATGGACAGCATGGGGGGCTGGCTATGGGGGAGATGGACAACATGGGAGGGGAAACATACATATGTAGATCAGCTCACCCCAGATAATTAATGGCGCATGCAGGTACACAAGTCTCCGGGTTTGGAGTGGAGCACGTGGAAATATATGCGGGCCGTGTCCCGTATCGGCAAATCCAACGTAGAAAGAGATTTTCCACAGCTCCTTAGGATAGTGCGAATTCTTTATTGGTACATATACGGTGAAATTAAAAACTGGTTAAAATCACGCCTGGCGTGATTTTAACCAGTTTTTAATTTCACCGTATATGTACCAATAAAGAATTCGCACTATCCTAAGGAGCTGTGGAAAATCTCTTTCAACATGGGAGGGGGGCTGGCTATGGGGGAGATGGACAGCATGGGGGGGCTGGCTATGGGGGAGATGGACAACATGGGGGGGCTGGCTATGGGGGAGATGGACAGCATGGGGGGGTGGCTATGGGGGAGATGGACAACATGGGGGGCTGGCTATGGGGGAGATGGACAACATGGGGGGGTTGGCTATGGGGGGAGATGGACAACATGGGGGGGCTGGCTATGGGGGAGATGGACAACATGGGAGGGGGGCTGGCTATGGGGGAGATGGACAACATGGGAGGGGGGCTGGCTATGGGGGAGATGGACAGCATGGGGGGGCTGGCTATGGGGGAGATGGACAACATGGGGGGGCTGGCTATGGGGGAGATGGACAGCATGGGGGGTGGCTATGGGGGAGATGGACAACATGGGGGGCTGGCTATGGGGGAGATGGACAACATGGGGGGGTTGGCTATGGGGGGAGATGGACAACATGGGGGGGGCTGGCTATGGGGGAGATGGACAACATGGGAGGGGGGCTGGCTATGGGGGAGATGGACAACAGGGGAGGGGGGCTGGCTATGGGGGAGATGGACAACATGGGGGGGCTGGCTATGGGGGAGATGAACAACATGGGGGGGCTGGCTATGGGGGAGATGGACAACATGAGGGGGGCTATATGGGGGAATGGACAACATAAGGGGGATATCTATATTGAAGAAGGACAACATGAGGGGGCTATATATATGGGGATGGACAATATGGGGTGCCATTTATAAGGGGGACAACACAGGGGAGGCCATCTATAATGGGGACAACACAGAGGGGACCATATACTGTAAGGGATATATGTATATATATATATATATATATATATATATATATACACATATATATTAGAGATGAGGGAACCTGGAGCATGCTTGAGTCCATCCGAACCCGAACTTTCGGCATTTGTATAGCGGTGGCTGCTGAACTTGGATAAAGCCCTAAGGCTATGTGGAAATCATGGATATAGTCATTGGCTGTATCCATGTTTTCCAGACAACCTTAGAGCTTTATCCAAGTTCAGCCGCCCCAGCTAATCAAATGCCGAGAGTTTGGGTTCGGATGGACTGGAACTCGAACCCGGTTCGCTCATCTCTAATACATACATAGTGTCAGGGCTGCCTACTAAATGAGGGCGTACAGGGGCCAATACAGATGTGCAGTTAGTATAGAGATGAGGATGGTGACAGAGTGAGGAGCCTAATATATTTCTCTGGCAGATTTTGTGGATTCGTGGCTCATAGAAGTTCTCATAATGACCCAGGGCAGATGGAGAAGAAGATGAAAATGGAAGAACTCTGATCAGAGAAGACGTCCCCTGTGAGTCACCTGATATATTTGCACTGTAATGTATATGGTGTATACAACCTGTGTGGAGCTGCATCCACCTCTATATGACTGTATGAGGTGATGGTGATCTGTGTACAGTGGATTATTCAGTAGCAGCGGTGGTGTTAGTCAGTAATGTGGTGGTGCTAGTCAGTAGCAGTGGTGGTGTTAGTCAGTATGTGGTGGTGTTAGTCAGTAATGTGGTGGTGTTAGTCAGTAGCAGTGGTGGTGTTAGTCAGTATGTGGTGGTGTTAGTCAGTATGTGGTGGTGTTAGTCAGTAATGTGGTGGTGTTAGTTAGTAGCAGTGGTGGTGTTAGTCAGTATGTGGTGGTATTTGTTGCTTGTAATCTGATACTGTGTTTTATTGGTCTTAGTATACTGGATTTGGCCAGTAACAATATAGTGATGGTATTGGTTGTGGTGTGGCGGTAATATTTCCCCCTTGTATACTGGTATTATTGGTAATATTGGTATACAGGATTTGGTTAGTAACAGTATGGCGGTAATATGTATGGTGATAATATTTCCCTCCTATTTAATGGTATTATTGGTAATATCAGTCTTGGTATACAGGATCTGGTCAGTAACAGTATGGCGGTAATATGTATGGTGATAATATTTCCCTCCTATATAATGGTATTATTGGTAATATCAGTCTTGGTATACAGGATCTGGTCAGTAACAGTATGGCGGTAATATGTGTGGGGATATTTGCTCTTTATAGACTGGTGTCATTGGTAGCTGTGTGATTTTTTTATCTAAGTATACAGCGTTATCATACAAAGGAAATAGTCTTATAGCCCAATTACACCGGCCAATTATGAGTAACAAACACTCCTAGGAAGCCCCATGTAAAAGTGCCAGAGATCAGCTGACACGCAAATGCCCCATAGTCGGCTGATTTGATCTTTTGTGCGTCTGTAATAATCATTGCTGTTGGCCGCACATCTCTATATATTCCTGCCCTGCAGATTAGCAATCGTTTGCAGCCCCATACTGCCCCAAATCACGCTGTGTTAATGTACCCTTATTATTGTGACCATAAATAAGTATAGTGGCAGAAAAGTGGGCCCCAAGAATGATTTCCCCTGGTGGGCCCAAGGTACTCCAGTCCGACACTGCCTGTAGATATTTGTAACTTCAGTTGGAGACACAGCGATCCAGAGCTTGTTCAGCTCAGCACTGTTGTGTCCCTTTCTCACTTTCCCCCGCGGTGGAAAAATTGAAAGGGGATGCAGTGGTGCTGATCTAAATCTTAGGAATATGAGAACCTGTGTGAATGTCATAGGAAGACCCCAAAAGTGCTAGTGCCTTCTCCAGAGCTATTTTGCCTTTACAGCACCAGAGGACAGAGGTAAACGTTGTCTCAGGTTAGGAAAAGCGTAACAGTGCTTCTGTACTATTACTGTTGTATAGCAGAGAATAATATAATGGTGTTGTCCCACATCCCATAAACCAAACCTGCTTGTCAGGTCCATAGTGTTGCAATAATTAGTAGTCATCAGTTTATAACAAAACTGGAAAATCGGGTCATCTCTCCTTTGTTTTTATAACAAGCACTAATAATACATAAATCTAGGCTCCAATGTTTTTGTCTGGCTGATAGGCCCTCAGGCATGAAGGTCAGACTACAGGAAAAAATACAGCTCAACGTGTAATAAAATATCACTGTCAAAAGGACCTAAAGTTCATAAGTGTTGATGTTTTCAACTACAAACCTACAGTATATTCTTTGAGTCTCATGGTACAGTATCCCAAACAAAGATATTTATTGTGTGACTGGACATGAACCTGATGTAATGTTGCAACTATCGCAGCATAAGGTAATGAATGATTCATTTACATTCAAGTTGTCATTTCTCTTTATGAGACAAAATGTATCAATCTTGTTAGTGTTTTGAATGTTAGTCATGCTTTACCTTTCTAAAGATTCTCTTTAAGTGTACCTGTCCTTATAACTTTGAAAATCTAAATCAACAGTATGCTGTAAAACAAAGCTATACTTACTTGTATCCATAACATACAGGATTTGCGTATGTTGGCTGGGGGATTGGTGCAATGCAATACTGTGCTTGAAGGGTGTGTTCACACGTAATGGATCCATTCACACGTAAACTAATTCGCAACGAGATTTGCTGCGGATCCGTGCCCTGTACACTTATGGGCAGACAAACTCACAGCGGGATGCACTTCCCACTGTATGTCCGCAGCTCGCCCTGTTAACCCCCCCCCCCAGCCGGTGGAGTGTATAAATCACCTTCTCCACGCTTAGGCTTGCTTCGAGGCTCCTGGCACATCCCAATCAGCCAATCAGTGTGCTGCCCCGCCACAGCGCACCGATTAGCTGAGCAGGACATGAAGACGCCGGAAGCCACGAAACAAGCCGAAGCGAGGACCAGGTGAAGTATAGGCTTCGGCGGCTGGGGGGTTAACAGGGCGGGCTTCGGACATACTCACAGTGGGAAGTGCATCCCGCTGTGAGTTTGTCTGCCCATAAGTGTACAGGGCACGGATCCGCAGCGGATCTAGTTGCCAATTCGCAGCGAGAAATCCGCTGCGGATCTGTTACGTGTGAACGCACCCTAAAGGAGAAGTCCAGCAGATATACATTTTTAAATCAGACAGGGGCAGCGAGGACCATAATAAACAAGTACTACTTACCTCTCCCCTTGCCTTCATAGCGCTGTCTTCCTGCTTTGGGAACCCCCGCCAGGGAACTTCTGCTCCAGCAATGTCACAACTCAGATGATGGATTGCCAGTGACTGGGTGTGGGTGGAAACCACTCAAGCCAAAGATTGGCCTGGCATGTGATCCATCAATTCATCAGCCAGGTCGGGTATTTTCTCCTGAGTTGTGACAACATTGGAACTCGGAGGATCCCAGTGACGCAGCAATGCGGAAGCAGAGGCAGAGGTAAGTAGTGCTTGTTTATTATGTTCTCCCCGCCCCATGTCTGCTTGAATTCTGATTTTCTCTGGACTTGGAAGTAAGTATGCTTTTGCTCATTTCATTTATTTTCGTGGCTGAATGTGAGACTACAGTGGTATACTGTGAACACTGCAGATATAAAAGATCCATGAGCCTGCGGCATTGGTTTATAATTACTGTAAAGCAGTGGTATTTTCAATGATATACATTAAAGGGACACAGTTAAGCATAATATAGCATAATATTGTTACCTATGACATAATGTATATGGTTGCCTACTCCACAACTTGTGTAGTGCAATACTGTCTCTCCATTCCTCTGCAGGTAGAATGGGAGAATACTAGGAGATCCTCCCCTTATGTACACAGGTGCTTCCTGCTAATTTGGATCACATGGGTCTTACAAAGCACGAGTGCTAGCCACAATTAAAAAAGGGACAAAATACATAAAATATGCACAAGGCAAAAAGACAGAAATGGCTGCACATCGCACCCATGACTGACACAAAAGCTTATTCAGCTACATTTAAAACCAACATCAGAAGTTAGTATATAATTTGGCCAAGTACAGGGCAGAGTAGGGCAGAGTACAGCACTGTTAAGGCCAGACTAGCAGGAAATGGTGGTCAAATGGATAGCAGATAATGCTTCCACCCAAATGTCCACAGAGTCCATGGCCCTTCGGCAGACAAGAGTCTGGACTGCAGAAACCTCGCTGTGACCCTCCTTCCTCCCAACCTGCCCAATGTTCCAAAAACATTGATGTCACCTTTGCCCAGTCTCGGGTGCTGTTTTCTAGTCCTTTTCTAGCATCGGAACTGCAAGAATCCTAGGAGCTACCTGCGGATTTTATATGCACTGATGCCCAAAGTTTGGAGCATCTGCCATCTCCAGGTGATGTTGTTGTTGAGGAACGGCACCCACCAGGTGGAATCTGCATAGCTGACAATAATGACGAGACACAATTGCTATCTGGGGAGGCAATGGGTCTGTCCGTTCGGCAGGAGGGGGATGACAGTGATATAGTTGAGGAGGAGGCGGTCGACGACTTAGTGAACGACCAAGTGGCGAAATTTGTGGAGTCATTTTACCCATCTCTTTGACAGTAAAGCCTGGACCCGGATCAGCTGGAAACAGCTGATGCATTTAATAAAAGTGTCAATAACCTAGAGTTACTGTCAAAAGCTATCGGTAGGAGGCACAATATGCATGAAGAGTACTGGCACAATATGCATAAGGTGCCTTTTACTGAGCTACTGAAACAATAACTATGAGGTGCCCTTACTGGGCTACTGGCACAATATGCATGAACTGCCTATTACTGGGCTACTGGCCAGGGGCGTAGCTAGGATTCATTGGGCCCCATAGCAAAAAAATTTACCCCTGACCTTTGCAAGGAGCTCTGCACATTTTCCTTTCCTACTTGATTGCTAGCTGGAGAACAGAGGTCAGGGGTTATCAGAGCAGTGAAACAGAGATCTCTGTCTTCTGCTTGTTAACCCTTTTTTTGTGTTGCAGCATGTAAGTAAACATTGGGTCACTTACACGCTGCAATACATAAGTGGTTAAGCAGAAGGACACGCGCTCTTACCTTCTCCTCAGGGCCCCCTCCTGCATGGGCCCCATAGCAACTGCCTACCCTGCTTCTATGGTAGCTACGCCCATGCTACTGGCACAATAAGATATCACATGCCTTTTACTGGGCAATTGGCACAATAGGTATCACTTGCCTTTTACTGGGCAAGTGGCACAATATGCATGAGGTGCCTTTTACTGGGCTACTGGCACAATATGCATGAGGTGCCTTTTACTGAGCTACTGGAACAATAACTATGAGGTGCCCTTACTGGGCTACTGGCACAATATGCATGAGGTGCCTATTACTGGCCTACTGGCACAATATGCATGAGGTGCCTATTACTGGGCTACTGGCACAATATGCATGAGGTGCCTATTACTCGGCTACTGGCACAATATTCATGAGGTGCCTATTACTTGGCTACTGGCACAATATGCATGAGGTGCCTTTTACTGAGCTCCTGGAACAATATCTATGAGGTGCCCTTACTGGGTTACTGGCACAATATGCATGAGGTGCCTATTACTGTCCTACTGGCACAATATGCATGAGGTGCCTATTACTGGCCTACTGGCACAATATGCATAAGGTGCCTATTACTGGGCTACTGGCACAATATGTATGAGGTGCCTATTACTGGGCTACTGGCACAATATGCATGAGGTGCCTATTACTGGCATACTGGCACACTATGCATGAGGTGCCTTTTACTGGGCAACTGGCACAATATGCATGAGGTGCCTATTACTGAGCTACTGGAACAATAACTATGAGGTGCCCTTACTGGGCTACTGGCACAATATGCATGAGGTGCCTATTACTGGCCTACTGGCACAATATGCATGAGGTGCCTATTACTGGGCTACTGGCACAATATGCATGAGGTGCCTATTACTGGCCTACTGGCACAATATTCATGAGGTGCCTATTACTTGGCTACTGGCACAATATGCATGAGGTGCCTATTACTGGGCTACTGGCACACTATGCATGAGGTGCATATTACTGGCCTACTGGCACAATATGCATAAGGTGCCTATTACTAGGTTACTGGCACAATATGCATGAGGTGCCTATTACTGGCCTACTGGCACAATATTCATGAGGTGCCTATTACTTGGCTACTGGCACAATATGCATGAGGTGCCTATTACTGGGCTACTGGCACACTATGCATGAGGTGCCTATTACTGGCCTACTGGCACAATATGCATAAGGTGCCTATTACTAGGTTACTGGCACAATATGCATGAGGTGCCTATTACTGGCCTACTGGCACAATATGCATGAGGTGCATATTACTGGCCTACTGGCACAATATGCATAAGGTGCCTATTACTGGGCTACTGGCACAATATGTATGAGGTGCCTATTACTGGCCTACTGGCACAATATACATGAGGTGCCTATTACTGGGATACTGGCACACTATGCATGAGATGCCTATTACTGGGCTACTGGCACACTATGCATGAGGTGCCTTTTACTGGGCAACTGTCACAATATGCATGAGGTGCCTATTACTGGGCTACTGGCACAATATGCATGAGGTGCCTTTTACTGAGCTACTGGAACAATAACTATGAGGTGCCCTTACTGGGCTACTGGCACAATATGCATGAGGTGCCTATTACTGGCCTACTGGCACAATATGCATGAGGTGCCTATTACTGGGCTACTGGCACAATATGCATGAGGTGCCTATTACTCGGCTACTGGCACAATATTCATGAGGTGCCTATTACTTGGCTACTGGCACAATATGCATGAGGTGCCTTTTACTGAGCTCCTGGAACAATTTCTATGAGGTGCCCTTACTGGGTTACTGGCACAATATGCATGAGGTGCCTATTACTGTCCTACTGGCACAATATGCATGAGGTGCCTATTACTGGCCTACTGGCACAATATGCATAAGGTGCCTATTACTGGGCTACTGGCACAATATGTATGAGGTGCCTATTACTGGGCTACTGGCACAATATGCATGAGGTGCCTATTACTGGGATACTGGCACACTATGCATGAGGTGCCTATTACTGGGCTACTGGCACAATATGCATGAGGTGCCTATTACTGGCCTACTGGCACAATATGCATGAGGTGCCTATTACTGGGCTACTGGCACAATATGCATGAGGTGCCTATTACTGGCCTACTGGCACAATATTCATGAGGTGCCTATTACTTGGCTACTGGCACAATATGCATGAGGTGCCTATTACTGGGCTACTGGCACACTATGCATGAGGTGCATATTACTGGCCTACTGGCACAATATGCATAAGGTGCCTATTACTAGGTTACTGGCACAATATGCATGAGGTGCCTATTACTGGCCTACTGGCACAATATTCATGAGGTGCCTATTACTTGGCTACTGGCACAATATGCATGAGGTGCCTATTACTGGGCTACTGGCACACTATGCATGAGGTGCATATTACTGGCCTACTGGCACAATATGCATAAGGTGCCTATTACTAGGTTACTGGCACAATATGCATGAGGTGCCTATTACTGTCCTACTGGCACAATATGCATGAGGTGCATATTACTGGCCTACTGGCACAATATGCATAAGGTGCCTATTACTGGGCTACTGGCACAATATGTATGAGGTGCCTATTACTGGCCTACTGGCACAATATACATGAGGTGCCTATTACTGGGATACTGGCACACTATGCATGAGGTGCCTATTACTGGGCTACTGGCACACTATGCATGAGGTGCCTTTTACTGGGCAACTGTCACAATATGCATGAGGTGCCTATTACTGGGCTACTGGCACAATATGCATGAGGTGCCTTTTACTGAGCTACTGGAACAATAACTATGAGGTGCCCTTACTGGGCTACTGGCACAATATGCATGAGGTGCCTATTACTGGCCTACTGGCACAATATGCATGAGGTGCCTATTACTGGGCTACTGGCACAATATGCATGAGGTGCCTATTACTCGGCTACTGGCACAATATTCATGAGGTGCCTATTACTTGGCTACTGGCACAATATGCATGAGGTGCCTTTTACTGAGCTCCTGGAACAATATCTATGAGGTGCCCTTACTGGGTTACTGGCACAATATGCATGAGGTGCCTATTACTGTCCTACTGGCACAATATGCATGAGGTGCCTATTACTGGCCTACTGGCACAATATGCATAAGGTGCCTATTACTGGGCTACTGGCACAATATGTATGAGGTGCCTATTACTGGGCTACTGGCACAATATGCATGAGGTGCCTATTACTGGGATACTGGCACACTATGCATGAGGTGCCTATTACTGGGCTACTGGCACAATATGCATGAGGTGCCTATTACTGGGCTACTGGCACACTATGCATGAGGTGCCTATTACTGGCTTACTGGTACAATAAGGTATCACGTGCCTTTTACTGGGCAACTGGCACAATAGGTATCACTTGCCTTTTACTGGGCAACTGGCACAATACGCATGAGGTGCCTTTTACTGAGCTACTGGAACAATAACTATGAGGTTCCCTTACTGGGCTACTGGCACAATATGCATGAGGTGCTTATTACTGGGCTACTGGCACAATATGCATGAGGTGCCTTTTACAGAGCTACTGGAACAATAACTATGAGGTGCCCTTACTGGGCTACTGGCACAATAAGGTATCACGTGCCTTTTACTGGGCAACTGGCACAATAGGTATCACTTGCCTTTTACTAGGCTACTGGCACAATATTCTTGAGGTGCCTATTACTGGGCTACTGGCACAGTATGCATGAGGTGCCTATTACTGGGCTACTGGCACACTATGCATGAGGTGCCTTTTACTGGGCTACTGTCACAATATGCATGAGGTGCCTATTACTGGGCTACTGGCACAATATGCATGAGATGCCTATTACTGCGCTACTGGCACAATATGCATGCGGTGCCTATTACTGGGCTACTGGCACAATAAGGTATCACGTGCCTTTTACTGGCCAACTGGCACAATAGGTATAACGTTTATGTGACCTTAGTGGGCTAAACCAGGGACACTATAAGTCACTTGTACACACAGGGTACTGGAATGAATACAGCTGCTGCTGCTGCTGCGATCTATTTCTTAGCACTGAGAAGAGCTTTGGATGCAGACTCCAGAGAGGACTTTTTCGCTGGATATTAGCCCTGAAAAGGACTTTTGGGTTCGGTAGTAAGCTTGCCTAACCAAAACGCTACTAAAACCTAACTCTCCCTGTTTGAGGAACTCTCCCTGACTAGGTTAAAAGTGCATCGGCGGTTGAGAGGCGGAAGTCAAGTCTTAAATATTCGAGGTCATGTGGTTCAGCCATCCAATGTGGGTAGATGGCGTTTTGGCGCTGCGTGCGTACTGCCAGGATCACTCACGGCCTCCCTGCATGGTGATTGGATTAAAAAAAGCGCCAAGTGCGATGGGAGGGATTTTGAATGTTTGCCGCGTATTCGACACACTACTCGATTGTATCCGTTTCTTTCGAATACCGCAATATTTGATTGAAAACCTAATAGATCGAATCATATTTACTCATCTCTACTTGTTACCCATCCAAACAGAAAATTTGACAATGAATGAGAAGGGCTGTCAAGGTTCTGGATAAACGGACACCCTGCCATAGAGGGGCATCATGGAAAGCACAAGGGGGGCCCATCCAGTGGGTTGAATTTATAAAGAATTTCGGGGGGGGGGGGGTGTTACCACTGCATGAGCATATGTATTGGTTTTCTTTGTATACCATTCAGAGGGAAGTTTTGGCCACTTGTTCCCAGATTGTTCCTTATTCAGCATCCATCAGGGGAGTGCCTAGGTAATTTCCCATTTTAAAATATAGGAGTGACGTGGTCGGCCATCAATGGTTGGGACAGCAGGACAGACTAGATAGCAGAAATAAGGCCCCTATTGGAGGTAGTGAAGCGGCATAGCTATTCCAATGTAGTGGGGAGGGAAATGGTTGTGCTGAGGAAGTGTGCTTGAGTAGTGTTTAATTTTTAGATAGAACACCGCTCAAGGTGGAGAGGGAATCTGGCTACAAGGTCATTGAAGGGAGGTAGCTGTCGAGTTCCATGGTTTTCTATGTCGGCAAAGCAGAAGAGGCCTTCTTGGAACCAAGGAGAAGAAGCATTGGAAGTCAACCCGCCAGGCAAATGGAGATGGAATTGAAAGGATGGCAGGGGGAGGATTCAGAGGCAAGTGGAGACCTTCCAGTGCAAAGTTTTCAAATGTTTCTAGTAAATGCTATAGGTCCCAGGAGATCTTGCGTAGGAGGAAGGTTTGCCCCTGACCATAATAGGCTATTGGGATGTAGGGGGGCCAACCATAACTTCTCATTTCCATCCATTTGGTATAAGCAGGAAGGCTTGCCAATGCTGAGATCCTCTGGCGGTGTGTAGCCCTAAAGTAGCGGAGGAGGTCCAGGACTCTCAAACCTCCATATTGTTTCCCCGCTAAGAGGGTGGATTTAGCGATATGTTGACAGCTGTTGGCCCAAATATGTTTGAACAGGGTGGCTTGCAAGGATTTCAATGCTTTAATTAGGATGGTTGATCTCTTTTTTAATAATTCCATGGACAGCTAAAAAAGACATGGCCTCACATCCAAGTGGCTATCACTGCCCTTTGCTTCTCAGCACTATTTCATGCTACCATCAGGAGTTAGTTAATATTTATTGAAAGTGTATGACCCCATACACTGCTTCAAGATTCCTGAGAGAGAGCTAGGTACAGACCCTATATAGAATTTCTAATTAAAAACACCTGGGTCTGGGAGGAGTGTTGGCCAAAGCTAAAAAAACAAGCAGGTGAGGGGGACAGAATATACAGAGTGCACGAACTGGAGAGAATGGAACCGCTGCACATCCCATCTATGGCTGATACTAATGCCGCTAGGCCTACATTAAAAATCAACACCAGAGTGTCTGTATATGAATTGATCAAGCCATATTGCCCCGTGTACCACCGCGCAGGTCCTCTGGTACACACGGGTCCCTACTCTAACTCCACACCGTGTCGGTCAGCGACCGCCAACCCCGCAAAGCGTGCACGTGCAGGGGAGGGAGGCCATGGAACGGCCCTGCAACCCCAATGTCACAGGACCAGACCCAAAAAGCCCCACCAAAACCCAGCCAGCACCACCGGCGGGGAAGGCTGCCCCCAAACGACACAAGTATGGATATGGTATTACACTTACCATTGCTGCTCTCACAGAATGGGGAAGAAATTTTTTTGGGGCGACCTTCTCCACCGGCGGTGCTGGCCGGGTTCTGGTGTGGTGTTTTTGGGTCTGATCCTGTGACATGGGGGTCGCAGGGCCGTCCCATGGCCCCCGTTCCCTGACTGTGCGTGCCTGCGGGGTTGGTGGCCACTGACTGGCACGGTGTGGACTTAGTGTAGGGACCCATGTGTATCAGATACCGGCACGAGGTACATGGGGCAGTATGGCTTGATCAATTCATACACAAAATTCTGATGTGTTTTTTATTTAGCCTAGGGGCACTAGTATCAGCCATAGGTGTGAGGTGCAGCACTCTTTTTCTTCCCTGAACCGCATTTTGTTTCTCTCTTTTCTCCGTGTATTGCACTCCTCCTGGTGAGACCCACATGACCGCAATTAGCAGGAGACACCTGAGTGCACATGGTTTTAATCCCTCCTGTTTTTTTCCCATTCTGTTTGCCGCAGCTATGGTGAGTGCAACACCTCATCCAGACTTGTGCTGTTTGGGGGCGACCTTCTCCGCCGGCGGTGCTGGCCGGGTTCTGGTGTGGTGTTTTTGGGTCTGGTCCTGTGACATGGGGGTCGCAGGGCCGTCCCATGGCCCCCGTTCCCTGACTGTGCGTGCCTGCGGGGTTGGTGGCCACTGACTGGCACGGTGTGGACTTAGTGTAGGGACCCATGTGTATCAGATACCGGCACGAGGTACATGGGGCAGTATGGCTTGATCAATTCATACACAAAATTCTGATGTGTTTTTTATTTAGCCTAGGGGCACTAGTATCAGCCATAGGTGTGAGGTGCAGCACTCTTTTTCTTCCCTGAACCGAACAGAATATACAGAGTATTTCCATGGAGAGAAAAACAGACATGGCTGCACATCCAAGTGGCTATTACTGATCCTTTGCCTCTAAGCATTATTTAATATTCATATAAGCCCACACACTGCTTTAGGGTCCTGATTTGGGTAGGCCGCTAACATAAAATGGCTTCTCCTTTGTGTGGTGCAGTGCCATGGAGCAGCCATTGTGGCGCACTGTCTGTGGGGTGGTTTGAGAAGCATTGCAGTCTCTAGGCAACTAGGTCACTCCCTTCTCGGGTGCTGTTGTTGCGACAGTGGTGGTCGCTGCTTGGCGCTGTTCCATTTTTACATTAGGAAAAAGAATTAGGAACCATGAAGCATTGTGTGGGCTTTTAAACTTTGGTGATAAGTTTACGGATGTGCAGCCATGTTTGTTTTTTCTCCCCATAGAGTTTTTTTAAATAATGTAAGTGGATGTAAAACAGCACCTGATGGATGGCATACAACTGCATCAGTTTTTACCATCCTTTTTTCATAACACATTAAACCAAAAGTAAAAACGCAGTGTAAACATAGCCTTAGTATTTGTCAGATCTGTACCACGAGGCAAAATAGCTTTCCCCACCTGACCCTACATCACTATTCCACACATTGTGACATATTGGGGGAGATTTATGAAAGGGTGTAAATATACACCCGGTGTAAACTGCCCACAGCAACCAATCACAGCTGTGATTGGTTGCTGTGGGCAGTTTACACCAGGTGTATATTTACACCCTTTCATAAATCTCACCCATTGCCTTCATTACCTTGCATCGACTCCTATTTTATGAGTGGGCAATGTTGTGCAACGGGTTAGTGTTATGTGGGGCACAGGTTGGATGCAAGCAGGATACAGGTAATTGTATTTTAAAGAGGATGTACCACCCGGTACATCCTCTTTAACCTGAACCCACGGATCGATCGGCGCCGGCACGGGGAAGCTGGGGCCGCGGTCCGTTCGATCCAGCGGTATCGGCCAGTGCTGAAGCACTGGAGGTCAGCTGGGCCGCCCCCAGTGGGAGGGAATCCCCTCCCCTGTATGACGCGGCTCGCTTAGAATGAATGGTGCTGCGTCATACAGGGGAGGGAATTCCCTCCCACTGGGGGTGGCCCAGCCGACCTCCAGTGCTTCAGCACCGACCGGTACCGCTGGATCGAATGGCGAAACACGGACCGCGGCACCGGATTCCCCGTGCCGGCGCCGATCGATCCGTGGGTTCAGGTTAAAGAGGATGTACCAGGAGGTACATCGTCTTTAAGTGTTTGTAACACTGTTTATGGTCATTTAAGGAGGCTTGTCTCCTTTACCTTGCACCTTTTAGCTATTATGTCATTATGATATGTCAAAAGTTTTTATAACTGACAGTGACACTATAGGATTTTACAAAAGTAACGTATGCCTGTGCCCTAGGCTGTCAACACCCATCTGTCCTTCGTCCCTTCACCATTAGGAATGCCCCTGGGTAGGATTTCTCCTATTCATCACCTGTCTGATCACTGCACATGTGGCTCAACAATCCAGCACATGTGCAGTGTTCAGACAAGTGATCATAAGCAGAAATCGTGCCTGGGGCTTTCCTAATGGTGAAGAGGGCGGGGAGGAGGGATGGAGAGATGGCATAGGCCTAGGGCACGGTTACTCAAGGCCACGGCAATTTGACAACAGGCTGCAAGTTTAAAAGTTTAACTGCATCACCTACCAAATGGACTCCAGGACAGATCTTGGATTAAAAGCAGCTATACAACGATACAAGCAGTTTAGGTAGGCAGATTGTAGGTACAGAGTCGCTTTAGGCCTATTGCACATAGCAATATTAGCCAAACAGGCTTTAAACATACTATACTGCCTGTTCCTGGACTCAAGTTCTGAAGGATTATTACCTGTGCCACTGCATCCAATACCCCAGACTGTTTACACTGGATTTGTATCTTGTTACCTCTTGCCGCGGACCATCTGTGCTGGACCTGCTCTCTTACTGTTTGCTCCAATTACCCAGGTAGGATCATTTTCATAGTATCTTATGCTGGAGAGGGCGAGCTGAGATCTGTAGTGCCTGCATTAGACGGATTGGCAAGGCTGCAGAGTTAGTCAGTGTTGTTTTTAGCCCAGGAGCAGATTTCATTTGTGACGCTTGTACTCCTTTTGGACAGCATTCCAATATATACATTTATAGTGAGTATCGCCGGTGGACGCAAGTGGACCACCTTGGTGGAATCCACTAGCTTGCTTGTTTTTTGTTTTTATTGTATGGATGACAGGTCCATTGATATCCCCGTGCTGCACCACTAATCGGGTTGTGGCGCATCTAGGACTGTCTCTGTGAAGGAGACAAATACTTTATAGGCTTTAAACATATTACATCTCTATCAGATATTGTAAGTGTACAACCTGTGGGAATCCGTAGCTTGGATTGCAGTAGGGATGAGCGAACCGGGTTCAGGTTCGAGTCCATCCAAACCCGAACGTTCGGTATTTGATTAGCTGGGGCTGCTGAACTTGGATAAAGTTCTAAGGTTGTCTGGAAAACCTGGATACAGCCAATGACTATATGCATGTTTTCCACATAGCCTTAGGGCTTTATCCAACTTCAGCAGCCACCGCTAATCAAATGCCGAAAGTTCGGGTTCGGATGGACTCGAGCATGCTCAAGGTTTGCTCATCTCTAGATTGCAGCTCTAAGTACATGTCACTAGGTGTTGGAGGTGAGCCCCCCCATCCTCATTCTTTGGGTGGTTTGGACAGCCCTGGGCCCCAGGCTCCTGCTCAAACAGCTCATGTTATAATCCACCACTGTATCTCTCAAGAGCCTAAGGTACAAACCTTTTTTGACTTAGTTGCGTTTTAATGTTCCAAGATCATTTACTACTAAAGAGCAAATTTTTCTAGGAATATTACTAAAAGAAAAATCATTTGGCCATTTGGCTTATGTCTTGCCAAATGGCCATACATGGGTAAACATTGCAGCTATTCCCCACAGTACATCTCTGACAGGCCCAACTTAAAAGTATATCACTCAAACACGTGCCAAGATGTCAACCTTCTGGTCTCTGTCAAGGTTCTAAGGTTACATTACCCACATGGGCTGGGAGCTTTTCTGTTGCAAATGGTACTGCAAACCATTGTGTGAGTGTGAAAATAGCCTTAGTGGTATTTATTGTGCCAGTACCGTAATCTACTGGTCTGCATCATTCCAATAGTCTTTTTATCCACCATGAAAACATAAAAGGTAGAAACTGAGAAGTGTGATAATAAGAAAAAAACTGTAAAAAACAACTGCAATATTCTTTTGTTTATTATTATTGTAAAAAGTTGACAGCAAAGATCCTCACTCATATATCACAATAACTTAAAGTTTGTCATTAGACACACCTAAACGGATATTTATAGTCAGGTTATTAAAAAATGGTTCACTCACAGGCGCCCTCTGCTGTCTTTGTCTTCCCTTGCACAGGAGCATAACTATAGAGATGCAGAGTAGCAGTTGCAGCCAATCCCAGGTGTCTGAGACAAACAGTATATGAATACACCACATAATAAGTTGGAGACCCTATTACAGCTTTTTAAAGAAACTTACAGCTTACAGTTATGTCTCTGAGGTTACATATATTAATAACTAGCTATCCAGGTTGCAGTTTAACATTTTTAGCAATAGTAAAATGTCCAACTTCATGTAGCATATAAATGCTTTTTTAACCTCTTAACAATGCATGACTGGTATACCCCGGGTATGATCCCGGCTCGGCAATCTATTCAGATGGTCTGCAGCAGACCATTATAATAGAGAACCGATCTGATGGATCATTACTCTATTATATACACAGGATTGATCTCAATGGGAGATCAGTTCTGTGTATATAGAAGTCCCCCAGGGGGCTTCATATTACTGTAAGGGAAAGTTAAAAAAAGTGTTTTTATTAATAAAAAATCCCCTCCCCTAATAAAAGTCTGACTCACCCCCTTTTTCCCATTTTACAAATAAAAATAAATAAATAAATAAACATGTTTTTATCACCGCGTGCGTAATTGCCCGAACTATTAATTAATCACATTCCTGATCTCGCACGGTAAACGGTGTAAGCGCAAAAAAATCCCAAAGTGCAAAATTGCGCATTTTTGATCGCATCAAATCCAGAAAAAATGTAATATAAAGCGATCAAAAAGTCGCATATGCGCAATCAAGGTACCGATAGAAAGAACACATCATGGCGCAAAAAATTACACCTGACACAGCCCCATAGACCAAAGGATAAAAGCGCTATAAGCCTTGGAATAGAGCGATTTTAAGGAACGTATATTTGTTAACAATGGTTTTAATTTTTTACAGGCCATCAGATACAATAAAAGTTAAACATGTTATATATCGTTTTAATCATAATGACTTGAGGAACATATATAACAACTAAGTTTTTCCATAGGACACACGGCGTAAAAATGAAGCCCCCCCAAAGAAAAATAATTGGGTTTTTTTTTTCAATTTCACTGCGCATATAATTTTTTTCTGGTTTCGCAGCATATTTTATGAAAAAATTCAGCCTGTCATTGCGAAGTACAATTAGTGACGCAAAAAATAAGGGCTCATGTGGGTCTGTAGGTGTAAAATGCAAGTGCTATGGCCTTTTAAGCACATGGAGGAAAAAACGAAAACGCAAAAACGAAAGTTAGCACGGTCCTTAAAGGGTTAAGTCTGCCAATTAAATGGTTTTTTTTCCCCCTCATAGCATAGAATTAGCAACTTCACGCAAAAGAGAAAGAAGTGTATTATATTATTATTATACTTTTGGATGAAGAGTATGTCCTTCCAAAAGAAGGACACTTAAGAGATATACTGTGGGTATTACGATGTTAGCGTGTACATCACTGTGGCATCAGTAATTGGTATATCTTGTGCTTTCTGTCAGGGCTTTGATTGCATTTGAAGCTAAACTGAATTCAGATTACAGAATGTTGCTGCCAGAGGAACTGCAGTTCAATGCTTTGTCAGCAGGAAGCGAGAATACTGGAGGAGTTTTGTTTATGAGGTTCTGGAACTCTGCGTTATGCCCTTGACAGCAGTACATACAGTTTTGTGAATTTAGCTTTTCTTGGTTTTCTGTCTGCCAGTTGTAGACATTTCTTAAGGAACTGTGTGTACCCAATATCACATATAGCATTTCACTTCCTACAATGGTGATGAAATCCTTGTACTTTTCCACTTTCACATGATAAATCAGTCATTAAATGTGTGCAATTGTGAAATGAAATAATGTTGACTAAGACATTTACAACAACATTTTAGTTCTGAAACCTATGGAATTTTACTTTCATAGACTTACAACAGGTTAGAAGCATTAGATTTTCCCATATTGTTGTTTATATAGCACCAACATATCCAACAGATCTGTGTGTATCAGGATCTTGTGTATCAGGATACTGCTCTGCACTTTGTAGAGTGGTTCTTGGCATAGGCTGGAATAATCCTAGACTTTTCTCCCTTTTGTAGTGTCTAGCACTGCATAGTAGATATAAGATAAGTACTGAAAGAACTGTTTGTCTGTAGCTGCCTCTGCATACACATGTGTCTCTGACCAACTCACTAACGAGACCACATTGAACTGACTTGTCCCGGACAAGGGTCCTGCCAGAGCCAGGCCCAGACATGGCTACAGCAGGGACGTTTGCTCTGTGTGTCCTTCTTCCGCGAGAATCTGGGTAGAACTGACGCTACACCTCCTCCCACCAAATAACCTTCTTCAGGGACTATGTGAGAGACCCTGTGAGTGGTGGAAAGGAATGTGTGCAAGACAAAGAAGAGTGATAGGTTAGAAAGAAAGAACATCTCCTATAGGATGACAAAATCACATGACACACATAAAACAGTAACCCTTTGTTAGCTTCAGCTGTGTAATACATAAGAGCATACATATAAAATACTGACATCTTGTGGTGAAACTAGAGAATACTACCTTCATCACCACTGAACCTTGAGTAAGAAGCTTTTGCGACAGGTGTAAGGAAGAAACACGAAACACACCTTCAGGGGACAAGCCTTCAGGTGAGCAGGGAATACGGCTGGTGTACTCCAGGCAGAAGGCAGGAATCTGCCCCTTCTCCCTGGTATACTTCAGGGTGCATCATCGATAAATCTTCCTATAATGGCAACACAATATTAAAGGTTTTAAGTACGGGAGTGCCCCTTTAAAGGGACAGTGTCACATTTTTGATAATTTTTTAATGAAAAGTAATAAGTATAAATAAGTCTGTTGGATGTTTTTCAGTATTTTTTTCAAAAATGTATTGCTGCACAGGGGGCTGCCATGTTTATAGTGTCTGTGTGTGACGTCATTTAACTACACACACACAGACACTATACGGCACCTCCACATCATTAAAGTGAACCGACGGAGTCCGTCTGGTTCACTTCACTGGAGGCTCCGTCACTGTGTACTGCGCATGTGCATAGACATGCGCAGGACACAGCTGCAGTACATGGGGCGGGTGGCGGCGCCATTTTATTGAGGTCCCAGCACGAGAACCTGGGAGGAGAGAGAGACAGCACAGAGAGTGTACAGGAGAACTGTGTGCAGCTCTCTCTCCCCCCCCTGCCCCCCGCCGGAGGGAAAGAAATTAAATAAACGTTTGCTTTGGGTGCCGGGACATTGCTATCACCCAGCAATGTCCCGGCACCAGTCACCGCAGCTCTCTCCTTCTTTCCCCCAGCAGCAGCTCAGCAGCGTTCTGTGGGGGAACGGGCTTGGAGATGCTGCGGGGGGAAGATGGAGAGAGTAAGGCTGATGGCAGGGGGAGCAGGGCACAGCAGCGTCTGCGGCATGCTGTCCCCCCTGCGGCTGCCGGACCTGGGAGCGCCGGCATCACGATGGTGATGGGGGCAGAGAGGAGGTGAGGGGATGATGGGGGCAGAGGAGGTGAGGGGATGATGGGGGAAGAGGAGGTGAGGGGATGATGGGGGTAGAGGAGGTGAGGGGATGATGGGGCATCGGGGGGTCTAATCGGGGCAGAATAATCCTTTGCAGACCTGAGAGGGATCAAGGCAGCTGTCAGTGAACCGGGTCGGCGAGGACTGGTGGTACGCGGGGCTCCCCCGCTCCGGACTGTGACAGGAGTGGAATGCGGCCTGGGAGATGGGGCAGCCCCGGCGTCCACCGGCCGCCGCTGTTTCCACCTGGTGGCCGGTGGACGCCGGGGCTGCCCCATCTCCCAGGCCGCATTCCACTCCTGTCACAGCCCCGAGCGGGGAAGCCCCGCGCACCACCAGTCCTCGCGGCCCTGTTCACTGACAGCTGCCCGGATCCCTCTCAGGTCTGCAAAGGATTATTCTGTCCTGATTAGACCCCCCGATGCCCCATCATCCCCTCACCTCCTCTGCCCCCATCATCCCCTCACCTCCTCTGCCCCCATCATCCCCTCACCTCCTCTGCCCCCATCATCCCCTCACCTCCTCTATCACCCCCATCATCCCCTCCTCTGTCACCCCCATCATCCCCTCCTCTGCCCCCATCATCCCCTCACCTCCTCTGTCACCCCCATCATCCCCTTACCTCCTCTATCACCCCCATCATCCCCTCACCTCCTCTATCACCCCCATCATCACCTCCTCTATCACCCCCATCATCCCCTCACCTCCTCTATCACCCCCATCATCCCCTCCTCTGTCACCCCCATCATCCCCTCACCTCCTCTGTCACCCCCATCATCCCCTCACCTCCTCTATTACCCCCATCATCCCCTCACCTCCTCTATCACCCCCATCATCCCCTCTGTCATCCCCATCATCCCCTCACCTCCTCTGTCACCCCCATCATCCCCTCACCTCCTCTGTCACCCCCATCATCCCCTCCTCTGCCCCCATCATCCCCTCACCTCCTCTGTCACCCCCATCATCCCCTCACCTCCTCTATCACCCCCATCATCCCCTCACCTCCTCTATCACCCCCATCATCCCCTCCTCTGTCACCCCCATCATCCCCTCACCTCCTCTATCACCCGCATCATCCCCTCTGTCACCCCCATCATCCCCTCACCTCCTCTATCACCCCCATCATCTCCTCACCTCCTCTATCACCCCCATCATCCCCTCTGTCACCCCCATCATCCCCTCACCGCCTCTGTCACCCCCATCATCCCCTCACCTCCTCTGTCACCCCCATCATCCCCTCCTCTGTCACCCCCATCATCCCCTCACCTCCTCTGTCACCCCCATCATCCCCTCACCTCCTCTATCACCCCCATCATCCCCTCTGTCACCCCCATCATCCCCTCACCTCCTCTATCACCCCCATCATCCCCTCACCTCCTCTATCACCCCCATCATCCCCTCTGTCACCCCCATCATCCCCTCACCTCCTCTGTGACCCCCATCATCCCCTCACCTCCTCTGTCACCCCCATCATCCCCTCCTCTGTCACCCCCATCATCCCCTCACCTCCTCTGTCACCCCCATCATCCCCTCCTCTGTCACCCCCATCATCCCCTCACCTTCTCTATCACCCCCATCATCCCCTCCTCTGTCACCCCCATCATCCCCTCACCTCCTCTGTCACCCCCATCATCCCATCACCTCCTCCGTCACCCCCATAATCCCCTCCTCTGTCACCCCCATCATCCCCTCCTCTGCCCCCATCATCCCCTCCTCTGTCACCCCCATCATCCCCTCACCTCCTCTATCACCCCCATCATCCCCTCCTCTGTCACCCCCATCATCCCCTCACCTCCTCTATCACCCCCCATCATCCCCTCCTCTGTCACCCCCCATCATCCCCTCACCTCCTCTGTCACACCCATCACCTTCTCCTCTCACCCCCATCACCTTCTCCTCTCACCCCCATCACCTTCTCCTCACCCCCATCATGACCTCCTCTCACCCCCCTCATCTTCTATCACCCCCCTCCTCCTCTCTCCCCTTCACCTCCTCTCACCCGCACCACCTCCTGTAACTGTTCTGGGGGGGACCAGCCTGCCTCTACCATGCCTTCTCCCTGTGCCCCCCGCTGTTCCCCGCCCACCCCCCAGTTGCTCCTTCTGCCACATCAGCTTCCCCCCTGTCACCCAATCCTCCCTCCCCCCTGTCACCCCAGCCTCTCTGCCCCCTGTTACCCCAGCCTCCCTTCTCCCTGCCACATCAGCCTCTCCCTCCTGTCACCCCAGCCTCCTCCAGCCTCTCACCCCTGTCACCCCAGCCTCCTCCAGCTTCTTCCTCCTAACACCCCAGCCTCCTCCAGCTTCTCCCTCCTGTCACCCCAGCCTCCTCCAGCCTCTCCCCCCTGTCACCCCAGCCTCCTCCAGCCTCTCCCCCCTGTCACCCCAGCCTCCTCCAGCTTCTCCCTCCTGTCACCCCAGCCTCTCCCCCCTGTCACCCCAGCCTCCTCCAGCCTCTCTCTCCTGTCACCCCAGCCTTTCCCCCCTGTCACCCTAGCCTCTTCCTCCCTTCCCTCCCAGCTTCTTCCCTCCTGAGTGCATGAATGAGCTGCCTGTATGAGAGTGCATGAATGAGCTGCCTGTATGAGAGTGCATGTACGAGCTGCCTGTATGAGTGCATGA
This sequence comes from Dendropsophus ebraccatus, assembly GCF_027789765.1. Taxonomy (NCBI): domain Eukaryota; kingdom Metazoa; phylum Chordata; class Amphibia; order Anura; family Hylidae; genus Dendropsophus; species Dendropsophus ebraccatus. The sequence continues at coordinate 114,816,754 of NC_091455.1, forward strand.
ATGAGCTGCCTGTATGAGAGTGCATGTACGTGCTGCCTGTATGAGAGTGCATAAATGAGATGGCTGTATGAGAGTGCATGTACGAGCTGTCTGTATGAGAGTGCATGTACGAGCTGCCTGTATGAGAGTGCATGTACGACCTGCCTGTATGAGAGTGCATGAACAAGCTTCCTGTATGAGAGTGCATGTACGTGCTGCCTGTATGAGAGTGCATGTATGAGCTGCCTGTATGAGAGTGCATGTACATGCTGCCTGTATGAGAGTGCATGTACGAGCTGCCTGTATGAGAGTGCATGTAGAAGCTGCCTGTATAAGTGTGCATGAATGAGATGCCTGTATGAGAGTGCATTAATGAGCTGCCTGTATGAGAGTGCATGTATGTGCTGCCTGTATGACAGTGCATGTACGTGCTTCCTGTATGAGAGTGCATGTACGTGCTGCCTGTATGAGAGTGCATGTACGTGCTGCCTGTATGAGAGTGCATGTACGTGCTGCCTATATGAGAGTGCATGTACGTGCTGCCTGTATGAGAGTGCATGTACATGCTGCCTGTATGAGAGTGCATGTGCTGCCTGTATGAGAGTGCATGAATGAGATGCCTGTATGAGAGTGCATGTACGAGCTGCCTGTTTGAGAGTGCATGAATAAGCTGCCTGTATGAGAGTGCATGAATGAGCTGCCTGTATGAGAGTGCATGTACGAGCTGCCTGTATGAGAGTGCATGAATAAGCTGCCTGTATGAGAGTGCATGTACGTGCTGCCTGTATGAGTGCATGAATGAGCTGCCTGTATGAGAGTGCATGTACGTGCTGCCTGTATGAGAGTGCATAAATGAGATGGCTGTATGAGAGTGCATGTACGTGCTGCCTGTATGAGAGTGCATAAATGAGATGGCTGTATGAGAGTGCATGTACGTGCTGCCTGTATGAGAGTGCATAAATGAGATGCCTGTATGAGAGTGCATGTGCGAGCTGCCTGTATGAGATTGCATGTACGTGCTGCCTGTATGAGAGTGCATGTACGTGCTGCCTGTATGAGAGTGCATGTACGTGCTGCCTGTATGAGAGTGCATGTACGTGCTGCTTGTATGAGAGTGCATGTACGTGCTGCCTGTATGAGAGTGCATGTACAAGCTGCCTGTATAAGTGTGCATGAATGAGATGCCTGTATGAGAGTGCATGAATGAGATGCCTGTATGAGAGTGCATATATGTGCTGCCTGTATGAGAGTGCATGTACATGCTTCCTGTATGAGAGTGCATGTACGTGTTGCCTGTATGAGTGTGCATGTACGTGCTGCCTGTATGAGAGTGCATGTACGTGCTGCCTGTATGAGAGTGCATGTACGTGCTGCCTGTATGAGAGTGCATGTACATGCTGCCTGTATGAGAGTGCATGTGCTGCCTGTATGAGAGTGCATGTATGAGATGCCTGTATGAGAGTGCATGTACGAGCTGCCTGTTTGAGAGTGCATAAAAAAGCTGCCTGTATGAGAGTGCATGAATGAGCTGCCTGTATGAGAGTGCATGTACGAGCTGCCTGTATGAGAGTGCATGAATAAGCTGCCTGTATGAGAGTGCATGTACGTGCTGCCTGTATGGGTGCATGAATGAGCTGCCTGTATGAGAGTGCATGTACGTGCTGCCTGTATGAGAGTGCATAAATGAGATGGCTGTATGAGAGTGCATGTACGTGCTGCCTGTATGAGAGTGCATAAATGAGATGGCTGTATGGGAGTGCATGTACGTGCTGCCTGTATGAGAGTGCATGTACGTGCTGCCTGTATGAGAGTGCATGTGCGAGCTGCCTGTATGAGATTGCATGTACGTGCTGCCTGTATGAGAGTGCATGTACGTGCTGCCTGTATGAGAGTGCATGTGCGAGCTGCCTGTATGAGAGTGCATGTACGTGCTGCCTGTATGAGAGTTCATGTACGTGCTGCCTGTATGAGAGTGCATGTGCGAGCTGCCTGTATGAGAGTGCATGTACGAGCTGCCTGTATGAGAGTGCATGAATAAGCTGCCTGTATGAGAGTGCATGTACGTGCTGCCTGTATGAGAGTGCATGTACGTGCTGCCTGTATGAGAGTGCATGTACGTGCTGCCTGTATGAGAGTGCATGTACGTGCTGCCTTTATGAGAGTGCATGTGCCAGCTGCCTGTATGAGAGTGCATGTACGAGCTGCCTGTATGAGAGTGCATGAATAAGCTGCCTGTATGAGAGTGCATGAATGAGATGCCTGTATGAAAGTGCATGTACATGCTGCCTGTATGAGAGTGCATACATGAGATGCCTGTATGAGAGTGCATGTACGTGCTGCCTGTATGAGAGTGCATGTACGTGCTTCCTGTATGAGAGTGCATGTACGTGCTGCCTGTATGAGAGTGCATGAATGAGATGCCTGTATGAGAGTGCATGTACGAGCTGCCTATATGAGAGTGCATGTACGAGCTGCCTGTTTCAGTGTGCATGAATGAGATACCTGTATGAGAGTGCATGAATGAGATGCCTGTATGAGAATGCATGAATGAGATGCCTGTATGAGAGTGCATGAATGAGCTGCCTGTATGAGAGTGCATGAATGAGATGCCTGTATGAGAGTGCATGTACGTGCTGCCTGTATGAGAGTGCATGTACGTTCTGCCTGTATGAGAGTGCATGTACGAGCTGCCTGTATGAGAGTGCATGTACGAGCTGCCTGTATGAGAGTGCATGAATAAGCTGCCTGTATGAGAGTGCATGAAGGAGATGCCTGTATGAGAGTGCATGAATGAGCTGCTTGTATGAGAGTGCATGAATGAGCTGCCTGTATGAGAGTGCATGTACGAGCTGCCTGTATGAGAGTGCATGTACGAGCTGCCTGTATGAGAGTGCATGTACGAGCTGCCTGTATGAGAGTGCTTGTACGAGCCGCCTGTATGAGAGTGCTTGTACGAGCCGCCTGTATGAGTGTACATTAAGGATCAGCAAATGTGCAGCAGTAGCGAAACCCTTTGCTATGCTCGGCCGTCAGCCGGCTGCATTAGAGCTCTGCTCCAGGTGTTAGGTAAAGCTGTATACAGTCCTGGAAGAAGCTCCCCAGAGCTGTAACCAGATTTGCTAGACACCTGGAGCGGAGCTCTAATGCAATCGGCTGACGGCCGAGCATAGCGAAGGGTTTCGCTACTGCTGCACATTTGCTGATCCCAAGTGTACAGGAATGAGCTGTGAGTGTAATAACAATACTATGTGCATTCGGGGGATGGGCGATGAGAAGTGTGGGAGGTGAGTGTGGGCAGGCGAGCTCTATGTGGTTTTGCAGCAGGTTGAGGTGTATTAGGAGGTTCTGCAGCAGCTGAGGTTTATTTAGAAAGGCTAGGGACACGCTTGTATCTGTACTGCTGTGCAGACAACAACAAAATGGCGCTGCCCAGCAGTACAGATAATAGCACCTTTCCCCTCTTTGTTTCCCTGTGAAAAGAGGAGGGAGGTGCTGATGTCACAGCAGTTGAGCAGGGACTGCCTCTTTTTTTCAGCATCCGTCTTTCAGGCTGCTTTTACCAGCAGTTTCCTGCTGGAGCTCCCCCTGGTGGCCATCACTGGGAAATATGGAAAATTAGATTGTTAATTTTTCATATTTCCTTACATGAAAAAAAAATGAAAAACACATATAAATTAACAAAAAAAAAATAACAAATTCAGTTGTAACACTTTCAATTTTTTTTTTCTTTGCGACACATTCCCTTTAAGCCTGAAATAATAACAATAAAGTTTAAAATTGAGATTTGGTAAATATGTGTGTGTAGGGGAGCAGGGGAGGATTAGTTTCTGGAACTTATAATGCCCAAGGAGAATTGGTCTTCCCGACCCAGAGAATAACCATACTTTATCTGTTCTATTGTTTAACTGGTATTTTCACTTTAAAACAAAACACTGATAATAAGATAATAAGCTGTAGTGCCTTCCCTGGCTCACAGCCCTGTCAATTCTCTGAAGGGCAGAGGACAGTGTACTTACCCAGTTTCTCCAAAAATAAGCCCTATCCCAAAAACAATACCTAGCTTGATTTTGCAGGGTTTTGGAGTAGGCCTGAAATATAAGTCCTATCACAATAATAAGCCCTAGCTACAGTCAGCGACTCTAGCACTAGGTTATGTAACATGACAACACAGAGATGGAGAATAGGTATACCATAGCTCCCAACCATTCTGGACAAGTGCTCTGCTACCTCCCACAATGACAGGGCAGAGCAGGGCAAGTCCTGCCTTTAAAATCCCGCCAAATTTACTAGTAAATTCACCTTTCTCTATCTGATATACTGTATAGGTAATGGTAGGTTTTGCTGCAGACAGCAGGAATTTTAAAAGAAAAAAATACACTGTGGAGTACTAGACTTACCTTGAAAATAAGTCCTAGCTCTATTTTTTTTCCGGAAAAAATAATATAATATCCTGCCTTATTTTCTAAGAAAAACAGTAGTAAGTTGCACTTAACCGTCTGTTGCTGGAACCCTGTGCACCTGTACACTTCACACACAGCTAAGTCAAGCCATGCATGCAACTTAGATATCATGGCACAAGGGAGTATTTAACATACTGTGGAAGAACTACAAGCCACACCATCAGGCCCGGACTGGTAATCTGGCAAAGCGGGCAAATGCCCGCTGGGCTGGCCGGATTACCAGTCCGTGGGCCGCCCGGACTGGATAATAAAAAAAGAAAGTCATTATTATAAATCAACAGCACCGGCGCGGCCCTCCACTGCTGGGCTGCTAAATCATCAGGCGAGGGCCGCTGCCGGGCTGAGGACAGTGTGATGGGCCATAGGAATAAAAAACAAACAAAAACTCACCTGTTCCTGCAGCTCCTCTCCTGGCAGCGCGTATCTTCTCCTCTTCCAACACAGGCAGCATGGTACAGGAGACTCTGCCTGTGCCGGACGTTCCTGCGGCCCCTCGTGTGTGTGTGTCTTTAAGACGCACACGCTGATGACTGATAGCGGCTGCGGGGATGTCCGACACAGGCAGAGTCTCCTGTTCCATGTTGCCTGCGTCGGAAGAGGAGAAGATACGCACTGCCGGGAGAGGAGATGTAGGAATGGGTGACAGGTGAGTTGTTGCTGTTTTTTTTTTTTTTTTTTTTCTCGGGGGGTGGGGGGGGGGTGGGGGGATGTTGGGGGGGGGTTATTGGAGTCAGCTACATGGGGCATAGAATAACTAAATAACTAATTGGGGTACACAGAGGGTGGGTGGGTGGGGTTTACAGGGGGCAAAGAAGAGCTAATTGGGGTACTATGGGGTACAAAATATGGGGCACAGGGGACATAGAAAAAGTAATTGGGGCACAGAGGGGCATAGAACACTATGGGGCACAGAGGGGTCATAGAACACTATAGGGCACAGAGGGAGCATAGAACACTATGGGGCACAGAGGGGGCATAGAACACTATGGGGCACAGAACACTATGGGGCACCGAGGGGGCATAGAACACTATGGGGCACAGAGGAGGCATATACATATTATATGGGGTTCAGAGGAGGCTTATAAAAACTAAGGGGGCACATGGGAGTCCTTTATAAACTGTAGGGGGCACAGAGGAGGCATATCAAAAGTAACTGGAGCAAAAAGGGGTATATGAACACTATAAACACTATAAGGGCACAGAGGGGGGTATATGAACACTATATAGGGGGCACAGATGGGGTATATGAACACTTTGGGCACAGAGGGGTATATGAACACTATATAGGGGGCACAGATGAGGTATATGAACACTGTGGGCACAGAGGGAGTATATGAACACTATATAGGGGGCACAGATGGGGTATATGAACACTATATGGGCACAGAGGGGGTATATGAACACTATCCAATATATGAAGATAAGTCAGCTCACCATAGAAAGACTTGTGCTGTGTTGGTGATTATCTCAGTTGAAGCAGGTGAATATGAAGTAGGTAATGGCGTGCATAGCCATCACCCGTTACATGTGACACGTAATCTCCCAATTGGTGAGTTTATTAGAGTCCGAAGGGCTTGCTCTAATGATGCCACATATGAGGGTGCCTGTGGTGATCTGACTACCCGTCTGTTATCACGAGGTTACCATGTATATAAAATTAATAGGGCTAGAAGAATAGCTGAGAGCAATGATAGGAGCTACCATCTCAGGGACAGACACCGTAATAATGTTTCCCCGTCAGCCACATCTATTACCCCATTGACGTTTTCCACTCCTTACAGTCTACAATATAAGGAGATAGAAAATATAGTACGTAAATATATCCCCATCCTATTTCAGGATAATAAATGTGACGCTATTCTATCTCCAGGATTACGCTGTGTTGCTAGACGAGGTAAAACTCTCGGGAATATCTTGTCCCCTATGGTCATTCATAATCAGACGACTGTGAGAGATACTTGGCTCTCTATTAAAGGCTCCTACAAATGTGCGATGTCCAGATGCAGTATATGCGGTCACATCCAAAAGAGCTCTACATTCACATCGGTAAACACAGGCCAAACGTTTAACATACTGTCCTTTATTAATTGTAATACTACGTTTGTAGTATATCTAGCTTGGTGTGCCGAATGTAATTTACAATACGTGGGCAGCACTAAAAGAAAACTAAAGCAGAGAATTGCCGAACATATCTCTGATGCATCTGCGGCGGTTAGGTTTAACCCCCGTAGAGCTATGTCAGGTTTAACCAGATGCTTCTTTGACTCTCACCAGGGGGAATGCTGTTCCTTACGTGTTATTCCCATTGAGCGAGTATCCAGACCACAGAGGGGGGGGAGATTGGGTCCGCCTCCTCCGCAAACGTGAGGCTTTCTGGATACTTCGCCTTGAGACTAGAACTCCGAAAGGTTTGAACTGAACCTTCAGTGTAACGCTGTGTATATATATTTATGCGCTTTGCTTTGTTTGTCATAGGTTTTTTCTGTTCATGTACTCCACCCACCTGTGGGGCGTTCCCTCTATGACGTATTGAAACAGGAGCATATATATCCCTCAATTGCTTTAAATGATGTTGCCGTGATCAAGGGGTTCTCTCCCCGAAACATGTAGGCCTACGTTTTTATTCTCCCTTTTGTACTTTTTATATGCTCTAATAAAGAATCTACTTTTTTGGAAGCTGTGGACTCTCTACGTTTACTATATGAACACTATATTGGCACAGATGGGGTATATGAACACTATATAGGGGGCACAGAGGGGGTATATGAACACTATATAGGGGGCACAGAGGGGGTATATGAACACTATATGGACAGAGATGGGGTATATGAACACTATATAGGGGGCACAGAGGGGGTATATGAACACTATATGGGCACAGATGGGGTATATGTACACTATATAGGGGCACAGAGGGGGAATATGGACACAGATGGGGTATATGAACACTACATGGGTGGCACAGAAGGGGTATATATACACTTTATGGGTGCACAGTGGTGGTATATATACACTATATGGGAGCACAGTGGGTGTATATATACTATATGAGATCACAAAGGGGGCTATGTATACTCAGGGGCGGTCTTGGCATTTCTGGGGCCCCAAGCGAAGTTATGTCTAGGGCCCCCCCCTTTGACACGTGTTCCAAAACAATAGACCGCTGTGTGTTGCTCCCAGTAGTATATACCCCTTGTGCGCTACCGCCAGTAATATATACTCCTTGTGTGCTGCCCCCAATAGTATATACCCCTTGTGTCCTGCCCCCAGTAGTATATACCCATTGTTTGCTTCCCCCAGTAGTATATATAGACCCCTGTGTGTTCCCCCGGTTATATATAGCCCCCCGTGTGCTCCCCCAAAAGTATATAGACCTCCTGTGTGCTGCCCCAGTTGTATATAGACCCCCTGTGTGCTGCCCCCAGTTGTATATACCCCCTGTGTGCTCCCCCACTAGTATAAAGGCCCCCTGTGTGCTCCCCCACTTGGATATAGACCTCCTGTGTGTTCCCCCACTTGGATATAGACCCCTGTGTGCTCCTCCAGTAGTATATAAACCCCCTGTGTGGTTCCCCCAGTAGTATATAGACCCCCTGTGTGCCCCACCAGTATTATATAGACCCCTTGTGTGCTGCCCCAGTAGTATACAGACCCCTGTGTGCTCCCCCAGTTATATATAGACCACCTGTGTGCCTCACAAGTAGTGTACAGACCCCCTGTATGTTCCCCCAGTAGTATATAGACCCCCTGTGTGCCCCACCAGTAGTATATAGACCCCTGTGTGCTCCCCCAGTAGTATATAGCCCCCCTGTGTGCTCCCCCACTTGGATATAGACCTCCTGTGTGCTCTCCAAGTTGTATATAGACCCCATTCTGCTGCCCCAAGTAGTATATAGACCCCCTGTGTGCTGCCCCCAGTAGTATATAGACCCCTCTGTGAAGCCCCAGTACAGTAGTCTATAGCCCCCCTGTTTGCTCCCCCTGTTTGCTCCCCCTGTTATATAGCCCCCTGTGTGCTCCCCCCATTTATATAGACTCCCGATGTGTGCTCCCCCAGTTAAACAGACCCCTGTGTGCTCCCCTCCCATATAGTATATAACACAATAAAACAAACCCTTATACTCATCTAGGTCCGGGCGTCTCCTCTTCTCTTCACTCTTGTGGCCACAGAAAGGGTTTTCCTGCGATCACAAGAGGCCGCACTCCTCTTGTCCTGGCGCCGATGCTCCAGTGATGTCACTGGAGCGCCAGCACCACAAGGACAAAGCTGCCACTTGTGACCACAGGGAAACCCTTTCTACGGCCACAAGAGTGAGTGACAGGAAGGGGGCCAATGTCTCCCGCCCTGTCAGTGCTGCTGCATGTAACTATGAGCGCTCATTACGAGTGCTCATAGTTACAGTTCAGATGGCAGCAGCGAGCGGGGCAGCAGCCCTGTCCAGCGGTCTTGAGCACAAGAGCGGGGTGTGGGGGCCCCCCTGGATGTTGGGGGCCCCAAGCGATCGCTTGGGGTGCTTGGTGCCAAAGACCGCCACTGTTTATGGGGGCACAGAGAGGGCTTATTATATAGGGCATAAAGTGGACACCATTACAGCAGTGTAAGACAGAGGAGAAGGCTGTATATAGGTAAGGATGGTGCTAATGTCAGGAGCCTAAATTGTTTATCTGGCAGATTCTGTAGAGATGAATTGTGCTAGGGAGAATCTTCATGATGGCCGGGCCAGATGCGGAAGAAAAAATAAAGTGAGCAACTCTGATCAGAGAAGACGCCACCTGTGAGTCCCTTGGTGTACCTACAGTGTAATCACTTTATTTAGGAATTTTAGAGGGGAACAGCACAATGACAGGAGAGCGGACAGATCCTCTGTCACTGCTGTATTCTCTTCTATAGTCTACGGGTGTAATACTCTGTAGCATCTGTGTACACCTGGTATCTGTTGGCTATATGGTCAGTGTATGATGGTATTAGTAAGTATATTGGTAGTGTACACATATTTTTCTTCTGTGATAATTCTGGGTTTACATATATAAGAAAATAATGTGACATAGAGCTAAAAATTCTTCTGCTCAATATACTTGGCACAATGGGTGTGTGTTGGGGGAGATATGTGTGGGCTGCTGAGGTTTGTGTGCCAGGGCTGCTTTTCAGCTAGTTCTCCTAGTTTATACATAAATAATTCCACAATACCAGGAGAGATGTCCAATATCACACTTCTAGTATCCATCTTTTCCTAAAATCTCATAGCACCCTCTTGTGGTCAACCAGAAGTATACACACATTCTAAAGCCTAAAGTGTAAAAGCACATAGATTGCTAATAGTAAATACTCCCCTCCACACAATTTTATCCAAACAATCAGACTACACTGTCACCAGCTGTAAATACACCCCATGACATCACAACTACGGAAGCCGAAGAGGGGAATAAAGCCTTAATAAGATTTGTATTCCTTTTTTAAGAGTCTCTTGAGGAAGATGATTCTTCTGAAACAAGTCAAGGCTTTCTGTCCCTCTTGCACTGTAACACTACAGGGACTACAATGCCTCCTATATCTTTAGCAGGAGTGTGTTATCACATGCTCTCCCTGGATGCCAAGTGCCGCAGCTGTACACCTGCCCTTACAAATAACAACTAGCACCCCTGGCTGATGCACCACAGTATTTAAGACTATAAACACAATATTACAATTATCATAATGATCATCATTATTGGACTGAATTACACTATTAGTAACTTTATTACCACTCATGGGGCAATTACAAGGCATGCATGATTTTGATATTTTATGTAGCTATGAAAGAAGAGGACTCTACAGTATTCTTGTCTTTCCTAACCAGACCTATGAATGACAGCAAAGATGGCTCTCCTACTGGACGACTTGGCTTTTCTATAATGTACTTTGTACATGCTGCTTTTTATATAGAATCACCACACATACTAAATTAATGAGAAGACAATTGGCATATTTCTATGTTGCAATGAACAGATAGAAGCATTTTTCCTTGTCGGGAATACATTGCATCTGGACATAATAAGCTTGTTACCATACATGGTACAGGCATGAAATTGTTAATTGGTAATAATTTGTAGAATTCCCTGTATTGAATGGTATAGGGAACTATGTAGTCAAATTTACAATAGAGAGAACAAATGTGTTATGTGTACTGGCCAGAGATATAGGCCCAAATCAATGTGCCCGAGCAGCATGAGAAATGCTGGTCTGCGATTGGGCAAATCAAACTGTTCTAGGTGACAGATAAATATGGGCCTTACTCTTTTGGCACATGTTTGGGTATTAGAATCTATGGGAATACTGACATATATGGCATAAAGCCCAACACAAGCATAAGTAGTAAGTAAACAAATAAAGAATCTTGCTAAAAACAGCAACACAAACAAACATCTATAATAATAAGAATGGTGGGTGTACGGACTTAAAACCATGCAGTGGTGAAACATCTTTGTGAAGACAGGACTATGTTCTTGTTTCACTTAACCCCTTAACCCCTTAAGGACCGGGCCTAAAATGGCCTTAAGGACCGGAGCAAATTTTATGAATATGACCTGTGTCACTTTATTCATTAATAACTTCGGGATGCTTTTACCTATCCGGCTGATTCTGAGATTGTTTTCTCATGACATATTGTTCTTTACATTTCTTGTAAATTGGAGTCGATACTTATAACGAATCTTTATGAAAAAAACCAAAATAACTTGAAAAATTGTAAAAAAATGCATTTTTCCAACTTTAAACCTTTTCTGCTTATACAGAAAATGGTTATGCCACATAAATTATATATTAAATAGCATTAGCAACATGTCTACTTTATGTTGGCGGCATTTATTAAACTATATTTCATTTTTTTTTAGACAATAGAAAGCGTAAAACATTAGCAGCAAATTTCCAAATTTTCAGTAAAATTTCAAAATCAGATATTTTTAGGGACCTGTTCAGGTTTAAAGTGTATTTGAGGGGACTGTATGTTAGAAAGCCCCACAAAGCACCCCATTTCAGAAACTGCACCCCCCAAACTCTGCAAAAGCACATCCAGAAAGTTTTTTAACCCTTTAGGGGAGTCACAGAAATAAAAGCTAAGTGTGTAAGAAATTTGAAAATTTTAATTTTCTGTGCAGAGATTTTATTGTAATCCAATATTTTTCATAATTATAAACTTATTACCAGAGAAATGCACCCCAATATTTATTGCCCCGTTTCTGCAGTTTATAGAAATACCCCATATGTGGCCCTATTGCGCTATTTGACGCAACCACAAGCCTCAGATATAAGGGAGCGCCTAGTGCATTTCAATGGCTCCGTTATATTTGGTCATTTCTGACTGTACCACTTCAGCTTGGCAGAGGCTCTGGGGTTCCAAAACCTAAAAAACACCACTAAAGGGACACCATTCAGAAAACTACACCCCTCAAGGAATGTAACTAGGGGTGCGGTGAGCATCTGGACCCCACAGGTGCTTCACAGATTTTCCCAACAATATGGCGTGAAAAAAGACAAAAGTATTTTTTACACTAAAACGTTGTTCTAGACTTCAATTTTTCATTTTCACAAAGGGATAAAAGGAAAAAAAAACACAAAACATGTAGCGCAATTTCTCCCGAGTACAGAAATACCCCACATGTGGACATAAAGTGCCAAGCGGGCGCATGACGAGCCTTCAAAGGGAAGGAACGCCAATTGGCTTTTGGAAGCTGGATTTCACTGGAATGGATTTCAAGGGCCACGTCGCATTTACAGAGCCCTCGTGCTGCCAAAACACTGGAAACCCCCCACAAATGACCCCATTCTGGAAACTACACCCCTCAAGGAATCTAACAAGGGGTGCAGTGAGCATATGGACCCCACTGGTGACGGGCACAAATGTGGAACAATGTGACGTGAAAGTGAAAAATTTAATTTTTTCACTTTCACGGCACAAATGTGCCCATCATCAAGGGGTCCATATCCTCATTGCACCCCTTGTTAGATTCCTTAAGGGGTGTAGTTTCCAGAATGGGGTCACTTCTGGTGGGTTTCCACTGTCTTGGCAGCATGAGGGCTCTGTAAATGCGACATGGCGTTCATCATCCATTCTAGCCAAATCCAACCTCCAAAATCCAAATGGCGCTCCTTCTCTTGAGAGGCTTGCCCTGCACCCACATGGCGCTTTATGTCCACATGTGGGGTATTTACAGACTCGGTGAAAATTGCTCTAAACATTTTGTGTGTTTTTTTCTCTTTTAACCCCTTGTGAAAATGATAAATTCAAGGCTAGACCAACATTATAGTGTAAAAAATGTAATATTTCATTTTCACGCCACATTGTTCCACATTTGTGCCCATCACCAGTGGGGTCCATATGCTCACTACACCCCTTGTTACATTCCTTGAGGGGTGTAGTTTCCATAATGGGGTCACTTGTGGGGGGTTTCAACTGTCTTGGCAACACAGGGGCCTTTTAAATGCAACATGGCCCCTCGAAATCCATTCCAAATCCAGCCTCAAAAAACCAAATGGCGCTCCTTCCCTTTGGAGGTTTACCCTGCACCCGCATGGCGCTTTATGTCCACATGTGGGGTATTTCCGTACTCAGGGGAAATTGCTCTACAATTTTTTTTTTTTTTTTTTTTTAGCCCCTTGTGAAAATGAAAAAATCAAGACAAGATTAATGATTTAATTACACTAAATGTTGGTCTAGCCTTGATTTTTTTCCATTTCCACAAGGGGTTAAAAAAGAAACTAAATGTAAAGCGTGTAGGGTAATTTCCCCTGAGTACGAAAATACCCCACATGTGGACATAATGTGCCATATGGGCACAGGGCAAGCCACCAAAGGGACAGAGCGCCATTTAGAGGCTGGAATGGAGGATGGAGGCCATGTCACAATTACAAAGCTCCTGTGCTGCCAGGACAGTAGAAACCCCCCACAAGTGACCCCATTCTGGAAACTACACCCCATAAGGAATCTAACAAGGGGTGCAGTGAGCATATGGACCCCACTGGTAACAGGCACATATGTAGAACATGTGCCGTGAAAATAAAAAATACAATTTTTTTCATTTTCACGTCCAAAATGTGGCCGTCACCAGGGGGCCATATCCCCGCTGCCCCCCTTGATAGATTCCTTATGGGGTGTAGTTTCCAGAATGGGGTCACTTGTGGGGGGTTTCTACTGTCCTGGCCGCAGAGAGGCTTTGTAATTGCATCATGGCATCCTCTAATGGGAATAGCGGCCATACCTATTTAGCTGGGGAAAAGGGACAATTATTAATTTATTTGGGGGTATTATGCCAATTATTAGTTTATAAGGTTGAAAATGACAGGTGTCCATCAAATTCAACCTGTGTTTATCCAGAGGAAGGCAAAAAACCCTTGTGAGGCAGACGACAGTAGCTTTATCACAGGGGAAAAAATTCTTTCCTGACTCCATAATGGCGATCAGAATAATCCCTGGATCAACGTGACCCCTGAAATAGGAATAAGGGACAGAATTTAGATAATGTGGAACTCCGATGACGTGTAGTACGCCTTGATGCAATCCAGTATGCAGAGGCCGGGGTGATCAGGACAGGTGTCACACTGGAAAATGGTGTCCCTCCTGATCCCCCTGTTACGCCACACTCTGCACTTCTTCTGGGGTCTCCTGTTTTCCAGTGTGGGGGACGTCACCTGGAAAATGTTGCCCTGGTGCGATACGGGGTCCTTTATATCCAGAAGCGATGGGTCCGCTCCATGGCTGCTAAATATTAGGGCGCTATTACTACTTCTGATATGTTCGGATCGTGCCGCAAGCTACAGTAGCTCGGGCAGCGAGGGACCGGAAGAGGGGGATGCTGGTATAAAAGTCATCCCTGTACAGGTGGTGGTAACCTTTATCCAGCAGTGGGAAGATCAGTTCCCCAACGATCTCCTCACTAACTCCGAGGATGGGAGAGGCATCTGGGGGCTGGATTTGGGTGTCCCTTCCTTCATACACTGTAAGGGAACGTGCACACTGCAGAATGGAGAAGGATAACCCTTTGTGCATTCCGCAGATGGCACCCACCGGTGGACTGATGCGGGCATGCGTCTCCGTCCGTGTCATAGACTCCATTCTATGCACGGGCGGATTCCGCTCTCCGTCAAATGTGTTCATTCTTTGGACGGATGATGGAATCCGCCCATGCATAACATGGAGTCTATGACACGGGTGGAGACGCGCGCCTGCATCAGTCCGCCGGTGGGTGCCAGCTGCGGAATGCACAAAGGGTTATCCTTCGCCATTCCGCAGTGTGCACCTACCCTAAATCTGTAAGTGTACCCTGAGGTACTCTCACAGAGTTTGTAGAATTTCGCGCCATACCGTCATCTCTTATTGGGACGGTACTGGCGGAAAAGACGTGTCTGGGGGGCAGCGTACGCTACGCTACCCCCAGACACGTCACTGGATGATGAGGATGATGATGATGAATTTAGGAACGAAGGATCCCCCCATTCATCCTCACTGGCTGTTTCGGTGTCGGAGGCAATAATAGCGTATGCGTCCAACACCGAAAATACCCTGGGGGCCATCTTTATACGGGGATTGGTATATGGGGTATGTAAATGTGTAGTGGTGTAGTGTAAAACTTTATTCCGTGTAGTGTAATGGTGTTTTTTACATGTTTTTTTAACATTAAGTATTAAAAAAAAAACTACGCCAAGAAAGGAGTTGCTGATAAATGCCGCACTTATAAGCAGACCGTGGCTGTAGGATATAGGAAAAAAACACTCTACGCCAAAAAGGAGCAGTTGCTGATCAGCGGCGCACTTACGTGCGATGCTGATCAGCACTCAGCGGCGATAGGGTGCGGAAAAAAAAAAAAAAAAAACCTTTCTTCAACCCTATAGCTACTGATATGTGTATTATATACACTTATCAGCCGCTAGGGGGCAGTAGAACGCAAATTCCGGAAAAAGCCGAAGTTTGACGACGCTGGAGTCAATGATTGCCGATGGGGACCGCCGGAAATAGACGCCGACGAAGACGAGGACGCGATCGGAACCCGGAAGACGCGATCGGGACGCTGGATCCGGTGAGTATGGGTCAATACCTGCTCTGGACACCTCAGCTACCTAGCTGAGGTGTCCACAGCAGGTATTAAACCCTTTCATGGGGTACTTATATCGCTGTGATCGGCCGGCCGGTCACGGCGATCGGGACGTGGCACCGTGGCCACCATTACTTTTAACAGTAATGGCGGTCGGTGCCGTCCTCGGATGACCCGGAAAGCTGCAGATCGCCGCCATTGGCTCATCTGAATTGATCAGCCAATAGCGGCGATCGTCAGCACGGGAGAGGTTAATCATCCCCCGTGACGACAAGCAGGGATGGCCTGCTATACATTATAGCAGGCCATCTTCCCCGATTGCTGCGTTTGTACACGCAGCGATCAGGAAAACCGCGGGCGTAAATGTACGCCCGTTTGCATTAAGGCACGGGTTTTGGGGGCGTACACTTACGCCCGCGGTCGTTAAGGGGTTAAGGACACAGCCATGTTTACTTTTTGCAATTAGTTTTTTCCTCCCTGTGTTTAAAAGACCATAGCGCTTGCATTTTTTCACCTACAGATACATAGCTCCTTTTTTTGCGGCACCTGTTGTTCTTTGTAAATTGGTGAAATTAACATTTTTTTTCATTTCAGAGGGGTTTCGTCTTTAGGTTGTTCGCCCTGTGGTAAACTGACACAATATCTAGAATTACAACCTTAAACAATCTATATAATTTTATTTTACTGCTTTTAAAAAAATTATTATTTTTTTTAAATTGCTCTATTATGATCTTTATAAGGCTTTTATTTTTTTTGTCTATGGGGCTTTATAAGGTGTCATTTTTGTGCTGTGATTTGTTCTTATCGGTACCACAATTGCATATATGCGACTTTCTGAGGTGACCAAAAATCTTCTGCAATTTTGCAGTTTGGCTGGGTTTTTGTGCTTGTGCTGTTTACTGTGCGAGATCAGAAATGTGATAATTTAATATTTTGTATTTTGCGTATGGCAATAGCAAATATGTTTATTATTTTTTTTTTACACAGTAATTTGTAGTCCCCTCAGGGGACTTCTCTGAGCAATGCACTGATTGCTCATAGAGATCAATGCAGTACATATGTACTGCTAAGGGCTTCTGAAGTTCATACTAAACAATTGCCGAGCTGGGATCAGCATTATAGCATCACTGAAGCCCAGCCTGGTAAGTTTAACTGATCAGCCTTTCCCGACTGCATTGGGGTAGGCTGATAATCACGCTATGTCACCACTAATGCCCTTTTAACTGCAATTAAATGTCGCTGTCAGTTTTGATGGCAGCAGTTAAATGGTTAATTAGCCTGCACTAGCCTGCACTAGGTTCGATCCGACAAACTTTCGTGAAGTTCAGATTCATACGAACCGAACCTAAAACGAACCTTGCTATAACGGCTGAATAATCAAAGTTCAAAAATAGTGAAAAAAATAGTGAATAAAAAATTAAAAATAACAAAAAAAAAAATTAAAGGAAAAAAAAAAGTTGAGGAGGAGGACGAGGCGGCAGCAGCACTTGATTACACCCAGGACAGTGTAGTTGAGAACAGACAAGTTGAGGAGCAGGAGGAGGCAGCAGCATTTGATTGCAACCATGACAGTATTGTTGAGAAGAGAGAAGTTGAGGAGCAGGAGGAGGAGGCAGCACTTGATTGTACTCAGGCCAGTATTGTTGAGAACAGACAATTTGAGGAGCAGGAGGAGGAGGCAGCACTTGATTGCACCCAGGCCAGTATTGTTGAGAACAGACAAGTTGAGGAGCAGGAGGAGGAGGCAGCACTTGATTGCTCCCAGGCCAGTATTGTTGAGAAGAGACAAGTTAAGGAGCAGGAGGAGGCAGCACTTGATTGCTCCCAGGCCAGTATTGTTGATAACAGACAAGTTGAGGAGCAGCAGAAGGAGGCTTTTAACGTGGGTAGGGGGAAACCCCTGATGGGGTATGGGAGTGACTGCCCACCCTTGCCTTGGTCACTCCCAAAAAACCTCATCCTATGGGTACCTTCACATGTGGCTGCGGGTCTGCTGAGTATAATCCACAAGGCATTTTTATACGGTTGACCAAACGGCGTTCAGTACTATGGTGCTGTCTGGACATATGCAGTTCTGCCCTGAACTGGGTATTTGCGTCCAGCCCCATAGTACTGAAGGTGGCATAAAATCAGCCAATGATGCGCTATGGATTTTAGGCAGCAGAGAATCCCAAAAAAGCATCCCATTGTAAAGGCACCCGTAAATAAGACAAGTTAACCTGCCTTTCAGAAACAGTTTGTTGCTGTAACTAACTGTGGTGGTTTTTATATATCACAGTTGAAGGACAGCAGCCTCTGTGATATATACCCCATAGACAGCCTTATTCCACGCGTGACTGCATGAGAGGCGTGAAATCATTCGCACAGAGAAGAACCCCATCGGGATTTGCGGTGCAAGATTTCACTACTCTCATGATATTAACGAAATACCTCAAGAACAGTTAGTACTCACTCACAAAACGGTGAGTAGTGTTCCTTGGCATGGGTGCCAGGGATAGAACCCCACGGCTTTAGTTCACAAACGGTGAAATCCCCACTTTGTGAAGCAAAGCAAAGTTTTAGGGATGGTACTGTTCTTGGGGTATGGGTTGGATTGTGCATTGGTGTGAGGCATTAAGCTGGTGTGGAGATGTTAAATGGCCAGCACACCATGGGCATTAAATTTGGAGATGGGGATCTGTTTTTTCAAATGTATCCGAATTAAGTAGGGAATTTTTAAGGTGATTTTTTAAAATTTGGGGTCTAAGGGGGGAACATTACTTAATAAGTTAAATTAGGGATTTTTACGTTGGGCACATATTTAGGATATTAAGGACAGTTTCTTGGACAGACGGATTACCATGCAAGACGGGTGACTGATGACTTAGTCATTCACATTAGGCAGGGGGGTGGTATAATCCGATGTAATCCAGGCACGATTCATCTTCACAAAAATCAGCATCTCAACACTATGGCAAGAGAGCCTTGTTCTTTGCGGTGTTACGATGTTATCCGCTACACTGAACACCCTCTCTGATGCCACATTAGTGGCTGGGCAGGACAGCAGAGCTAAAGAAAACTCTGCCAGTTGAGGCCAAATGTCCAGCTTCTCTGCCCAGTACTGCACGGGATCAGTGACACTTTGGGACAGGGTACATTCCAGGTAGGCAATGACCTGGTGGGTGAGCTTATGCTGGTCCACGACATGAGTCCGGTGTTGTGTCCCCTCATCAGCAGCTGGCTGCATGAAATAGCTCATCAGGGATTGCAGGCTGTAGCGATTTCTCATTAGTGGTGGTGGGAGTGGAGCACGCTGGTTCCCCCAGAGAGAATATTGTCGGGGAACCTGGCTGGTCTCGCAGGTAACTTGAGACCAACTGACTGGTGAGTAGGTCCCGGTAGTACACCAGTTTTGCGTCCCTCTGTGCTGGCGGAAAAATTTCTGCCATTTAGCAGCGGAAGCGAGGGTCCACCAGGGTGGTCAGCCAGTATTGGTCCCTCTAGCGGATGTCCACAATCCGGCTGTCATTCCGGAGACACTCCTGCAGACATCTTGCCATCTGCACCAAGGACAATAAGCGCCTCTCCTACCCACTGTCCTCGGTATAGTTCCAGGGTCTGCTGGGGTCTTTCTCCTCTTCCTCTACCACCTCATCCTCCATCTCCTCCTGTGATGGAGAGGCAGAGAAGCCAGGTGGCGGTGTGTGGAATGGCTGAGTGTAGACATCTTACTCCTCCTCACCCTCCATCTGCACTTCATCCAGCTCTTGCCTCAAGGCGATGTTCAGCCTTGGAGTGGTGACCTGGGAATCCTTGCTGATGATGTTGTTTAGTGCACTTTCCAGAAGATTGAGGAGTGGGATGATGTCGTTGATTCCATAGTCCTGCCTGCTCACAGTCGCGTCCTCAAAAGGGATCAACATTTGGCAGACTTCCCGCATTAACTGCCAGTGTGTTACTTGGAAGTCGCAGTGTGGCGTGAAGCTGCCTGACTGCCCCATGAGGTAGTCTGTAAAGGCTGACCTTTGTTCGCACAGGCGGCCCAGTATATTGGGGGCAGAATTCCAGCATATTGGCACGTCACAGATTAGCCGATGTTGGGGCATACTGCGCTGTCTCTGGATTCTGAGCAGGGTGTTCCTTGCAGTGTAGGAGTGGCTGAAATGTTTGCACACTCTGCGTGACATCCTCAGAAGGTTTTTTAATGCAGGAAATGATCGAAGAAACCCGTGCACTATGAGGTTTACCACATGTGCCATACAAATGACTCAGTCCTCCCCACTGCACTGCAGAGACAATGTTCCTTCCATTGTTCGCTATGACACTTCCCACTGTCAATCGACGTGGGGACAGCCATTCAGCTATCTCCTCCCTGACGGTCCAGAGGAGCTCCTGCACACTGTGGCTCCGTGGCTCACCAAATGGAGGACAGCCTGAGAGCGCCAGGCCTGACATGGATGGTAAGACACCGGGGCAGGTTGGACTGCAGTGGTGGTGGAGGCAAAACTTGTACTTCCCGCTGCTGGCCCCCAAATGCACCGCGGAGGTGACAGTGGCAAGAATAGGCTAACTTACTGATGCCCAATGGACAGAAACGGACATGTACTGCCCTTGCCCATAGTTAGAGGACCAGACATCAGCACTCAGGTGCACGATCTTTGACCCCGAAAGTCCCAATGAGTCGCCAATCTTTTTCTTCACGTAACTGTGCAGTGATGGTACAGCTTTGCCAGAGATGTAGTCAGGGCCGTCTTATCCATTGGGCAGGGTAGGCGGCTGCTCGGGGGCCCTTGCGTCTTAGGGGGCCCCTGCCCTCTGTGACCTATATTTTTAGCTTTATAAGACGCACTTATAAAACTAAGTGCGTCCTATAAAGCAAAGACGGCTCCCAAGCAGTGCTGAGCACCGCAAGGAAGCCGTCCCGCCCGCCCCCTCTATTGCCGCTCACTATGCATATGCATAGTGAGCGGCCCTGAGCGACCCCCTCCGCCCGCCCCTTCTATCGCTTCTCAGCTGACAGCCGATCAGAAGCCCAGGAAAGTGCAATGAGCAGCACTTTCCTGGGCTTCTGATCGACTCAGCTAAGCGGCGATAGAAGGGGCGGGCAGTCCAGGAACTCACCCGTCCGGCGGCCCCAGCAGCTCCTCTCCTGGCAACGCGCACTCCCGTCATCCTCCGGCACAGGCAGCTGAGTACAGAGACGCTGCCTGTGTCCTGGATGTGTCATGCAGCCGGACGCTTTCTGCACAGGCAGTCTCTCCGTACCCCGCTGCCTGTGCCGAAGGATGACGGGAGCGCGCGCTGCCGGGAGAGGAGCTGCTGGGGCCGCCGGACGGGTGAGTAACTGGTTTGTTGTTTTGGGGGGCACTGGCTACTATGGGGGCACTGGCTACTATGGGGGCACTGGCTACTATGGGGGGCACTGGCTACTATGGGGGACACTGGCTACTATGGGGGCACTGGCTACTATGGGGGGCACTGGCTACTATGGGGGGCACTGGCTACTATGGGGGGCACTGGCTACTATGAGGGGCACTGACTACTATGGGGGGCACTATATGGGGGGATTGGCTACTATGGGGGGCACTATATGGGGGGGATTGGCTACTATGGGGGGATTGGCTACTATGGGGGGCACTATATGCAAAGATGTGGGGGAATTGATGGTGGCGGTTGGGGGGGGGGGCAATTTGCACCTCTGCCCAGGGGCCCATAATACTGTTAAGACGGCCCTGGATGTAGTCGCGGCTGGGGAATCACCATCTGGGGTGCGCACACGCCATGAAATCCCTGAAAGGCTGGGAGTCCACAAGGTTGAATGGCAGGGACTGAAGCACCAGCAGCTTAACCAGATGTCTGGTCAGTTTCTGGGCCATGGGATGGCTGCTGGAGCACATCTGACGTTTAGCCATGGACTCGGTCAGGGATTGCTGCCTCATTAGGGGTGTAGATGGCAGTGACACTGTGCTGCTGCTGGCACCTGAGGCTGATGAGCCCTGAGTTCCACTGAGAGGATGCTGCATGATGGGATCTGCAGTGTATGGGGCATCCTGACAGGAGGTGGTATTGGGGTCACAGTTCTTCCAGGCCTGAGGGTGTTGCCTTTCCATATGCTTTCGCATCGATGTTGTCCCAAGATTATCACCCCTACCACGACTGACCCTCTCATTGCACAGCAGGAACAGAGCGATGTGCTTTTCTGTCCTCAGGTGGAAGAACTGCCAGACGACAGAGGACCGTGGTTTGCTGACAGCCACGGGGGTCTTGCTGGCTGTTCACTGCCACTGCTGCCTGAGGGTGCCCTCTCAGGACCAAGGCTTTGAGGTAATGAACTCTGCCTGGTAGCTTGTCTTCTACCCCTCCCTTTTGTGCCTCGGTTCCTTGCAACAGTGGGATGTTGCTGCGTTGGTAGCACCTCTATTTCCTCCACTGATGATGCTGAGGATAATGCTGTTTGAGGGCGCCACGTCCAATCAGTGACATCATCATCACCACTCACTAAAAAGTGGTAGAGACTCCAAGGGAAGAACAAGGTTTGCCAAGTGTTCCCTGGCAGAAGGTGCCCCAAAGGTGAGTGGCATAGTAATAACAGGGGACGGGGCAGAGCACTCTCGCTAACCGTCTCATGTAAGGGTGGTGTCGGATGATGCAGCCGATGGTTGACTCCTCATTTGGGAGCTTTTGGGCGGTGGAAGTCGAGGATTGGGTAAGCAAATCTAGAACCGCTGGCTGTGTGGTTCTTACATGACCAGTGGGCATCTGGGGTAGCTGCACCCTGCTGCCATGCCTGTTACCCCGGCTGCCACTGGGCCTGGTGCTGGCACTTCTTTTACCCTTACCGCCTGCTGTTGCAGTCCTTGCCTGGAAAGTGCTGGAAGTAGGACGCTTGGACATATTTATTTGGGTGGGGGGAAATTAAATGAGAATAAAAAAAAAGGCTTCTACAGGTTACTTCACCTTAGAGAGCTTTCCACCTGTATTGGTGATATGTGAGTTATTGGCTGGAAGGCAAAAGTTTCAATGAGTGATGCTTTGTGGGTTAATGGCACCCAGCAAAGCAGAAATGGACAGGTTTTGTAAGGCGCAGACTTAGGGCCCTATTCCACGGGCCGAGCAACGATGTAAATGAGCGCCGATCTGCTAGATCTGCTACTGGGCCTATTCCACGGCCCCGATGATCGTGAGACAATGGCTGCAAGGACATCGTTACCGATGTCCTTGCAGCCCTTGTTTCATACATTACCTGTCCGGGCTGCAGGTCTTCTTCTCCCGGTCCCGCAAGGCAGCATCGGCTTCGAAGCGGAGCTTTCTGAACTGACAGACCGCTCAGCCAATCACTGGCTGCAGCGTTTCCGGCCAGTGATTGGCTTAGCAGTCTGTAAGTTCAGACAGCCCTGCTCCAAAGCCGATGCTGCAGCGCGGGACTGGGAGAAGAAGACCTGTAGTCCGAACAGGTGATGTATGGTTCTGCTGAAATCATCGGTCGCCGCCGCGCACCGCTATTCAACCGTAGCGATGCGCTGGAGGCGAACGACGATTTTAGATCTTAACCTAAATGAATGATCAGCCGATGACACGATCATCGGCTGATCTTTCTCTCTATTCCACGGAGCGAAAATCGTCCGAAAGGGGCCGATTCGGATGATTATCGCTCCTGTGGAATAGGGCCCTTAGTGTCACACTCTATGGAGGGCTAGAACAAGTTTTGCTGCTATAGGTTACTTCACCTTGTAACGCCTGGAGTAGTGGATCCACTGGACCGTCACCAGCGATGGCACTAACCTCACCAGGGAGCGGAGTCTAAGGGGCCGCTGGTTTTCACCAGAGCCCGCCGCAAGGCGGGATGGACTTGCTGCGGCAGGCGACCCCCAGGTCGCTACCCCTGGCTCGGTTGCTGGTGACGGCAGGCGAGGCGTAGCAGGAGCCGTAGGCAGGAGATGATACTGGCAATGGTCTGTAGGCGAGACCGCACGTGACAGGCAGAACACAGGAACTGAAGAATAACGGGGAAGCAGGAACCAGGAACAAGGAGTGGGGACCAGGTAGCGGACAGGGATCAGGAACACGGACTAAGGACCAGGTAGCGGACAGGAATCAGGAACAACAGGGAGCTGGGCCAAACGCTATGGGAAGCATGTAGAGGCTCCAACACCTGTAGTGGGGCAGGGCTGGAATATATAGGGAGTGATTGTGTGCAAGGACCAATTAGGAGCGCACTGCCCCTTTAAACCTGAGACAGCCGGCACGCGCGCGCCCTAGGAGGCGGGGACGCGTGCGCCGGCCGGCACAGCGATGGACGGGAGCGTGGAGAGGTGAGGCGCCCCGCGGGGCTGAAGCAACAGCAGCGCCGGGTCCCTGTCTAAGGACACCGGCTGCTGCACGGGGCAGAGGGGAGTCGCGGCGGCGGCCCGGAGCACGGGACGCCGCCGCGGCCGTGACAGTACCCCCCCCCCTTTGGCCTCCCCCTCTTTCTGGCCTGCAGGAACCTCTTGATGAGATCTTGGTCCAAGATGTTAGCCTCGGGTTCCCAGGACTTCTCCTCAGGACCAAATCCTTTCCAGTCCACCAGGAAGAACCGTCTCCCTCTGACAGTTTTCATGGCCAGAATGTCTTTGACAATGTAGACGTCGTCAGAGACGGCTAGTGGAGCAGAGAGCGAAGCCTTATCGGAGAACCGGTTGAGAACCACTGGTTTTAAGAGGGAGACATGGAAGGCGTTCGGAATCCGCATCGTAGGAGGTAGGCGGAGTTTGTAGGTGACAGGGTTTAGGCGTTTTAGCACCGAGAAAGGACCGATGAATCGAGGACCCAACTTGTAGCTGGGAATCTTGAGTCGGACATATTTGTCCGAGAGCCAGACTTTGTCCCCAGGGAGAAAATTCATGGCGGGTCTTCTTCTCTTATCCGCCTGGTCCTTCATGCGGTCAGATGCCTTGAGCAGAGATTGTCGAGTCTGTTCCCAGATTGACTGAAGGTCAGATAACAATTCCTCCACGGCTGGGACCTCAGAGGATGGAGAGAGAGGCAGAGGAGGACGAGGATGACGTCCATAGACCACATAGAAGGGTGACTTGCCTGTGGAGCTCGAGTCCAGATGATTGTAGGAGAACTCCGCCCATGGGAGCAGACTGGACCAGTTGTCCTGGCGAGCGGAGACGAAATGTCGAAGATAACTGCCAAGGACCTGATTGACCCTCTCCACTTGCCCATTAGTCTGGGGATGATAGGCCGAAGAGAAGTCCAGCTTCACTTGAAGTTGAGAGCAGAGAGCACGCCAGAATCTGGAGACAAATTGTGAGCCTCTGTCAGACACTATATGAAGAGGAAGACCATGGAGACGGAAGATATGCTGAAAGAACAGCTGGGCCAGGCGAGGAGCTGATGGTAATCCAGGAAGAGCCACGAAGTGGGACATCTTGGAAAAGCGGTCAGTTACGACCCAAATGACCGTGTCACCCGCAGAAGGAGGTAAGTCTGTGACAAAGTCCATGCCTATATGGCACCAGGGGCGGTCTGGGACTGGCAAGGGCTGAAGTAGGCCGGCAGGTTTTTGATGGGAGGACTTGTTTCTGGCACAGATGGTACAAGACGCCACAAAGTCCTTGACATCTTGGAGTAGGCTAGGCCACCAGTAGTGGCGGGAGATCAGTTGCCCGGTCTTTAGAGCTCCCGGATGCCCGGCCACCATAGAGGAATGACCCCATTTCAAGATGCGTTTACGGAGTGCGGGGCGCACATAAGTCTTACCAGGAGGCAATCTCTGCAGAGTAGAAGTAGCAACAGATACTAGGCGATCGGGAGGAATTATGTGACGAGGAGGTTCCTCTTGTCCCATGACATCGGATGCTCGGGATAACGCATCGGCCTTTATATTTTTCTCGGCTGGGCGGAAATGAATGGTGAAGTTGAACCGAGAGAAGAAGAGGGACCACCTGGCCTGCCGGGGATTGAGGCGTTGAGCCGATTGGAGGTAGAGGAGGTTCTTGTGGTCCGTGTAGATGTTAACGGAATGTCTAGCCCCCTCTAGGAGATGACGCCACTCCTCCAGTGCCAACTTGATAGCCAGGAGTTCACGATCTCCAATAGTATAGTTCCTCTCGGCCGGGGAAAAAGTTTTAGAAAAGAACCCGCAGGTTCTGATCTTGCCTGATGTGTCCCTTTGCGAGAGGACGGCTCCTGCGCCCACAGAAGAAGCATCAACTTCAAGAGAAAACGGCTTGGAGATATCCGGGCGAACTAGAGCAGGTGCGGAGGCAAAGGCAGCCTTTAGGCTATTGAAGGCTTGTTCGGCCTCTGGAGGCCAGCGTTTGGGATCCGCCCTCTTCTTAGTGAGAGCCACTATAGGTGCTACCAGGGTAGAGAAGTGAGGGATGAATTGCCGGTAGTAGTTGGCAAATCCAAGGAATCGTTGGATAGCTCTAAGTCCCTCAGGGCGAGGCCATTGGAGAACAGCTGAGAGCTTGGCAGGATCCATCTGTAGGCCCTGGTCGGAGACAATGTACCCAAGAAACGGCAGGTTGCGTTGATGGAAAACGCACTTCTCCAGCTTGGCATATAAACGGTTGGCCCGTAATCTTCGTAGAACCTGCCGTACATGGGACACGTGGGTCTGCGGGTCGTGGGAGAAGACCAGGATGTCGTCAAGATAGACAATGACGCAGACATAGAGGAGGTCGCGGAATATATCGTTCACGAATTCCTGGAAGACCGCTGGGGCGTTGCATAGGCCGAATGGCATGACCAGATATTCGTAGTGCCCATCCCTGGTGTTGAAAGCGGTCTTCCATTCGTCTCCTTCACGAATTCGGATCAGGTTATACGCTCCCCTCAGATCCAGTTTAGAGAAGACCCTAGCTCCACGGAGACGGTCGAATAGTTCGGGGATTAGCGGAAGAGGATAGCGGTTCTTGACAGTCACCTTATTTAGGCCCCGGTAATCTATGCATGGGCGGAGGGAACCGTCCTTCTTCTGCACGAAGAAAAATCCAGCGCCAGCAGGAGACGTGGATTTACGAATGAAGCCCTTCTGTAAGTTCTCCCGGATGTAGGAGGACATGGCTTCAGTCTCGGGCACAGAGAGGGGGTATACTCGACCACGTGGAGGAGAAGTTCCTGGGAGAAGGTCTATAGGGCAATCATAGGGCCGATGAGGTGGTAGAGAGTCCGCCTCCTTGGCCGAAAAACATCAACGAAGTCATGGTATTCCTGCGGTAGTCCCGAATGAGGCTTGGCGTCAGCCGGCGACCTCGTAGCGCACTTGGGTTGAGGAGGTCTCAGACACCTATTTGGACAGTCCAGGCCCCAGCTGAGAACCTCCCCAGTTCTCCAGTCCAGCTTAGGGGTATGTAGTTGCAACCAAGGGAGACCCAACAGGATGTTGGAAGAGGAATAGCGCAAAACGTAGAAGGAGATCCTCTCCCAATGTAAGGCGCCCACCTGGAGGACTAAGGGTTCCGTCTGGCAGTGCACAGCTTCGGAAAGAATCTCGCCCGTGACCGAAGAGATAGACCGGGGTTGGGTTAGCTGTATCACGGGTAGCCGCTATCTTTGGACCAATGAAGCAGAAATGAAACTGCCCACAGCACCAGAGTCGATAAGGGCAGTAGTCTGGAGAACTTGCCCTGTGGGTGTCTGGATAGAGACTGGCATAGTCAACCTTGGAGAGGTCGCATTCACACCTAGGGAGGCCTCTCCCACCGGACCTAGGTGCGAGCGTTTCCCGGACGCTGAGGACGTTGGGGACATCTCTGCCGGTAGTGATCAGCGCCCCCGCAATAGAGACAGAGATTCAGCTCCATTCGACGGGCTCTCTCATCAGTCGTCAGGCGGGCACGTTCCACCTGCATGGGGACTTCCGGAGACGACTGGGGCATGGGAGCAACGGGACTCTGGAACACCGGTGCCAGCCAAGGATGGCGACGGGGCAGACTCAGTCGTCGTTCCTGCCGGACCTCCTCCTCTCTCTCGGAAAATCGGTTGTCGACTCTGGTAGCCAGTAAGATAAGATCGTTCAGAGTTGTAGGGAGGTCGCGGGCGGAGAGCACGTCTTTCACTCGACTGGATAGACCCTTCTTGAAGGTGGCTAATAGGGCGGCCTCGTTCCAGTCCAATTCGGCTGCCAGGGTGCGGAACTGGATGGCATAGTCACCAACAGAGGAGCTCCCTTGAGAGAGGTTGAGAAGAGCAGTCTCAGCTGAAGTGGCACGGGCAGGTTCCTCAAAGACGGAGCGAAACTCGGCCAGGAAAGCCCAGAGATTGGCAGCAACAGGATCATCACGGTCCCACAGTGGCGTGGCCCAGGCCAGAGCTCTACCCTCCAATAGGCTGATGATGAAAGCCACTTTAGAGCGCTCGGTGGGAAACTGACTACTTAAAAGTTCAATATGCATTGTGCATTGAGTCAGGAATCCCCTGCACAACTTGGGATCGCCTCCATATTTACTCGGGAGGGCCAATCGAAGTCTGGAGGTGGCTGCAGGTGGTGGTGAGCGCTGGGCGGTAGTATGCTGCTGTAGGGCGGCAGTCAATTGCTGGATTTGCTGCGACTGTTGCTGGATCTGTTGAGCCTGTTGAGCGACCACTCTGGCTACGTCACGGAGATCAGGCACCTCGCCGGGATCCATGGTTGGAGCCTACTGTAACGCCTGGAGTAGTGGATCCACTGGACCGTCACCAGCGATGGCACTAACCTCACCAGGGAGCGGAGTCTAAGGGGCCGCTGGTTTTCACCAGAGCCCGCCGCAAGGCGGGATGGACTTGCTGCGGCAGGCGACCCCCAGGTCGCTACCCCTGGCTCGGTTGCTGGTGACAGCAGGCGAGGCGTAGCTGGAGCCGTAGGCAGGAGATGATACTGGCAATGGTCTGTAGGCGAGACCGCACGTGACAGGCAGAACACAGGAACTGAAGAATAACGGGGAAGCAGGAACCAGGAACAAGGAGTGGGGACCAGGTAGCGGACAGGGATCAGGAACACGGACTAGGGACCAGGTAGCGGACAGGAATCAGGAACAACAGGGAGCTGGGCCAAACGCTATGGGAAGCATGTAGAGGCTCCAACACCTGTAGTGGGGCAGGGCTGGAATATATAGGGAGTGATTGTGTGCAAGGACCAATTAGGAGCGCACTGCCCCTTTAAACCTGAGACAGCCGGCGCGCACGCGCCCTAGGAGGCGGGGACGCGCGCGCCGGCCGGCACAGCGATGGACGGGAGCGTGGAGAGGTGAGGCGCCCCCCGGGGCTGAAGCAACAGCAGCGCCGGGTCCCTGTCTATGGACACCGGCTGCTGCACGGGGCAGAGGGGAGTCGCGGCGGCGGCCCGGAGCACGGGACGCCGCCGCGGCCGTGACACACCTATAACAGCTTATGAGAAACAAACTTTTTTTATTTACTTTTTTGGAAAAAAAAATTCAACTTTTTAAAAATGTTCTTTATTTTTTTATAGAACTTTTTAAAAACTTTTTTTGTTGCGGCTAAACGGGGTTGACGGCACTCAGCAGAGCAGCAACGTGTAGTGTGTAGTCTCGGTCACGGGACAGGAGCTGGTTTCTGACTTTTCTCTCCCTATTTCTTTTTTTTATCTCCCTATCTCTCCCTAGATCTCACTATTTTTTTTATTTAGATGCCTATCTCTCCCTATTTCTACCTATCTCTTGATTTCTTAGCCTCTTTCCCTATCTATCACCTTATCTTCTATATCTAGCTTTCCCTGGATCTTGCTATTTGTTTTTTTTTCTCTTCCTCTCTCCTGCTTCTCTCACTAACACTTTCTATTCCTTCTCTATCTCTCCCTGTACCTATCTAGTTGTTTGGTTAGCACTTCCGGGGCTGTGGGGTGACGTCACACATCTTGATTTTCACAGTAAACCAGGATACAAAGTATTATAGGAGTAATAATCCCTTGTATCCTGGTCTATTCTGTGAAAAAAGTACAGTTTTGCGTCGCCGTTGTAATTTTAACCAGATTCGTAACAAACTTTCTCAAAGTTCGGTTCGGTACCAAACCAAACTTTTTGCAAAGTTCGTAACGAATCTGGTTCGTAATGGTTCGGTTCGCTCATCCCTAACCTGCACAGCTGATCACTCTGCATTCCTTTAGGAATGCCATGATGTATGGGTATGTCATGGGCCCTTAAGGAGTTAATTACTTGATATTATTGGTGTTTGTACACAACATTGTTATGCAGCATTAATTGATGCACTATAAGTGTTTTAAAGTTACACATAATTGTATTGATTCACATTAATTAATAATTATCAATCAATTAATAATTATTTAGTCAATAATTTTACAACTTTTTTTAGTATTTTTCTTATATTTTTATTTATTTGTTATACTTTAGGTTCATATGATTCATGTATTATAACTTGTGGTATTATAGTCATTCATTGTGTATACATTTTTGGTGCGTTATGGGTTTTTATAGTTGGTTTAATAGGCCCTCTTGTCTTTGATCAGAGTTTACGTTGATGCCCTTTAGTAGGATATATACGGTACATTCCTGAAGCACTGTGATGTCTTATTTTTAGAGATGAGCGAACCTCGAGCATGATCGAGTCCATCCATCCCGATCGTTCGGCATTTGATTAGCGGTGGCTGCTGAAGTTGGATAAAGCCCTAAGGCTAAGTGGGAAACATGGATATTGTCATTGGCTGTATCCATGTTTTCCAGATAACCTTAGAGCTTTATCCAACTTCAGCAGCCACCGCTAATCAAATGCCGAACGATCGAGTTCGGATAGACTCGAGCATGCTCGAGGTTCGCTCATCTCTACTTATTTTCTGCAATTCCATTATTCCACCAGTAAATATTTTGCATAGCAAATTGACATTAAAAACAGCTTGAGTTGTAGTATGCCGCAGCCTGTGTCCTGTAATTGGCATTACCACATGCAGATCAAGAGTGCTGTTCATTGGAAATGTGTTTCATTAACCTTCAATGAACAGAGGAAGTGTCCAATGTTACTTTGTAATTCTCAGCGGTTTGTCCGGCTCCTCGAATCATTCATGCCAGTCTTTCATCTGTTGGATCTTTCTATTATAATGTGACTATTGAAACTAGAAAGCGTCAAATATTATTTCATATATGACAAATACATTTGTAGTGGCCGTGTCCTCTTTTTTGTCTGGGTTTGCGAGCACAATGACACAATGAGAACATTTTTTTTTAATAACATTCATGTCTAACATTGTGAGATATGAAAGCTGCTAATCTGACAGAAAATAGCATCCTCAGCTTATTCAACTACCCCAAAGCCACTGGGACGCCAAATCTTTGGATCAATGCCCAGTACATCTGAATCAAGGATAGATTACAGCATTAAACACAGTTAATGCTTTTGTAATAATATTTCCTCACTACAGTAACATCATGGAGCAGCTGGATCTTCTTTATGTTGCCCATAAAAGAAATTTCTCCGTTTTCTACAATATATATGTAGGTAGATATTTTTGGTACAATTATTGGATTAGTCTCACTCTGGGAAATTCCTTGTAAAACTCATAAACTATCAAACAATACTTTTACCAAAGAATAATAACAATGTGGAACCAAGCAAAGAAATGTTCTATTAATCTCTTAGCCTTAAAAACTAGAATATTAAAATCCATCTAAGACTTTAAAATGCAGGCTCACCATTTGCACATTAAATAAATGTACAGTGAAATGTAAAGACTGTTTGTAATGACTCTAGTGTTTATTTCTGGTACTGTTGATAATGGCTTACAGCCAAAGAAAACCCCAAATTCATTATTTCAGAAAATTTGAATAATTAACCCAAAACACCTGCAAAGGCTTCCTAAGTGTTTAGGCCCTATTACATAGGCCGATGTTTAGGAGCTAGCGAGTGCCGACCTGTCAGATCAGTGCTTGCTCCTCATTCCCTGCTCGCTGCCAGCACACAATCCAAGCTGCTTGAGGTCGACTGTGAAGTTTCCACAATCAGTGATGGTTTGGGGAGCCATGTAATCTGCTTGGGTAGGTCTACTGTGTTTTACCTAGATTAAAGTCAGTGCAGCCGACTAACAGAAAATATTAGAGCACTTCATGCTTCCCTCTGCCGACAAGCTATTTGGAGGTGGACTTTTCATTTTCCAGCAGGACATGGCACCTGTCCTCGCTGCCAAAAGTACCAATACCTGGTTTAATAACCACAGTATCACTGTGCTTGATTGGCCAGCAAACTCTCCTGACCGGAACCCATAGAGAATCTATGGGGTATTGTCAAGAGACTGCAGGAGAACGGAGCACAGACGTCTCCTAACCTTGGACACAACCGGCACACTACCGGACTCGTTCATGGACCATAGACTCAGACTCACATATCGGGGGGACAATTGGGGACCTAGATCGGTATTAGCCACTGCTAAACTGTTTCTTGACGTTCCTAGCCCCTACTTCATGGGACAGTGAGTACTGTTATCTGAACCCGTGTCCATTCTTGTGAATCTATGCTTTATAAATATGTGTTTCTTACACTAATTGCATTAACATATGTGTTGCTTACCAAATGCCGTTTATACTCACCACCCAAATACTCCTGATGATGTCTTGATCACAGCTGACTGAAACGCGTTGAGTAAGGGTGTATGTGGCAGCACTTTGATTTATAATTCTTTTAAGCCGTGTGGAGGCTGTAGTGACCGACGGTGGTCATACTTTGGTGACCGACATAGGTCAGGTTTGACCCACGGACCACTATTGATGTTGGACACAATTGATTTGTCGCTGGTTGTTATGACGATGATGACTGGATGACACACAGATTATAGTTACCCTAGTTGTCGCAGGTAAAGACCGAATGGACGGTTGTGACGATTAGGACACATAAAACCAAGTGGACTAAGAGAGATACATGTCCCATTGTACATATTTGTATATAACTGCTTTGTGGAGACTAAATACACTTTGTTTTGCTGACTGCTAGTGTTTGTTAAACTAACAGTAGCCAATAAATTACTTTCCTTACGCACAGCCCTATGGTTGTATCCGTTTGTCTTTCTTTCTAAAGATAAGAGACACCAGACCCAACAATGCAGACCAGCTCAAGGCTGCTATCAAAGTGACCCGGGCTTCCATAGCACCTCTACAGTGCCATAGGCTGGTCGCCTCCATTCCACACTGCATTGATGCTGTTATTCATGCAAAAGGAGCCTGTCCAAGTATTGAGTGTGCCATGACCGGTGAGGCCGGGGGAGGATTGCTGGTCTTCCCTGCCGGGTCAGCTATTGCAGTAGTGTGGTAGCTGTGTGGGTCTAGGGTCACTTGGGCACTTGTCACGGTAGCCTGGAGTGGTGTTGGACCCACCCTGGCTAATTGACGCCTCACCAGCACAAAAAGAGATTGCCCAAGTGTACAGGTGTGTGTGTAGGTGCAGGGGCGAAAAGAGGAAACCAGAGTCTAGTGTGTTGGCAGAAATAAAGTACTTTTACTTTGGATCAAAGTAGTGCAAACCAAGAACAGTACACATAGTGACAGTGCAGTCCAGTAGAGTATAATGGTTACAATCTTGCAGAATACTTAGGTGTTGGAAGTTGAGGTAGAACACCAATGCTTTTGGTAGAAAGGTGCTTTGCAGTATAGAGAGGAGTTGCCATAGGGGCCCTGCCCAAGGTAGTAGTGTGCTCTGCCAGAACAGTAGTGATTGAAGAAAATATAAAGACTGACTGAGATAATAAGGGCCTTGTGTGAGCTCCTTCAGCTGGGGATTTTGTAGATGTACCCCCTGCTTCTTGCAGTGTTTCCTTTGAGATATACCTCCTGCTTCTTGCAGTGTTTGAAGATAAAAGACTAGTTCCTCAGCAAAGACCCTGGTGTTCCTGGTGTGGACAGGGTTATCACAGTGTGGCTTCTCTCCCTTTTGTAGAAGCTTAGCACCGCATAGTTAGGTGGTTGCTTGCATAAAGAAGAAAGTCTTTAGATGCTGTCCTGTGTCCCTGACAGGGGACCTGGTCAAAGCCAGGCCCTGGCTTAACTTCAGCAGAGACTCGTCTATTTGCTTCCTCTCACACTGAAAACTAGAGAGGATAGGACAGAATTAAGGAAAAGCACCTTCACCTCTGAATGGACAATACATAACATGTAACATAAAATTCTTAAAGGAGAACTCCGGTAAAAAAAAATTCCCACTAAATAATACACATTAAAAAGTTATACAACATTGTAACTAGAGATGAGCGAACCTCGAGCATTGTATTGCATTTGATTAGCAGTGGCTGCTGAACTTGGATAAAGCCCCAATGGGCCTATTACACTGGTCGTTAAGAGGAGCAAACGAGCTCTCACAGAGATCGTTTGCTCCTCGTTCCCCGCTCGCTGCCGCCGCTATTCAATGCGGCTGCAGCGAGCGGGTGAGTGCGGGAGGGGGCGGCGGGGAGCTGCGGGGGGGGGGGGCTGCCCGGGGGATCGCTGATCGTGCGGGCCGCCCATAGGATATAGCAGCGTCTGCTGCCGATGCTCCTATTCAACGGAGCGACGGCAGCAGATCGCTGCTATATCAGTCGCTTGTTTTTCAACATGTTGAAAAACAAGCGACTGCAGCGATCAGCCGACATGAACGATGTCGGCTGATCGTTGCACTCTATTCCACGGGACGATTATCGTCCCTAGCGGCCGATATCGGCCGAATACGAACGATAATCTTTCCGTGGAATAGGGCCTTTAGGCTATGTGGAAAACATGGATATAGTCATTGGCTGTATCCATGTTTTCCAGACAACGTTAGAGCTTTATCCAAGTTCAGCAGCCACCACTAATCAAATCCTGAACGTTCGGGTTCGGATCGGCTCGAACCCGAACCCGGCTCACTCATCTCTTATTGTAACGTGTGTTATTTATGTGAATGGCCCCCTTCCCCATGTTTCCAACCCCCACCCACCTCCGGGACCTTGACCCAGAAGTGTAATATTGAACACTCACATAATCACTGTCGACCCCTTCAGTCTCGGACGCTATTACAAGCCCACCACAATGAAACTGCCATCATCGCCAGCTTTTTCATTAGCTGTAGCCCATCAGATGTCTTCGGTTACGCTCAGCCAATTCCGGCTGAGCAGATGGAGGGTGGCCGGCATGAGGGAGTGCTGGAGCAGTCAGGCCGGCCCCCTGAAGAGTGACGTAATCATCCCAAAATGGCAGCCGGGACTGGAGGGGTCGACAGTGATTATGTGAGTGTTCAATATTACACTTCCAGGTCAAGTGTCAATGAGGTGGAAACATGGGGAAGGGGCCATTCACATACAGTAAATAACATGCATTACAATGTTGTATAACTTTTTTTCAACAAAGTTCTCCATTAACCCTTTAGTCCAAGCCCAAAATGACGCAGTGGACCGCACACATTTTCATTTTTGTGTTTTCGTTTTTTTCCTCCTCCCATTCTAAGAGCTCTAGCACTTTCAGTTTTCTATCTACAGTGTCATGTAATGGCTTATTTGTTACAGGAATAGTTGTACTGTGTAATGTCGTCTTTCATTCTACCATAACATGTATGATGGACCCCCAAAATTATTATTTATAAAGATATACTGTAAATTGGGGAAATCTTAAAAAAGAATGCAATATGGTAACTTTTGGGGGGTTCCTGTGTCTGCGTAATGCACTATATGGTAAAAGCGGCATAATACCATTATTCTATAGGTCAGCCCGAACACAACCATATGCAGGTTTACACATATTTTCTAATGTTATATATATTTTTTTTATTAAATCCTTTTTTTTTGCAATTATTAATAAAATAAAACGCTTATAACGGTTTTAGTTTTTCACCTACGGGGCTGTATATATTTTTTGCACCATGATCTCTAGTTTTTATTAATACTAGAGATGAGCGAACCGGGTTCGGGTTCGAGTCGATCCAAACCCGAACGTTCGGTATTTGATTAGCGGTGGCTGCTGAACTTGGATAAAGCTCTAAGGTTGTCTGGAAAACATGGATACAGCCAATGACTATAACCATGATTTCCACATAGCCTTAGGGATTTATCCAAGTTCAGCAGCCACCGCTAGTCAAATGCTGAAAGTTCGGGTTCGGATCGACTCGAGCATGCTCTAGGTTCGCTAATTAATACAATAGTTGTGTAGCTCGGACGCTCGGATCACTTTTTTACACATTTTTATAGTATAGTATAAATGTAGTATACTGTAAATGCCATAAATAGTGATGAGCGAACATGCTTGTCCGAGCTTTGTACTCGTTCGAGTATTAGGGTACTTGATGGTACTCATTACTCGGACGAGCATCTCGCGATACTCGAGAAAATCTCATCATCCGTTTCCTGTAAGTTTCGGTGCTTTTTCTCAGCCAATAAACATGCAGGACACTCTTTGGTACATCCTGCGATCACATGGGACCCATACATGTCGATAGCAGCGATTGGTTGGCCAGATCAGATGACCCTGCCAAATAAAAATCTCAGCCGCCAAGGCTCGGCTCACATGCATGTTGGAAGAGATTAGGGACAGAGCTGCTGCTGGTCAGGGAGAGCGTTAGGGAGGGAATTAGCATTCCAGTAGGCAGGGAATACTAGCGAAACAACCAAACAGCCCTTGTAAGGGCTTTAAATAGTTTTTAAATTGTATTACTACCAGTAGTGGATTATAATAGGGGCGTTTTGGGCGGCAGCCCGGGGCCCTGAGCTCCTGGGGGGCCCATGACCACCCAAAAAGACTTATACTTTCAATGGTGTACTGTCTCCTGGCTACACTTCTGCCATGATTTGCAATTTTGCACAAATCAGGACATCATGACATTATCTATCCTGTACTATGAACGCCAGGCTAGTGCTTCCATAGTTACAGTGGGGTGGGGGGGCCCAGGCTTGGTGAACAGCCCGGGGCCTATGGTAAAGTTAATCCGCCCCTGATTACTACAGACTGCTGGCTGGGACTTGCAGTGCAGCTACCATGATTTCAGCAGGACACTGTGGTAATCGGCTGCTGGCAGAAAGGGGACATAAGGTGTTGCATACAGACCCCTAAGAAGTGCTTAGTACTATTTTATTGGGACCTCTACTATATTTTCTGATTTCTGTATTTCTTACACAAGGCATATCTAAGTTCACTACTGCTTCCACAGTGTAAAGGGGGTGTCACAGAGTGTATATAGGTGCAGCCACCAACAGATTGTATCCCACAGCCCCCCCAAAAACTAGTGGGCCCTCTACTATATTTCCTGATTTCTGTATTTCTTACGCAAAGCATATCTAAGCTACATACTGTGCATTGTCCATAAAACGGTGAACCCCAGGGGTAAGGGTCGAGGACGAGGACGTAGGCATGGGGTTCTAAGCGATGCAGTTGGCAGAGGTCATGGTTCAGTGCAGGGTGACACAGCAGCACCCGTTGAGGAGGGAGCAGTGGCACACCGCAGACGTTCACTCCCTAGCTTCTTCGCCCAACTTACGGGGTCTCATGGTAGACCGATATTGAAACCGCAGCAGTGTGAACGGGTGATCACGGGGATAGCGGATAATGTGTCCAGTAACTCATCCACCACCCAGTCTTCCATGCAGTCCACCCATGCTACCCAAGGGAGTGGAACCCTTGCTCCAGCAGCTCAGCCTCCTTTACCACAGCCTTGCCCCTCCAGGGAAAGAAGGGATTCAGATCCACCACCACCATGCTTCCAGGAACTCTTTTCTGAACCCTTCCCTGAGTCTGAGCAACCGGAGCAGTCAATCTGTCCTGATGCCTAAACTATGCAGCTCACGCAGTCAGTGGGTGTTGAGAGTGGGGACTTGCAAGCAGGGTTGCAAGAGATGTCTGATAATGATGATGAGACACGGTTGTCAGACAGTGAGGTTGTTGTCATGGATGTAACTCAAAGTGGGGAGCAGAGTGAGGAATTGGAGGAAGATCTGGTGGATGAGGACGAGGTGACTGACCCGAGCTGGGTGGATAAGCCTAGTGAAGACAGTGCTTCTGAGGGGGAGGCAAGTTTACCCGCAGGATCGGTTGGAAGAGGAAGAGGGGTGGGCAGAGGGAGAAGCAGGGGCAGAGTGAGTAGATCAGCAACTGTTTCACAGAGTCAAACTCCAGTGGCCAGGCCTAGATGTTCCCAAGTCTGGAGTTTTTTTAAAGAAAGTGCGGTTGACTGACGGACTGTAGTGTGCAACGTGTGTCACGCAAGGGTAAGCAGGGGAGCCACAACTATCAGCCTAACCACTACCAGCATGCGCAGGCATATGAATGCTAAACACCCCACCCAGTGGAACCAAGGCCTTTCAGTCAGTGCAAGTCGCACCCCTGCTCCTTCCCCTGTGTCACATGCTGGCTCTGTCAGTCCCCAGGCACGAGCGTCTCCAGCCCTACACACACCACTTCATCTCCACTATGCTCTACACCCTCCAGCAGTGTCCAAGCACAGCGTTTAACTGTCCCTGCAACAGACCTTTGAACGGAAGCACAAATACACTGCCACTCACCTGCACACACAAGCCTTAAATGTGCACATAGGCAAACTGCTGAGCCTGGAGATGCTGCCCTATCGGCTGGTAGAGACAGAGGCTTTTAGGAATCTCATGGCGGTGGCTGTCCCCCGGTACTCTGTCCCCAGCCGCCACTACTTTTCACGGTGTGTCTTCCCAGCCCTATACCAGCACGTGTCAGATAACGTCATCCGTGTCCTGCCCTGCCCAACGCGGTCAGTGACAAGGTCTACCTAACCACGGACACGTGGACAAGTGCTGGCAGGCAGGGACACTATATCTCCCTGATGGCACATTGGGTCAACTTGGTGGAGGCTGGGACAGAGTCTGACCCTGGTTCTGCTCATGTGCTGCCCACACCGAGGATTGCGGGGCCTACCTCGGTTGCGGTCTCTCATGATTTGTATGCCTCCTTCTCCTCCTCTTCCTCCTCCTCTCTATTACCCTCCACGGGCACGTCATCTCCATTTCGTAGTGCTAGCTGCATCAGCACTGCGGTGGGTAAGCGCCAACAGGCGGTGTTGAAACTGCTCAGCTTAGGCGTCAAGGGGCACATGGCCCAGGAGCTGTTGCAGGGCATCACGGCGCAGACAGATCTTTGGAACCTGGTGGCGGCTCTGCCACTCAGCAGCCTCACACATGTACCATGCCTGGCCCACGTGTTTAACCTAGTGGTGCAGCGGTTCCTTAAGCCCTACCCCAATTTGGCTGACTTGCTCACCAAGGTCCGGCGCATCTGTGTGCATTTCCGCAAGTCAACCACAGATACTGCCACCCTTAGGGCAGTGCAAAGGCGCTTGCAACTGCCGGCTCACAGACAGCTGTGCAACGTACCCACGCAGTGGAATTCCACCTTCCAGATGGTAGGGTTTACCAGGGTTTACCAGCAACGCAGAGCCATTGTGGAATGCCAGATGTCAACCTCTGTAAGAAGCGGTAGTCAGGTCAGTCAGCCACCTCAAATCTACAATTAGGAGTGGACATGGATGTCTGCTATCTGTCAGGTACTGGGCCCCTTTGAGGAGTCAACACAGATGGTCAGCTGTGATGCCGCCATCATCAGCCTCACCATCCCGCTGCTGTGTCTGCTTCGAACCTCCCTGCTCAGCCTGAAGTCTGAGACTTCGGCTCAGGAGACGGATGAAGAACATCAGCCGCTAGATGGCCAGATCACCCTGATGTCAGTTTCTCACCACGGAGTAGAGGATGAAGAGGATGAAGAAGAGGAGGGAGAAGAGCAGACTGCTGCCGTGACTGAAGAGGGTACCCATGCTCAATCCTTAGTTGTTAAGTGTGTATGGCCTGAAAAGGAGGAATTGGTGGAGGAGGAGGAGGAGGAAATTGAGACTATTGAGGAGAGGGAGTTCTTGCATGTTGGGACCCTGGCGCATATGGCTGACTTTATGTTAGACTGTTACTGGGTGTTCACCCTCCTGGACCCTCGGTACAAACAGAACTTTTCCACTCTCATTCCTGCCGAGGAATGCAGTATAAGAGTGAATAAATATCAACAGGCCTGGTGCAGAAGCTGAAAATGTACTTCCCATCTGACACCACAAGCGCCAGAGGACGTAGTTCTGTGGTCCAAAGAGCGGGGGAGAGGAGGGGTGGAGCAGGCAGCTTGTCAAGGGGTACATCGTCTCTGACCAGGGTCTACAGATGGATCCAGCTAAGCTCTCGGCCGTCCTTCAGTGGCCCACATCCCACATTTCTCCACTCTGGTCGCACCCATTGTGGCTCTCACTAAGAAGAAGGCGGACTTCAGACATTGTCCGCCCGAGGCTGAGCAAGCCTTCACTAGCCTAAACTCTGCCTTTGCCTCTGCTCCTGCTCTAGTCCGCCCGGATGCCACCAAGCCGTTTTTACTTGAGGTCGACGCATCTTCATTGGGTGCTGGAGCCGTCCTCTCGCAAAGGGACGCATCAGGCAAGACCAGAACCTGTGGGTTCTTCTCAAAGACTTTCTCCCCTGCTGAGAGGAACTATACTATTGGAGACAGAGAACTTTTGGCGATCAAGTTGGCCCTGGAGAAGTGGCGTCATCTTCTAGAGGGAGCCAGGCATCCGGTTAACATCTATACGGACCACAAGAACCTTCTTTATCTCCAATCGGCCCAATGACTCAATCCCCGGCAGGCCAGGTGGTTGCTTTTCTTTTCACGTTTCAACTTCATTATCCATTTTCGTCCGGCTGAGAAGAACGTGAAAGCCGATGCTCTCTCCCGAGCATCTGATGTCATGGGGCAAGAGGACTCCCCTCGCCACATCATACCTCCTGATCGTCTGATGCCAGTCGCCACTTTGGCTCTTCAGAGAGTATCCCCCCAGAAAGACCTATGTTCGCCCTGCACTTCGAAGAAGGATTCTGAAGTGGGGACATTCCTCATTGGTGGCCAGGCACCCTGGAGTCCAAAAGACCGGGCAACTAATCTCCCGCCACTACTGGTGGCCCAGCCTTCTCCAAGATGTCAAAGACTTTGTGGCTTCCTGTACCATCTGTGCCAAGAACAAGTCCTCCCGACTAAGGCCTGCCGGCCTATTACAGCCCTTGCCAGTTCCAGGCTGTCCCTGGTGCCACATAGGCATGGATTTTGTCACAGACTTGCCTCCATCTGCGGGAAACACAGTCATTTGGGTGGTCACTGACCGCTTCTCCAAGATGTCTCATTTTGTGGCTCTTCCGGGACTACCATCCGCTCCTCGTCTAGCCCAGCTGTTCTTCCAGCATATCTTCCGCCTACACGGCCTTCCCCTTCACATCGTGTCTGACAGAGGCTCTCAATTCGTCTCCAAATTCTGGCGTGCTCTCTGTTCACTACTCCAAGTGAAGCTGGACTTCTCATCTGCCTATCACCCCCAGACCAACGGGCAAGTGGAGAGGGTCAATCAGATACTAGGCAACTATTTGCGACACTTCATCTCTGCACGCCAGGACAACTGGTCCAGTCTGCTTCCGTGGGCAGAGTTTTCTTACAACCATCTGGACTCAACTTCCTCAGGCAAATCTCCCTTCTATGTTGTCTATGGTCGTCAACCTCGTCCTCCTCTGCCTTTCTCTTCA
Organism: Dendropsophus ebraccatus; assembly: GCF_027789765.1. NCBI lineage: Eukaryota > Metazoa > Chordata > Amphibia > Anura > Hylidae > Dendropsophus > Dendropsophus ebraccatus. Next base: position 114,857,719 of record NC_091455.1, read on the forward strand.
TCCTCCGAGGTCCCTGCCATCGAAGAACTGGTGTCTGATCTTCAATCAATCTGGAGTCAGACAAGACAGTCTTTACTCAAGGCATCCGACCGCATGAAGGTCCAGGTGGATAAGAGGAGAAGACTTGCCCCTAACTTCTCTCCTGGTGACAAGGTTTGGCTTTCGGCAAAAAATATATCCACTTCAAGATTCCCAGCTGCAAGTTGGGGCCCGGATTCCTTGGACCTTTTGCGGTGCAGAAACGTATCAACCCAGTCACCTACAAACTTTGCCTGCCCAAAAGGCCAAAGGGGGGGGGTACTGTCACAGCTGCGGCGGCGTCCCGTGCTCCAGGCCGCCGCCGCAACCTCCCTCTGTCCCATGCAGCCGCCGGGGTCCATGTGCACGGACCCGGCGCTGCTACTAGTTCGGCCTCGGGGGGCGCCTTACCATGCCCCGCTCCTGTCTCCGTCTGTCCCGGCCGGCGCGTGCGCCCCCGCCTCTTAGGGCGCGTGCGCGCCGGCTGGCTCAGATTTAAGGGGCTAGTCCGCCCCCAATTGGAAGTTGCACTAATCACTCCCTATAAATCCCAGCATGCCCTGTCCCTCATGTTGGAGCCTCTACATGCTTCCCTCGTGCTTCTCTCGTGTGAAAACCAGCGGCCCCTTAAACTCCGCTCCCTGGTGCGGTTAGTGCCATCGCTAGTGACGGTTCAGTGGATCCACGACTCCAGGCGTTACAATATGCTACCTCTGTTTTAATGGTTCTCTGTGTCCTCCTTGCCATGCTGTGTCAGGCAAAGTGTTTGGGTGGTTCATATGCTACCTGTATTTGAATGTTTCCCTGTGTCCTCACTGCCTCACTGCCACTGCCTGCCATGATGCAGGGAATGTTACCCTAATTGCTACAGTCAAATTCAAAGTAAAAACAGCGGTGGGGGGAGAAGTGGTGAGTCACATTATGCAGAGAATGCTACCCCAACTGCTACAGTCAAATTCAAAGTCGAATTCAATTTAGCATCCTTGTCTTGTCCATTTCGAACCATATTATCTGTGGATGTCATCTTACGGGTGTCCTCTGCCGTCCTTTGACCAGTACCAGTACCGTTTTGAAGTAAGGATTGACCAGGTCTTTTTAAATAAAATTCTGTCGCCTTTTAAGAAGACTGTATTGTTATTCTTCGTCCCTACCTCCAAAGATATGCCTCTCACGCACAACTGCATGAGGGTGTGAGGCTAAATCTAGCCATAATCCGGCTATTTTAGTTATAGGCGCAGAAGCACTACCGTGGGTAAGCGCCAACAGGCGGTGCTCAAACTGCTGAACAGCACCTTCTACCTTCCTTGGATGTTTTAGCTGTTTTTAAGGCAGAATTGACCAGGCCTTTCACCAGTAGCTTCTACCTTCCTTGGATGTTGTTGTAGCCTTTTTGAAGGCAGAATTGACCAGGCCTTTCACCAGTCCCGTCTACCTTCCTTGGATGTTGTAGCCTTTTTGAAGGCAGGATTGACCAGGTCTTTTTAATAGACAGGCTACTGCACTTGCCCTCTCCTAGAGACTCTTTAAAGGATTGAAAGTGTAGTCATTCAAATTCTGGGGCCTCTTAAGAAGACTGTATTTTTATTCTTCGTCCCTACCTCCAATGATATGCCTCTCACGCACAACTGCATGAGGATGTGAGGCTTAATCTAGCCATAATCTGGCTATTTTATTGGATGATTGTATTGTCCATCTTGGTATGGGTCAGTGGTGACAGGCTAAGTTTTTGGGTGGTCCATATGTTACCGGTGTTTGAATGGTTCCATGTGTTCTCACCGTCATACTGTGTCAGGCTAAATTTTGGGGTGGTTCAAATGCTACCTCTGCTTTATTGGAACTGTGTCCTCACTGCCATGCTGTGTCAGGCCTAATTTTTTGGAAGCTCACTTGCTACCTCACTTTTAATGGTTCTCTGTGTCCTCACCACCATGCTGTGTCAGGCAAAGTGTTTGGGTGGTTCATATGCTACCTGTATTTGAATGGTTCCCTGTGTCCTCACTGCCATGCTGTGTCAGGCAAAGTGTTTGGGTGGTTTATATGCTACCTTTATTTGAATGGTCCCCTGGGTCCTCACTGCCATGCTGTGTCAGGAAAAGTGTTTGGGTGGTTCATATGCTACCTGTATTTGAATGGTTCCCTGGGTCCTCACTGCCATGCTGTGTCAGGTAAAGTGTTTGGGTGGTCCATATGCTACATGTTTTGAATGGTTCCCTGTTTTCTCGCCGCCATGCTGTGTCAGGCTAAGTTTTGGGTGGTTCATATGCCTACCTCTGTTTTAACCAGGCTATTGCCCAGAATTTGGCATAATGGTGTGATTAGGCAGCCTCAGAGGCATCCATACATGCTGCCCCTGCTGTTTCCTGTCCATTTCTGTGGTGTTTCCATCATTTTCTGAGGTTGACAGGTTTTCACACGACCTTCCCTCTACCGAACTTGGGTCCCCTGCAGAAATGCTCGAGTTTCCCATCAACTTCAATGAGGTTCGTTACTCGAAACGAACACTCGAGTATCTGGAAATGTTCGTCTTGAGTAACAAGCACCCGAGCATTTTAGTTCTCGCTCATCACTAGTAAGTATACTTTCTTTATTATGTTCCCACACACCCCTGCTTGCCTGAGATTTGTTAGTTTCATGGGACTTCTCTTTTCAAGAAAATTAAGTGGCACATTATGCTGTTTGCATAGAGTGACTGACAAGTTAATAGCAGTGAGCCAATATTGCTGGTCACATAGACAGCTCTGTGCAAAGTCAGTATAGTAATGTGAAAGGTTTGACGCTGGTTATATCTAGTATATGTAGGGTGGGCCCCTAGAATTAAATTTCCTGGTGGGCCCAAGGTACCCCAGTCTGACACTGCTTGGTCTCATATAATTTTGATATTTTCTGAGATAATGAAATTTCTTTGGCTGTAAGCCATAATCAACAACATTAACAGAAATAAACTCTAGAAAAAGTTCACTTTCTTTGTAATGACTCTATATAATATAGATGTTTCACTTTTTTTTATTGAATTACTGAAATTAAATAACTTTTTGATATTCTAATTTGCTGAGATGCACTTGTTTTGTCATTGCTTTTGCCTTGTAGAAAAAGGGGGAAACTTCCTTAACCATTTAATGCTGTACCAGTATGTCTGCAGTATTTCACAAGCATATAGTAAGAGGTGGTATGTCCCCAGTGTTGGTGCTGTGCAACAAGTATTTCTTTAACCTTAGGCCCCCTTACACGTCCGGAAAAACCACCCGGATTTCCTAGCAGGAAATCCGGACGGATTTCCGGACGCATTGACTTACATTGGACACAAACACCCTTCCGGATTTCCGGTCCTATTTTCGTCCGGAAATCCAGCCCGGACGCCCCTATAGGAGTCTATGGGAGCGCCCGGGCCCCGGACGCTTTCCTGATGCACATCAGGAAAGTGTCCAGAGTTCCACTCACCCGGACCACATTCCGCCGCTGCCCCTGGTCTGCCCCGGCCTCCTGCTGCCTCTTCATCCGCCGCCTCTTCTGCAGGTACTGCACCGGACCACATCACCCCCCCGCCGCGGTCACTCGCGGCACAACCGCCCCCCACCCCCGCGGCCACTCGCGGGACACCAATGCAACCTCCCCCCCCTCCCCGCGGCCACTTGCGGCACCCCCGCACCCCCCCTACCCGGCGGCCAGGAGACCAGGACAGGTGAGATTAAAACTCCCATCATGCCCTGCTGACAGGTCATGATGGGAGTTGTACTTCTGCAGCCTGTGGCCATCCAGGTTGCAGAAGTACAACTCCCACCATGCCCCTGCTGACAAGTCATAATAGGAGTTGTACTTCTGCAGCCTGTGGCCATCCAGGTTGCAGAAGTACAACTCCCACCATGTCCTGCTGACAAGTCATGATGGGAGTTGTACTTCTGCAGCCTGTGGCCATCCAGGTTGCAGAAGTACAACTCCCACCATGCCCCTGCTGACAAGTCATGATGGGAGTTGTACTTCTGCAGCCTGTGGCCATCCAGGTTGCAGAAGTACAACTCCCACCATGTCCTGCTGACAAGTCATGATGGGAGTTGTACTTCTGCAGCCTGTGGCCATCCAGGTTGCAGAAGTACAACTCCCACCATGTCCTGCTGACAAGTCATGATGGGAGTTGTACTTCTGCAGCCTGTGGCCATCCAGGTTGCAGAAGTACAACTCCCACCATGCCCATGCTGACAGGCCATGATGAGAGTTGTACTTCTGCAGCCTGTGGCCATCCAGGTTGCAGAAGTACAACTCCCACCATGTCCTGCTGACAAGTCATGATGGGAGTTGTACTTCTGCAGCCTGTGGCCATCCAGGTTGCAGAAGTACAACTCCCACCATGTCCTGCTGACAAGTCATGATGGGAGTTGTACTTCTGCAGCCTGTGGCCATCCAGGTTGCAGAAGTACAACTCCCACCATGCCCATGCTGACAGGCCATGATGAGAGTTGTACTTCTGCAGCCTGTGGCCATCCAGGTTGCAGAAGTACAACTCCCACCATGTCCTGCTGACAAGTCATGATGGGAGTTGAATTCTGCAAGCTGTGACCATCCAATACATCTCTGATCGTGTCCTATTTTTCTTCTCATCAGGAAATCCTGAAGGTTTTTCCTGATGGTTTCCTGATGGTTTCCTGAAGGTAAAAACGGATTACTGTCAGGAAATCCTGATACTTTCCTGATGACATTTAAGGCCTCCTGATCAGGATTTCCTGACAGTAAAAACTGACACGGACGTGTGAATGGGGCCTCATAAAGAGGCATGAAAGCCAAATGGTAACTATCTTTTTAACTTAAAGTTTTTTTCTGATACTGTGATACTGCTGCGGCTGCAGGGGACATGACAGTGCTATGTACTAATGTGCCTCTCTCCGCTCCAAATGCTGGGCCGCCCACTATCAGCCACTGTCATTTTCTTTACAACTTCCATTGTAATGCCGTCGTGACAGAAAACGGCTGCTGGGCACAGATAATATAGTGCTGTCTATGCTGAGGGCCATTTCCTGTCAGTATAGCACACAAGCAAAAGTTTGGAAGAAAATGACAGCACCTAAGAGCGACAGACAAAGGGTGGCCAGGGAACCGGCATTTGTGGCAGAGTGGGACAGGTAAGTATATAGCACTGCTATGTCCCTTGCAGCCAAAGTAACATCAAAACTGAGTAGGTTATGCCAGAAAACCCCTTTATAGTTTCTCTCATACTTGGTAAATAAAGTTTCTTGAACTGTAGAATAGTTGCATAACATTTACACTCTCTTGCTGGAGCACCGAGGATTGTTCACCACACAATATCCTCTAAGAGGTCAGGTTGTCTGTAAAGATGACTCTTGATTGAATCTTCTGTGCTACTATTGGTCTAAGAATGGCTACCTAGCTTGCTGCGAAAAATTGCACCAGCCATTTGTATACAATTTACGGTTCAGGGAATTTGTATACAAATGCCCAGGCATCTATGGGGATCCTACCAATCAATAAACTGCTTTTCTCTGGAATTGCTTCATAACCACCTATAGTCATGTATTATGTAAAAGTGTAGAAACTCCTAACACTTACATTAAAAACATAGCCCCTGCCTATTATGTTGCCAACATGGTTTTACTCCTAGTCCAATTAATCGCTTCTTGAAGGGTAACTGCAGTGGCTTTAAAGAAGTTTTCTAAGAAAAAACTTTCTACCAGAAAGGTTTTCAATAGTTAATTGTGGGGTGCCAGCACCCATCGTTGCCACTAATTAGCTATTCTGTGCCCACATTCCACTGAGAATTGGGCTGGAGTGTACTCAGTGTAGAAGTAGCTGTAAACTGGTGCCGCAATTACTGTTCTCCATGGAATGTAAGCACTGGACAACTTATTGGTTGAGATGCAAAGTTTCAGGGTGGACTGTCAATGGTTTTTCCCTTGAAAGCCCTCTTCAAGGCCACATTCACATACCAATTGTGCTCTCTATGGCATAGATACATTGTCAAAATGGGATGCTGATGTATCTGTTATCTGAGCATGGACAGGCATAGCCACACTGAATAGCCTTAGGCCCTGTTCCCACTGAGCAAAGCTAGCGGAATTCCGCAACGGAATTGTCCGCCGCGGAATGTCGTTAGCCTCCCGCTCATAATGGGAGTCTATGGAAGGCGCGCGCTGCTGCTCTGTACGCTCTGAAGAATGAACATGTTCATTCTTCAGCGCGGACAGGGCAGGAGCGCGCGCCTCCCATAGACTCCCATTATGAGCAGGAGGCTAACGGCATTCCGCGGCGGACAATTCCGTCACGGAATTCCGCTACCTTTGTTACGAAGTCGGGGTCATTCTCTGAACATACATTAAAAAAAAAAAACTATCAACATTATCTGAGAATACAGTATCCTGCTGTGTCTGGCAATCAAAATGACTACTGTTACAAATTCCACATGGGTTGTAACTAGAGATGTGGGAACTTTTAAAAGTTTGGTTTGGCAGTTTCGCAAATTTATGGCTTAAAGTTCTGGTTTGTCTGAATCGAACTTTAAACAAACGCCTGGAAACAGCTAAACTATCCATGCTATTGGGACTCCTATGCAGCGAAAAATCAGCACAAAATTTCTTCTTGTGCAGCAGAAACGTGATTTTTTGTAATGTCAGATTGTTTTCTAAGGGTGAAGCAGTTGTTTTGAGCATTTCTGCATGCGATTTTGCATGCATCCCGAATCCCATTCCTGAATTGATTTTTTTTTTTTGCGGTTTTGCAATCCTTTTTTGCAAAAAAATGATGAAAAAAAAAATGGATACATTTGTGTGCATCCGTTTTTTTTTTTTTTCACATTCAGTATTTATTAAGGTTTTAATACAGAACAAAGAAAGAAATAAGCATACAAATAAGCTCATGACATAGAGCAAGTAATAATCTAGGAAAACAGGGGTAAGGGATGGGGTGTAGGGTAGGCACTGGGGCCTAGGGGATTAAGAGGTGAAGCCTAAACAAAGGCTAACCACTTAAGAAAAAAGAGAGGAAAAATATCTAACATCACAGATGAAAAGTGTCTGCTGTCCCAACCACTGACTTAGTAGAGTATCATACTATCCCGAGTAGAGGCTGAAGGTCCCAATCCAAAAACATTCAAACAAAGTTAGAAACCGCGGTCTTGAATAGCTTAATACTAAGAAGGGGAACTAGTGGGCTTAGGGGTTAGTAGTGATTTATATTCTGCAGAAGCAGTAAATTCCATCCACGGGAACCAGGTTTTGGTATGTTTGGTCGATTGTGCCTTGGAATCAGCCACTAGTTCCTCCATCCTACAAAAATTTGCAACCTCAGATAGCCAGCTAGCGATCATGGGCTATTGAGTGGTTTTCCACAACCTAGGAATCCCAGAGCGAGCTGCCATCAGCAAGAAGCGTAGAAGTGAGGAAGACAGTTTCTTCTCCGGTAAGGGTAATATGGATAACAGTAATGGGGTAGGATCAAGGTCTACAAGAATGCCGGTAAGTTTATGGGTAAGGTCTATAACCTTGCTCCAGAAATCATAAATCGGCGGACATTTCCACCATATATGTGTTAGGGATCCTTTATCCACCCCGCACCGCCAGCAAACATTGGAGGATGTCAGGTACATCTTGTGCAATACAGTCGGCACCCGGTACCATCTAGTTAGCAGTTTTTAATTGGTCTCTGCACAAGATGGATGTCTTGAAGCACATTGTCAGGGACTTAGTTCAATCTGAAGGTATACAGTAAAGGTTACATATGAAGAGGTTCCAATAGCTAGGAATAAAGAACAGATATCATTCCCCGCATTGGAGTGGGTTGTTTACAAAGTTGCTCAAATGGCGTCAATGACCTAGTAAGGTCAAGATGACTTTTATGTGCTCTAAAGAAGTGCCGCAACTGTATACACTTCATGTACCGGAGTGTGTTGCGAAGAGGGGCAGGAACCAATTCTTCATATGGTAGAAGTACACCGTCCCTAACCACATCAGCAAAACAGATCCCCTTGGTGCGGGAAAAGCCTAAGTATGCTGGGGCCTCTAAAGCTGGCTGAAAAGCCAGATTACCCATTACCGGAGAGAAAGGGCCAGTTGATGTAAAAAGCTGAAATGTTTTAGGCATAAAGGGTAAGGCTTCTAGTACATATTTTAACACTGGAGGTATAAAACTCATAGTATAATGTTTCGGTAGCCAAGGCCACGTGCTAGGTTCCCTATCCAAACTACAACGTTCCATGGCCACCCATTGCTTGGAGGTTCTTGACAGAAAACAATCCAGAATCCTGGAATGGATAACAGCAAAATAATAAAGCCTCATGTCGGGTAGAGCCAGTCCGTCATGCATCTTCTTCCTAATGAGAACCTCTTTGGCGATACGAGGCCGTTTAACTGCCCAGATAAAGCGAGAAAAGAGTTTGGATAAGGTGGAGAAGAAGGATCTCGAGATGGAAATAGATAAAGTCTAAAAAAGGTATAATAGTCTTGGAAGGTGATTCATTTTCACAATATTATTACGCCCCAACCACGAAAAATCCTTCTTTTCCCACCTTGTAATATCTGATTTCAGGAGTTGTAGTAGAGGAGGGAAGTTACATGAGAACGTCTCAGAAGGTCTAGCTGGAATAAATACCCCCAAATACTTCAAAGCTGAGGACTGCCATGTGAAGGGAAAGGAGCGTTTAAGATGTTGCACTAAGGAATGGGGTAGTGATATATTCATAGCCATACTTTTAGATAAGTTAATTTTATAGTTGCTAAAGAAAGAGTGGGTATCTAATTCTGCCACAAGAGAAAGAAGGAAAATTAAAGGGTTAGTTATGTATAGCAAAAGATCGTCGGTGAATGCCGAACATTTAGGCTGGGTTCACACTACGTATATTTCAGTCAGTATTGTGGTCCTCATATTGCAATCAAAACCAGGAGTGGATTAAAAACACAGAATGGATCTGTTCACACAATGTTGAAATTGAGTGGATGGCCGCCATTTAATGGCAAATATTTTCTGTTATTTTAAAACAACGGCTGTTGTATTGAAATAATGGCAGTTATTTACTGTTTTATGGCGGCCATCTACTCAATTTCAACATTGCATGAAGAGAGCCTTTCTGTGTTTTCAATCCACTCCTGGTTTTGGTTGCAATATGAGGACCACAATACTGACTGAAATATACATAGTGTGAACCCAGTAATAATGTATAGAATCCGCTAACACACCTGCAATATCCACATTTCGCTTGACCGCATTCAAAAGATGCTCCCTGCACCAAACATAGAATCGATTTTTTTCAAAAGTCCAGATCAAATCTCTGTTCGGGAAGTTCGGTACGCTCATCTCTAATTGTCACCCAACTTTAATTTACACCCTTGAGCTGGGTTCACACTACGTATATTTCAGGCAGTATTTGGTCCTCTTGTCAGGTCCTCATAGCAACCAAAACCAGGAGTGGATTGAAAACACAGAAAGGATCTGTTCACACAATGTTGAAACTGAGTGGATGGCTGCCATATAACAGTAAATAACTGCCATTATTTCAATATAACAGCCGTTGTTTTAAAATAACAGCAAATATTTGCCATTAAATGACGGCCATCCACTCAATTACAACATTATGTAAATAAACAAAGTGGAGGGACTGTGGTGAAAATGCTATAATACGTCTTATAGCATGTATTTATTAATATGTACATTAAACACAAACATGAAAAACAGGTTTTATAATTAGATGATTATAGGTAGAGGTATAAGGGGTAAGGGGTAAAGGTACGAGATAGGTTACCCCTGGTTTAACCCTGCCTATTGCTGAAGTGGGACTCCCTGGTTTAGGCGTCCCCAAACAACAGGAGGGACTGACCCTGTGCTAGGGTTGTGTAGGTCTTTCCCGTTACAGATGTCAGTTGTCACTGTGTCTGGTAATATGGTAATATACAAAGTGTGTAGCATATAAAAGGCAGGTGTAGATGTTTTTTTGTCGTGGTTCTGATATCCCTTCTTCTGTTTATCCAACGCGTTTCCCTTGTTCTATGGCGACAAGTTCCTCAGGGAGTAGGAAGAGTGTTGGAGTATCAATGGGATATGCCTTGATACATGTCTCAGTCTGATCCAGGAAAAATTTAATTTACAGATGAATATTGTGGGTGCTCCCAAGTCTGTTGTAGGGGATCACCGTTGTATGTATAGAGATACGTCTGGTGGACAAGTTGTGGTCACTTTATCCAGATTTGTGTCTGGTCTTGTGTGTTAGTTGTTTTCTGCCTTTACAGTATGATCAACTGTATAGTATTAATACGAGCTGTAGTAGATAAGTAACCAGCAATCTCAGTTCCCAGATGGTGTTAGTAAACAGATGTAGTTAGTTTGATACAGATAGTTTTTCTCCTGCAGAGTGATGAGCTGCGGAGCGTGGACGGAGCTCCAGCAGTAGCCAGCACACGAGGACGCGCCTCCATCAGGCACCCTCGCACAGAGGGTAGATGTCTCAGCATCTCTGAGACCTCACAGCAGACTCAGTGCACGCTCCGCAGCTCATCACTCTGCAGGAGAAAAACTATCTGTATCAAACTAACTACATCTGTTTACTAACACCATCTGGGAACTGAGATTGCTGGTTACTTATCTACTACAGCTCGTATTAATACTATACAGTTGATCATACTGTAAAGGCAGAAAACAACTAACACACAAGACCAGACACAAATCTGGATAAAGTGACCACAACTTGTCCACCAGACGTATCTCTATACATACAACGGTGATCCCCTACAACAGACTTGGGAGCACCCACAATATTCATCTGTAAATTAAATTTTTCCTGGATCAGACTGAGACATGTATCAAGGCATATCCCATTGATACTCCAACACTCTTCCTACTCCCTGAGGAACTTGTCGCCATAGAACAAGGGAAACGCGTTGGATAAACGGAAGAAGGGATATCAGAATCACGACAAAAAAACATCTACACCTGCCTTTTATATGCTACACACTTTGTATATTACCATATTACCAGACACAGTGACAACTGACATTTGTAACGGGAAAGACCTACACAACCCTAGCACAGGGTCAGTCCCTCCTGTTGTTTGGGGACGCCTAAACCAGGGGGTCCCACTTCAGCAATAGGCAGGGTTAAACCAGGGGTAACCTATCTCGTACCTTTACCCCTTACCCCTTATACCTCTACCTATAATCATCTAATTATAAAACCTGTTTTTCATGTTTGTGTTTAATGTACATATTAATAAATACATGCTATAAGACGTATTATAGCATTTTCACCACAGTCCCTCCACTTTGTTTATTTATTCTAAAAAAGCCTAGGACTGTGGGAACTCTCTACCTAAGTTTAATCATTAGGTTCCCCGACCTAACTGCTAAGCTCTACAACATTATGTAAACAGATCCTTTCTGTGTTTTCAATCCACTCCTGGTTTTGGTTGCTATACAGCCTCAAATATACGTAGTGAGAACCCAGCCTTTGGTTGAATCCCTATGTATCAGAACCGTTGCAAAATTTTCTTGCAGATTTGAAGTTGCAGCATGTTCATTGTACTGTGGAATTGTGAGTGATTTCACTACTTTCTGTGGATAGAAAGACAGATCAGCATTAATAAATTCTGATGCATGTGGAATTACCCTAATAGGATTTATATAGTTCAGGTACCTATGACAGCATGAGTTGTTAATATGACACTGCTGATATCTAGTGTTTTTATGTTCCTTTTTCAGTTCTCTGTGCAACAGAATGTTTAGTCCTGGGTTGCTATTTAAATTCAGTCAGATCTCTCAATTTTCTCTTTCTTTTTCATGAACCCCATGACCCTGAGATTAAGTCTCATGCTTTACCGAGCAGCACGTTTTTATTTATTTATGCAATTTTTATCATGTACAAAAATTCTTAACAACATTGTACAAACGATAAAAGTGCTGTAAGATACATATTACAAATTACTACAACCGATTTACATCGTATTCATTTAAAATATTATACATAAAATATATTGCTTCATTTTTACAATACAATTGTTAGGAATGTGACTTTGTGCTCCTCGGTCCGTGCCGGGCGGCTGGGGAAGCACTGAGTTTCTGTCTGTTTTTTGCACTGAATTGTGTTTGACTTTACCAGCCAAACCTGCCTTGCCTGTCAGACTTCTGGCGGTGCAGGGGTTACTGCACTGCTAGGTTTGTTCAACTGAACTTGGTGCGGGGATCAGGGCTGGTCCAATCAGCTGTTGGACCTAGTCTCTGATCCTGATTAAATAGCAGCTAGCTGCTCACTTCCCTGCTGACCATTAGGCTTCATATCCTGGTCCCAGCTCCCCCTGTTTATTCCTGCGATCCCCGTCCTTATTCCTTGCTATTGTTTACCTGTTACCTGACCTCTTGCTTCGTCCTCTGACCATCCGTTTTCTTCCGACTTTGCACTGCACTGCTCGTTTGTTTCTGACCCCGCTTGTCAAATATTCTCTGGTTGTGTTTGTTTGTCTGTCTGTTCTCTGTTTCACTTACCCAAAGTAGGGACCATGATCGTGGTTGTCCCCAGCCACCTAAGGCCGATCAAGGCAAATAGGTAGGCACAGTGGGTGGGACTAGCTTCAGGGCCCATTGTCTTGTTCTATCTTCTGCCTGACAGACTTTGACAAGAATTCTCTTGTCCTACTGCTTCCTACCCTCTCCCTTTACTTATCCCCAGTAATGAAACCCCCAGTTTCCTCCTATTATGGGATCCATGACAGTGATCCTGCCTTAACCTGCACTAATTTATTTTAATGTATCCATTCCCCCCCATGTTCCAGCACACAAGGCACCTGTTGCTGTATAATCACTGCCTTAAAGGGTACCCCTGTCATGAATATTTCTTGTGCAGATTATCATGAAGTCACAGCTGATGTCAAAATATCACTTTTCTATAGATATGTCCCACGCCTGTTGAATTCAGCACAATTTTAGTTATTAAGGTTCTTATCTGCACAAAAAATCTTTGTGATGTACCCTTTTGTTGTTTATTTGTTTATTTATTAACTACCTTGGTTTTTTACTTTGATCTTTCCCATTTTTTGCCCTTTTCCTTGCACTTTAGATCTCACTTTTTTATGTATTCCCTGGTCTTGACTCTGGTCAGCAACTAATTTGGGTATCTAATTAACTCCTTAAGGCCCTTTATACAAGCCAATTATAGGCAAGGAGTGTTGCTAGAAACATTCTTTTGACCAATAATTGGCCAGTGTAGAGGTGGAGCAGTAACATTCGAGGAGCAGGAACATCTTTTGTGCGGGTGGTAAAGTTTATCACTTTCTGCGGCCCATCTCCTTGTGTAAACAGGCGAATTGCAGCGATAGCAATAAACTTAAATGGCTACGAACTGCAAATGAGTTGCCCTTCTAGGACAGCTACGACATCTAGACATATTTACTATCACCCAATGTCCCACAAAAATAAAACCAGATTAAAAACTTTTTACATGTTTTTATTGAACAGGGAAATGCTTTTCAAGGGAGTGAAAGGTCAGAAAGACTTGTGAAAATCCAGGATTCCATTTTTGCAAGAACAGAATTTACCATATATATATATATATATATATATATATATATATATATATATATATATCCAATGAAGCTATTTTTAAACGTTTTAGACCGTACAAATGGATTCAAGGTTTCTATAAAGCCTATGGAAATACTTGTGCAAATGTTATTAGCAGCTAATATGAACAATTAAGCAATTTAAACTAAACTGTGTGCCTAGTAATGTGTATTGTTAAATTCCCACACCGATCACTTTACAGAGTGCCTCAGAAATGTGATAGCTTGTGAGCTTTTTACAATAAAAACAGTCATGGATATTAAGGATTTACTTTCTCACCTGTAACTCTTTAGAGTAATAGCAGACAAATTTCACAATCACACTACCAGGTAAGCTTCACTGTCATATGAACACTACCGCAGTATGGCATTTATGGTATTTCCTTAATGACTTGCTTAGGAATAGGAGACCTTCCACTTATTGCTAAGGTGAAACACATAGTGAGTAAATAGATTTCTGTGCCTACTTTTATATGAGTAAAGTAAACCATTGCCCCATGAATATACCAGGTGGCTATAGATGTCTGATTGAAGGGTGTAATAAATATTGTAATTGCACCTATATAATACTAAATAGAACACTGTAAGGGGCTAAATGCAAGGAGTACCATCAGATAAAATTATAAGGGTACTATCTGACAAAAGTAACATGTTTAAGCCAATCTCTCGCCAGGATTTCTGCAATAACGTATTTACTGTAGAACTTTACTGTAGAACTTTGCAGGTTACAGTACAGGTTTCATAGTGGATAATCTTTACACACACTTGAGTGCTTGACCCTAGTGTTGGAGGTAGGTGCTTGAGAAAAGTTGCAGCAGTGCTTGCAGAGTAGAGTGTAAAGGAGAGAAGTTTGCCAGAGGAGCCCTAACCCAATGTAGTTTTGTACTCTGCCGGAACCTTAAGAGATATCTTGAGTGAAGTGATACTTGTGCTCACATTTAGACACTGTCTTATCGCCTTCTGCCCTCTGGTAGTGTAAAACCCATCCCAATAGGGTAGTACGAGCCCGAGTCGTGGTTATCTGGGTGTAGCTAGGTGTCCGGGTCTTACCAATTACCTGCACTGCGCAGTAGGATACGTAGACCATTTTTTACTGGTTGCTTTGTCCTACTGAGGCTAGTTCCTATCTCTTTCAGGATACTGCCTTGAACTTTTAAGATGTGTGCCCAGCATGGGTCAGGGAGTTAATTGGTGACTTCTCTCCCTTGTGTGTGCTTAGCACTGCATAGTATAAGTGGCTGTTTGCATAGAGGAACTATTGCATATTTAGGCAAGTGGGATTTCTCACTGATTTTACATGGCCAGCATTTCTCAAACTATGAGGCTCACCTCACTAGTGGAACGGGGGGCGCGGACTCATAGTCCGTGCAATTTATCTTTTTTTTTTAAAGATACGCCGAAAACCTACTCCAGTCCTCAGCTGGCGTAGGTTATCGGCCGTGCGCACCGCGCAGTCCGCCTCTACATAAATCTCCGTAGTGCCGGAGATGCGGGGGCAAAGTTTTTTTTGGACGTGCTGACCCTTTGCCTTTTCTTAAGCTACCCAGGAGACACTCCTATCCTGGGGCTGTGAATAGGAAAAGTGGTGTGAGAGAAGAGATGGGGTAAAAGGGAAGCTACCACTGGAAGGAGAGGTGAGGGAAGTCAGCGTTGCTAAAAGTGCTGAGAGGGTAGGAAGGGGTAAAAACTGCCAGATAGGTAGAGAGGCGGAGATGTGAACAGGACTGCTGCTCTGTGCTATTGGTTTCCTACAGGTGGAGCAGTATATAATGTTGTACTGCTATGTTATTTCTGCACTGTAGTGTTGGTTTCCTACTGATGGAAAAATCAGTTTTTCTGCACTGCTATGTTTACTGCACGTGGAGCAGTATTTTTTACATGGAGAGCTATACACACTGTCAATATAGAAAGTGTTAGCCTGTGTGTGAGGTAACTAGCTTTGGGTTCTTGAAAGGCTAATCTGCCTGAAGCAAGGGGGATTTATCTAGGTAGATTTAATATTCAGCCATCTCTTATATTCTTTCACATAGTTATCCAGCTTTCTCAGGACCCTGAAAGGTAAATCTGGCTAGGATTCAGAACTTAGCAGTTTTATCACATGGTAGATTTGCCAATTACAGCTTCCCAGGGATTCTCAACTAGCGTTTCTTGGCTCCTGAATTAAAAAAATCTAACTAGTTATTCTATAATATGAGAATTGGGAACCTAGGCAGATATGGCTGCCCAGGAAAGCTGGGTAACAACCTGTTTGGAACTGTGATGAAAGATAAATTGATCATGTAAAACATTCAGAATGAATGCTGGGCTGTGTATTTATCATGTGCAGTATCAGTTCTGTGGGCATCATTGTGTCTTCATTCAGCTTTCCCAGCAATCTGAGTAGAAATGTGTATTGCTGTATATGGGAGGTGGGATTCATTACTATAGATTGTAACCAGGTAAACTTGGAATTTAGCAGTCTGGGAGAAGGTTGGGAGAGAAGGAGGGGTCACATTTGCCATATAACTCCTTTACCAAAGCACCAAAAACTCAGTGGTTTTTAAAAAGGAAAATGTATTAAGTATCCAGGGGACAGACAATTGGCTGTAAAAATGGAAAGGCTTTCAGTTTCAGCAAATTATCAATTTACCAACAGAAGTAAAAGTCATCAACCAGTAAACAATGTTATCTAGCACCTGAAGAGAAGGCTTCTAAGGAGAACTACATTAATTATTAAATAAAGCACAATAAATGAATAAGAAAATAGGATTAACACTACCATTGTAACAAACTTACAATATATAGATACTATTATTAACAGTCTAATTCGATGAAACCACACTTTTCTAGTGAACAAAATAAGTAAATTAGCTGTGCTGTGAAATGGCTCAAAAGAGACAATCTCAAAGAACGCAGGGGGTCAAGAAACATTAAGTACGTTGATCACTAACAACTAGCAAATAACATGACGATTATGGCTAAACTTAGGCCTGTACTGTCATGTATTTACCTGGTTGCTCTGCAGTGCTGCAGAGGCAGAGGCAGGCTGACATTCCCATACACGCCCAGCCGGCTGATGCCGCAGATAAGCAGCCTATCAGAGGTAGGGGGCAGGAGCGAAGCTGTGCAGGAGCACCGAGCCAATCGCGAGCTGCCAGGCGCTTCATGCAAATCAGGGGCGGTGTATTTAAACAAGCAGCTGAGGCTCAATAGCTGCCAGTGATAGTTTTGCCTTGCTTACTACACCAGCATTACTCTGTGTTCTGACTCCCTGTATTCCTGACCTCTGCATTTGTTACCTGACTTTGGCTTGTTATCTGATTTTGTACCTCGCTCCTGACAGTGTTTCTGACCTTGGCCTGTTTATACGGTATTCCCTTTGTATTGTGATTTTGTACTGTTTTGCTATCTTGGATTTGACCTCTGGCTTGTTCTCTGACTGTGCTTTTTGGTTCTGATTTGTGGTTTATACGTACCTGGCTGGTTTGACTCGGACTGCTGACTTTTCTCCTTGTCTGGCCCTGCACTTAGTAGCGTAGGGACTGCCGTCCAGTTGGGGTCTGCTACCTAGGGCAGTACGTCCAAGTAGGTAGAGACAGTGGGCTGGGTTCAGTTAGGGCTCACTGTTCCCCTACGGACGTGACATTATCACTGGCCAACATTTACTGAGTTGCTCACTACCTTCCCAATGGATGCAATGACTGCAGTAGCTGAGCAAATGCAACGTCTCACTTATACAGTGCAGGATCTTGCACAAAGAGTGCAGCAGCAAGAGGTTTCCCAGACACATTATGTTGCTGTAACTCACGCTATCCCCGAAGAACCCCCAGTTCAGCTGCCTGGTAGGTTTAGTGGGGATAGAAAAAGTTTTTTGACCTTTCAGGAGGGCTGTAGATTGTATTTCCGTCTCCGTCCCCAGTCATCTGGTGATGAGGTCCAGAGAGTCGGTATTGTTGTTTCACTCCTGCACGGGCCACCTCAAGAGTGGGCCTTTTCGTTGTCTCCAGGTGCTCCTGAGTTGGTCTCGGTTGATGCCTTTTTTGCAGCTTTGGGCCTTTTGAATGATGACCCTGACAGGGCAGCTGTAGCGGAGACACACTTGACTACTCTGAGACAGGGTAAAAGGCCGGTTGAGGAGTATTGTTCTGAGTTTCGCCGGTGGTGTGTTCCGTCTGGGTGGAATGACCCGGCACTTAGATGCCAGTTTAGGTTGGGTTTAGCTGATCACCTGAAAGACTTGCTGGTTGCTTACCCTACCCCTGACACCCTTGATGAAGCTATGACTTTGGCTGTTAGATTGGACCGACGTTTTAGGGAGAGACATTGTGAGAGGTCTGAGACTCCACTCCCATGCACCACTGCTACTCCAGTTCCTGTTACTCCTGGTTTTACAGCTGAGCAGGTCGTGCAACTGGGGGCTTCTGCTACAGATCCTTCACGTGAACGCAGAACCTCCCGTCGTATCCAAGGTCGCTGTTACTACTGCGGAGGGGCTGACCATCTCATTGCTGAATGCACAAAGAAAAAGGTCAAGCCAGAGGGACTCCAGGGTCTAGGTGACTTGCAGGAAGGTCACCTAGGCCGTCAGGTATTTTCTGTTGTGTCAAAAAAGTTTTTGCTCCCTGTAAAGATTTCTTATTTATCTAAGTCTGTATCAGGGACAGCATTTGTTGATTCAGGGTCAGCATGCAATTTTGTGGATGCATCCTTTGCCAGGCGTGTGGGTCTTTCTTGTTTGCTTCTCCCTGATCCATTACGTGTAGTTGCTGTAGACTCCACGCCATTGGTTAAAGGAGCAATCCAGTACTGCACCCCTGAGATTGAGATGTTGGTGGGCTGTGTGCATTCAGAAAGATGTACCCTGTTGGTTATGGAGGGCTTATCTTCTGATGTGTTGTTGGGGTTACCATGGCTACAATGTCATAATCCTATGCTTGATTGGGACTCAGGGGAATTAACAAAATGGAGTCAGAAATGTTTTGGTAAATGTATTCCAGTAACTCTAGGTTGTCAGGAGGTGGAACAAATCCCTGCCTTCATTCGTGACTTCTCTGATGTTTTTTCTAAATCTCAGTCAGAGGTCTTGCCCCCCCATAGGTCATATGACTGTGCCATTGACCTGTTGCCTGGGGTCAGATACCCTAAGGGGAGGATTTATAATTTGTCTGGTCCTGAGAGGACAGCTATGAAAGAGTATATAGCAGAAAGTCTTCAGAAAGGACACATCCAACCCTCTGTTTCTCCTATGGGAGCAGGCTTTTTCTTTGTAGGGAAAAAAGATGGTGGTCTCCGACCCTGTATTGATTACAGAGAGTTAAACAAAATTACTATAAAAAACCAATATCCATTGCCTTTGATACCAGATCTGTTTAATCAAATTCAGGGAGCAAAATGGTTTTCTAAACTGGATCTCAGGGGGGCATATAATCTCATTCGGATTCGTAAAGGTGATGAGTGGAAAACTGCATTTAACACCCCGGAAGGACATTTCGAATATCTAGTTATGCCTTTCGGGTTGTGTAATGCTCCTGCGGTTTTCCAGAACATGGTAAATGATATTTTCCGTAACTATATAGGTAGATTCATGGTAGTTTATCTTGACGATATCTTGATTTATTCTGAAAATTGGTCCGTTCATGTCCAGCATGTCCGTCAAATTTTACAAGTGTTACGGGAAAATCATCTGTTTGTAAAATTGGAGAAGTGTGTTTTTGGGGGGCAAGAGGTGTCATTCTTGGGGTACATCTTGACGCCACAGTCATTTCATATGGATCCAGCTAAAGTCCAGGCCATTGTTGATTGGGACCGCCCCACCTCCTTGAAAGCCTTGCAACGCTTTCTAGGATTTGCAAACTACTATCGCAAATTTATCAGGAACTTCTCAGTGATTGTTCGGCCATTAACTGACATGACTAAGAAAGGAGCGGACCTCAACAATTGGCAGCCGGAGGCACTTGAGGCCTTTGAAAAACTAAAGAAGTGTTTTGTTAGCGCACCTGTGCTGGTGCAACCTGACCATTCTAAGCCTTTTGTAGTGGAGGTTGATGCTTCCGAATACGGGGCAGGAGCTGTACTATCACAAGGTTCTGCCACTTTGACCAATCTTCGCCCTTGTGCCTATTTTTCTAGAAAATTCTCCTCTGCTGAAAGGAACTATGACGTGGGGAACCGTGAACTATTGGCAATCAAGTGGGCTTTCGAGGAATGGCGCCACTTTCTCGAGGGTGCACGGGATTGTGTCACGGTCCTTACGGATCATAAAAACCTTACCTTCCTTGAAAATGCTAAAAGGTTAAACCCACGGCAGGCACGTTGGGCATTGTTCTTTACACGGTTTAACTTCATTGTCACATATAGACCAGGATCAAAAAATGTTAAAGCTGATGCCTTGTCCAGGAGTTTTTGTGCCAGTCACCCCCAACAGGATAATCCAGAGCCCATCTTACCCAAGGAGACGGTTGTCTCAGTAATTACTCCTGATCTTGCTACCCAAATTAAAGCACATCAAGATCTGGCCCCAGTAAAGACCCCTGTATCCAAGCTGTTTGTGCCTCCCCAGTTACGGTTACTTTTATTGAAAGAACTGCATGATTCAGTATTGTCTGGGCATCCTGGAGTCACTGGCACAAAGAGATTGGTGGCTCGAAACTATTGGTGGCCAGCCCTGTCCAGAGATGTGGGTTCCTATGTTGCAGCCTGTGCGACTTGTGCACGTGCCAAAGCTCCCAGAACTCGTCCTGTAGGAGAACTTTGTCCGTTACCAATACCTAAACATCCTTGGACCCACATTTCAATGGACTTCATGACTGATCTTCCTGTCTCGCATGGCAACACAGTCCTTTGGGTGGTGGTGGATCGTTTTAGTAAAATGTGCCATTTAATACCTCTGAAAAAGCTGCCTTCGTCAAAGTTGCTAGCTGAGTTGTTTATCAAACATATTGTCAGACTGCATGGTATCCCAGAGAATATAGTGTCCGATAGAGGGGTACAGTTTGTGTCACGTTTCTGGAGGGCTCTCTGTAAGGCCTTGGACATCACTCTGTCATTTTCTTCTGCCTTCCATCCAGAGACTAATGGACAGACTGAGAGAATGAACCAGGCCGTAATTCAAAGGTTACGATGTTATGTTTCTGATCAACAAACCAACTGGGTGAACTATCTGTCCCTCATAGAATTTGCACTCAACAACCATGATAGTAGCTCTTCAGGTACTTCGCCTTTTTTTTTGCAATTATGGTTTTCACCCGCGTCATGCGTCGTTTTCTGGTATGCAGTCTGGGCTGCCTGATGTGGATGCTGTCATAAAAGACCTGTGCACAGTCTGGGCCCAAGTTCAGAAGAACTTGGTTAAAGCCCAGAGCATTCAAAAAGGTAAAAGTGACAAGAAACGTCTTTGTGTTGGTGGATTTGCTATTGGTGATAGGGTGTGGCTATCAACCAGAAACCTTCGTCTAAAAGTTCCCTCTGGGAAGTTGGCACCACGGTTCATTGGTCCTTATGCTGTGTCTGAAATAATAAATCCTGTGGCTTACCGGTTAAAACTTCCCAGATGTCTCCGGGTCCACAATGTATTTCATAGGTCCTTGCTGAAAAAGTACATACCAGCCCTCACATCTTCTGTAAAACCCCCTCCTCCTGTAGTTGTCAAGGGTGAAGTGGAATACGAAGTGGCCCGGATTGTTGATAGTCGCAGAGTCCAAAGATCTGTTCAGTATTTGGTCCATTGGAAAGGTTATGGTCCGGAGGAGAGATCATGGGTTCCTGCTCGTTTCATCCATGCTGACTTGTTAGTCAAGGAATTCCATGATTCCCATCCGGACAAGCCGAGACCAGGTAAGGGTCCAGTGGCCCCTCATAAAAGGGGGGGTAGTGTCATGTATTTACCTGGTTGCTCTGCAGTGCTGCAGAGGCAGAGGCAGGCTGACATTCCCATACACGCCCAGCCGGCTGATGCCGCAGATAAGCAGCCTATCAGAGGTAGGGGGCAGGAGCGAAGCTGTGCAGGAGCACCGAGCCAATCGCGAGCTGCCAGGCGCTTCATGCAAATCAGGGGCGGTGTATTTAAACAAGCAGCTGAGGCTCAATAGCTGCCAGTGATAGTTTTGCCTTGCTTACTACACCAGCATTACTCTGTGTTCTGACTCCCTGTATTCCTGACCTCTGCATTTGTTACCTGACTTTGGCTTGTTATCTGATTTTGTACCTCGCTCCTGACAGTGTTTCTGACCTTGGCCTGTTTATACGGTATTCCCTTTGTATTGTGATTTTGTACTGTTTTGCTATCTTGGATTTGACCTCTGGCTTGTTCTCTGACTGTGCTTTTTGGTTCTGATTTGTGGTTTATACGTACCTGGCTGGTTTGACTCGGACTGCTGACTTTTCTCCTTGTCTGGCCCTGCACTTAGTAGCGTAGGGACTGCCGTCCAGTTGGGGTCTGCTACCTAGGGCAGTACGTCCAAGTAGGTAGAGACAGTGGGCTGGGTTCAGTTAGGGCTCACTGTTCCCCTACGGACGTGACATGTACATTGGAACAAAGTCTCCTCGCATGTAATCAGAATGATTTCCTTTTCCAATTTTACAATCGTCTTCTTGGTAAATCAGATGTGTCCTTTAAATATGAAGGCAAGGTTTAAATCAGTGGTAATAGATATAAATTCACAAATTTACAGCAACTGTCAGTCAAGCTATTGACCCCAAACAATTTGGCCTTCCTGGTGGTTTTCAGTATTTTTTTTTCATATTCAAAGTTTAAAGATTATATCAAGAGATAAAGAAAATAAAATTATGGAAATAGGGTAAAAGAAATCTGCATAAAGAAAATGGCAGATCATATCCTGTCCTATGTAAACTTCAGCACGTCTAAGAACACAAGTTCCAATTCCAAGGAACTGTTTTAATAGGACAGCAAAACAAGGAAACCAAAGAAAAGATAAAAAAAGGGGGTGGGGGCAGGGAAGAGAAGGGAAGTGCCAATGCAGTCCTCAGAAAAACAAAAACAGATGACAGATATATTCCTACATGTATAGGTCATGGTCCAGCTAATTTGCTGCTTAAATGCACAAGGTACAGTATTTTGGAGTCTGCAAAAACTCAGCCTATGGACTCCACAATTTAGCTACCGGCACTGTCCTGCCATTAAATCTTTAAATTCATCCTTCAGCTCTTCTATATAACCAATCACCATCACTTCCTTAAGTCATTCCATCACTGGCGGACTCTGAGTGGACTTTCACTGCCTTAGGATGACCCTATGCGCTGCTGATAGAAGGAACCGAACTATAGATTTTTTAGCTTCCTTCACTGTTCTAGGAAGGATTAAGAGCAATAGGACTGCTGGGTCATTCTTCAGTTGAACCCCTGTAATCTTTTTCACTAGTTCTAACACCTTAGACCAGAAAGGCTGCAGACAGGCACAAGACCACCAGACATGCACCATAGTTCCCTGCTCTAGCTGGAATTACACAATTTGGCTAAAAGAAGCCATCAAAGAAAGCAGCAGACTTATGGTGCATTTACATGGAACGATTATCATTCAAATTTTTGCGGTAACGATTGCATATCAGCGATAATGGGCTTGTGTAAACACAGCGAACGATCAAGCAACGAGTGAGAAATCGTTCATTGTGATCTCAAATTGTTGTTGGTCGTTCATTAAAAATTTGCAGATCGCTTCGTCTAAACAGTCTTTCATAGATTCACCCTATGTGTGAGATAGGCTTATGCGATCCTAAAAAAATCCCAATAAAAATTTCTCCAAACGATATATCGTTCTGTCTAAACGCTGATCATTATAAAAAACACATTGTTACGTTGAAATTGTTAATCGTTCGATTGGGCGAATTATCGTTTTGTGTAAACGCACCATTATGCAGATCTATGATGAAGGGCTCCCCTGGCACCTCTCAGCTGTGACTAATAGGCTACATTCCTGCTTTGTCTAAGTGCTGATTTGTCAAATTGTATAGAGAAATTAAAACCAGAATGAATTAATTATGGAATATCTCCTGACCTGATCCTCTTTCATCGGTATAAATTGGCTCCATCTATTTACAGTACTACTGCTCCCAATATCCATTGCAATATTTTGTTTAAATTTAATGAACAAAAAGGGAACTGAAGGTAATTGCATTCCATAGACTCCTTCTCTGCTCTCCTCCCACATCCAAAAAAGTTAATCTTTGCTATCACTATTGCTTCCCTAGTTCTTAAACTCTGTTCCTACCTATCAACTCTTATATCAAGCAATAATCTTTTTATTTCACCATCACGTCTACCTGCTGATCTAATTCCCCCTACTGCTTTTCTTCTTATACATTAACCATTCCTTCCCATAGGCT
The DNA here is from genome assembly GCF_027789765.1 of Dendropsophus ebraccatus. Classification (NCBI taxonomy): domain Eukaryota; kingdom Metazoa; phylum Chordata; class Amphibia; order Anura; family Hylidae; genus Dendropsophus; species Dendropsophus ebraccatus. Next base: position 114,881,590 of record NC_091455.1, read on the forward strand.
CTAAAAGTCCCCACTCCCTCTCCTACTCACACCTACTATCTCTATCTCTGTTCCTACTTACTGCTGGAGACATTTCTCCTAACCGACTGGTTGCGGCCCATGATGCCCCTACGTGTTACGCTCCACAAAGTTCCGGTGAACGTAACGCGTAGGGGCATCATGGGCCGCAACGAGTAATATTTTAGCAACATTAATAATTTATTTTGTACTTGTTTTATTAGTATATAGAGCTTCGGAGATGGGTGGAAGCTAGCCCTAGCATTATTCTCAGCTTTTAAATGGACTTTCACCACAGATAGTGAGGCCCAGGTGCCCTCTTGGCCAGTCTGGTGAGGCCCAGGCATTGGCTTGGTCTGTTGGGTGAGGCTCCAGTAGAAAAAGTTTGAGAGGCACTGCCATAACCCAAAATGCCTCTTTTATACCTTTAACTATCTACTCAAGCTTGTAGAATCTGCTTAGGTTTTTGGGGTGGCGTATTAATTGATCATTAAATTGACAACTGGATCTTTAAGGGGTTTATTACAAAGAGGAAAACATAAATATCTACAAAAGGGGAGACTAACTAAGGGATAGAAGTATAAGGGAAGGGAGAGGGTGGTAGGAAGGGATGGTGCGAGATAGGAAGTGCCTAACCTTCATTTGTGTGTAACCTTATATACCAGTCACACAAACACACATAGCCCACACATTGCCTGTCCCTGAAACACCTCCAATACTGCCTTGGCCAATCAGCACAGTTCCATTATATTTTAAAGACAATAATGTAAAGGTAAACACGTTCCTGTAGATGGGGTCATTTGGGTAAAATAAGGTCTCTGTCCTTTTGATGACTTCTTTGGGCGTGTTATGCCCATCCACAGGTGACTCTGATAAGGAGGCTTTGAAGTATGCCGCAGGGGCTGGTTTATGGCTTTACGATAGCAGAAAAGCTGTCCTGCAGTTTGACTTCATTCTTATCACTCAGATGGCCAGTTAGCATTGTCCAGCATTTCTGAGTCTCCACTCCATTGCCTCAGGTAGCACCTTCATTTACAAAAGCTCAGTTTAATTATTTACATTCTTTATACAGGATGTGGTCCATGTTGGTTCCAATAAAGCCCTAAGTTCAGACTCCCACCGCTAAACTCTGCGCTGAAGACCTAGCCTACTACTTCAAGCACAAAATAGATGCCATCTAACAGGAGATCTTCCCCCAGTCCCCAGGTAGTGTTGATCCTGTTCCCTCTAGCATTTCCTCCTCATCCCTCTCAGCCTTTGAACCAGTGACAGAGGAAGAAGTCTCGAGACTCCTCTCCTCTTCTCGCCCCACCATCTGGTCTAGTGACCCTATTCCCTCACACTTTTTCCAGTCTCTCTCCTGCTCTCACTACTTACCTAACTCAAATCTTCTCTGGCATATTTCCCTCAACTTTCAAACACTTCATCACTCCATTACTGAAAAAACATTTTCTAGACCCATCCTGTACAGCCAACTATCGACCTGTTTCTAATCTCCCTTTTATGTCTAAACTCTTGGAACATCTGGTCTATTCCCATCTAACACACTCTCTAAAAACTCTCTTCTTGACCCCCTTCAGTCTGGTTTCCATCCTCTCAATTTTACAGAAACTTACAGAAGTCTCCAATGATCTCCTCACTGCCAAATCTAAAGGTGACCCCTCTCTGCTAATTCTCCTGGATCTTTCTGCAGCTTTTGACACTATAGACCACCAGCTCCTCCCCTCCATGCTCCGCTCTATCGGCCTTAAGGACTCTGCTCTCTCCTGGTTTATCTCCTATTTCTCTGACTGCTTTCAGTGTATCATTGCTGGCTCCACCTCATCTTCTCTCCCCCTTGCTGTTGGGGCTCCTCAAGGATCAGTCCTGGGTCCCCTTCTTTTCTCACTTTACCCATTGGACAAATCATCAGCAAGTTTGGTTATCAGCACCATCTCTATGATGATGATACCCAGCTATATACTTCCTCCCATGACATCACCCCACACTTCTACAAAACATCAGTAACTGTTTGCTGTCTCTAACACTATGTTCTATAAATTCCTGGGCTGTCTTGCATGAACTGCATGCTTGAGATCTCCCCAGAGAGGCTCATCGATATTGAGGTCAGGTGGCTGAGATGACCACTTTAGAACCTTCACTGTTTCGAATTGCACAATTGCAAAATGGGCACATGGTCGAGTCGCCAGAAGAAAGCCATTAATGCTCAAAAGCCACAAAGTATCTTGCCTATAATACGCTGAACAGCACAAAGACAAGCCTCAAAACTTCTAGAACAAGGTCATTTGGAGTGATGAGACCAAAATTAAATTTTTTGGCCACAAACATAAATGTTACATTTGAAGAGGTGACAACAAGGCCTACGATGAGAGGAACACCATTCCTACTGTAAAGTACAGAGGTGGATCGCTGATGTTTTGGGGATGTGAGAGCTACAAAGGCACAGGAAACCTGGTTAAAGTTGATGGCAAGATGAATGCAGCAAGTTATCAGCATATACTGGAGGCAAATTTGCACTCGTCAGCCCAGAAGCTGTGCATGGGACATACTTGGACGTCCCAACATGACAACAATCCAAAACACAAGGCCAAGTGGACCTGTCATTGGCTACAGCAGAACAAAGTAAAGGGTTCTAGAAGGCTATCTCAGGGTACTATTACACCAAGAAATTTTCCGACGACTAACGATTAACGATAAACTATCTTAAACGACCGCTAAGGCAAACGACCCGAAATCGTTCGCCCAAGTACACGAAACGATGATCGTTATTTATGATCGTTCTTGCGGTCGTTTAGTCGTCACTATTGCGTCTGTGAATTTTTATTCCACCGAACGATATGCGAACGATGTGCGAACGATGAGCGCACGATCAAACGATAAAAATAGGTCCGGATCCTATTAAAGGATCAACGATTTCTCGTTGGTCGTTTAATCGTTGTCTGCTATTACACAAAATGATTATCGTTCAAATCCGAACGATTTAACGATTTTTCGATCGATAATCGTTCCGTGTAATACCACCCTCAGTCTCCTGACCTCAATATCATTGAGCGACTCTGGGGAGATCTCAAGCATGCAGTTTATGCAAGACAGCCCAGGAATTTACAGGAACTGGAGTTTTGTTTTTACCAGGAAGAATGAATGAGCAGCTTTACCATCTGAGAAAATAAAGAACCTCATCCACAACTACCACAAACACTTCAAGCTGTCATCGATATTAGAGGGGGCAATACACAGTATTAAGAACTGGGGTATGTAAACTTTTGATCAGAGTCATTTAGATGTTTTTGATTGTCATTATGATTTAAAAAGAAAAAACACAGTAGTTTGACAATAAATGGCTTTACTTGACCACTAACCTTGACTGGGAAAAAGTTTATTTTGTTTACATTCCTAATCTCTGATAAAAAGGACAAGAGAGAAAAAATTCTGCTGGGGTATGTAAACTTTTGAGCACAATTGTATATGTATATCTCTGTAATGTCTGATTTTTGTCTATGTATGTATGTATTTATTATTATTATTATTATTATTATTATTATTATTATTATTAATACATATAGCCCAACAATCACTGATGACAGAGCAGTGTGGAATAAGTTGGCGCTATATAAATTAAATGAGAGAGAAAAAAAAGCTTTAATCTGTGTCATCATACCAGTGATAGTAGTCTGAAGGCTTTATGTTCAGCCAAAACGTTTTTCTCTTGCCCAGTTCTTTACCCCAATAAGAGAAACAGATTGCTGAACTCAGGGAGCCAAACGACAACACTGCCGACTGCTAGTGAAAGCGCTCAATGCAGTGAAGTACTAGGTGCATTGCCCCCTGGGAAACATGAATATGCAAAAGAGGAGCCTGTGGAGCCTCATTGAAGAGTCTCAAAACACAGGACTAGCCAGATATCCCTCCGGGAAGGACCCAGCCAAGGGGCAGCTCCTATTAGGAAACCACCAAACACACCATAGTAAGTGGCCCTATAAGTCAGTGTAATGACAAGGGATAAACCAAGGCTAGGTAACCATCCACACACTGCTGTTTCGGGGTGTTGCCCCTCATCAGTGTGGAGCAGGATTCTGGCTAGGTGGGAGCAATTCCTAGTAGAGCCATAAGAGAAAAAGATTGCTGAACTCAGGGAGACCAGCCAAACGACAACACTGCCGGCTGCTAGTGAAAGCGCTCAATGCAGTGAAGTCCTAGGTGCATTGCCCCCTGGGAAACATGAATATGCAAAAGAGGAGCCCGTGGAGCCTCATTGAAGAGTCTCAAAAAACAGGACTGGCCAGATATCCCTCCGGGAAGGACCCAGCCAAGGGGCAGCTCCTATTAGGAAACCACCAAATCCACCATATTAAGTGGCCCTATAAGTCAGTGTAATGACAAGAGATAAACTAAGGCTAGGTAACCATCCACATACAGCTGTTTCAGGGTGTTGCCCCTCATCAGTGTGGAGCAGGATTCTGGCTAGGTGGGAGCAATGCCTAGTAGAGCCATAAGAGAAACAGATTGCTGAACTCAGGGAGACCAGCCAAACAACAACACTGCTGGCTGCTGGTGAAAGCGCTCACTGCAGGATTACACTGTTACAATTACACAGACTTATAGGGCCACTTAATATGGTGGATTTGGTGGTTTCCTAATAGGAGCTGCCCCTTGGCTGGGTCCTTCCCGGAGGGATATCTGGCTAGTCCTGTGTTTTGAGACTCTTCAATGAGGCTCCACGGGCTCCTCTTTTGCATATTCATGTTTCCCAGGGGCAATGCACCTAGGACTTCACTGCATTGAGCGCTTTCACTAGCAGCCGGCAGTGTTGTCGTTTGGCTGGTCTCCCTGAGTTCAGCAATCTGTTTCTCTTATGGCGCTACTAGGCATTGCTCCCACCTAGCCAGAATCCTGCTCCACACTGATGAGGGGCAACACCTCGAAACAGCTGTATGTGGATGGTTACTTAGCCTTGGTTTATCCCTTGTCATTACACTGACTTATAGGGCCACTTAATATGGTGGATTTGGTGGTTTCCTAATAGGAGCTGCCCCTTGTCTGGGTCATTCCCGGAGGGATATCTGGCTAGTCCTGTGTTTTGAGACTCTTCAATGAGGCTCCACAGGCTCCTCTTTTGCATATTCATGTTTCCCAGGGGGCAATGCACCTAGGACTTCACTGCATTGAGAGCTTTCACTAGCAGCCGGAATTGTTGTCATTTGGCTGGTCTTCCGGAGTTCAGCAATCTGTTTCCCTTATGGCTCTACTAGGCATTGCTCCCACCTAGCCAGAATCCTGCTCCACACTGATGAGGGGCAACACCTCGAAACAGCTGTATGTGGATGGTTATCTAGCCTTGGTTTATCACTTGTCATTACACTAACTTATAGGGCCACTTAATATGGTGGATTTGGTGGTTTCCTAATAGGAGCTTCCCCTTGGCTGGGTCCTTTCCGGAGGGATATCTGTCTAGTCCTGTGTTTTGAGACTCTTCAATGAGGCTCCACGGGCTCCTCTTTACATATTCATGTTTACCCAATAAGCCTTTTTCTTACATCTAGAGCAAGGCTCTCTCTGCACTAACACTGGCATGGCTAACTTCCCTGCATGGACAATTCTTTTTTTGTAGTATGGAAGTGAAGCAGCTTAAAGGGTATCTATTATTTAAACAAACTTCTGACATGTCATAGGGACATGTCAGAGGTTTGTATTAATCGAGGTCCTGGGCGCTGAGACCTCTGCTGATCGTTAGAATGAAGGGGAAGATGCGCGCAGCAGCATGCGCTCTGCCTATTCATCTCTGTCTCAATGCTAAAGCCGCAGTGGACAGAATTATTTGGAGCCCTATGAAACTTCTAGTAAGCACTGTTCTGGAAGTTCCATAAGGTTCCATTTTAATTCCATCCACCGCTACTTTAGCAGTGAGACAAAAATTAAGATGTCTTGGCACTATAGTGCTTCGATTTTGTTTTGTTGGAAAATATTGTTGAAAAAATTCAATAAAAACTATTGAACCAGAAATGAAGAGGCAGAGCCCATGCTGATGTCCCTTCATTCTAGTGATCGGCATCGGTCTCAGCACCCAGACCCAGACCGATACAAACTTCTGACATGTGTCTATGATATGTCAGAAGTTTAAATAAATGATAGGCACCCTTTAAGAAATTAAATGGCTGTTGTCTTGTATGCTGTTATTGATGTTTTCAATGAAACTTTATTGGAAATGGTGTGGCCCATGGTCTTCAGTTCCCCTCTTACTAGTTAAAATTTAGATGGTGTAGGATGGTATTGTAATATCAACTGTTCAGTGAAAACTAAAGATATTTACCCTCAAGTAGTAAACTTAATAATTTAGTAAGATATTGCTTACTGGAGATCAGGAACATCCCATTAATATTTTATAGTGTTACTCTTCAAATTGCATTAATCTTGGCAAATCTATCAATGGTAAATGAGTTTGTTAGTGACTTTTGGTCTCTGAACGCAGCTTTAAATATCATCCATTCTATTATCTCAGTGTTTGTGCATTTGCAGTGAGGATGTCAGTTCTCATCTGATCAAGCAGAGCTGCAGGCAGTCAGTGGACACGCATCGATTCGGCTCCCCCCGCCCCCACTTAAACTCCAAATGACCGAACTGCAGTTTTTCATTGCTGTCTTAGGTCATGTGCTGTCTTATAGCTTGTTCTTCCATACTACCTGTGTTTTACCTTAGGATGTTCTCATAGAACTCCCAGTTTTGTTTAGTAGATCATTTTGTTTTTACTTCGCTTATGGCAATGTAGTACATCTGATAGCCAGCTAGTTGCTCCTCTATCAATCCAGTTGCAAACAGTGTTGATTGTGCCATATAAGGTGGGTTCACTTACTGTTTGATTTGCAATTTAGCATACAGTAGTTACCCTATGGTGGTGGTGGTGGTGTTGTCCTTATACAGCAAGTTGATGGGTTACAGAGTTGTACCCAAATTCAGGCTTTGGAGTACAGTTGGGAAAGCTCTGGATCACAGGATGTGTGTGAATGAAGCCTTGGCATCAAATGTGCATTTCCATGGTATGTTAACTAGGTTGACCCCATGGTAGGAGCAAAGTACATTTCTTAATCATAATTGTTATGTCATTGTAGGAGCAACATCCATTTCTTAATCATAATTATTATGTCATTGTACAGCAAGGCAGAGATTTGCTTTTATCATTCATTGGAAAAGGTTGTCAGATGCATTGGTTTTGTAACGTATTCTCATGTCTGGCTCTGACAGTGTTGTACTAACTGCCCCCAGCTCTATACTGAATTGTGCTGCAGCTGTATGCTGACCTAGATTTTTTTTTACCCTAGACTGATAACCACTAGCATTGATTTTCAGTGTACTCTCAGTCTGCACACCCATGTTCAGTAAAAACTAACATCAATTATACTCTATCTAATACAAATGTAGGCTACTTACTTACTGGAATTGTTAGAATGTTTAATACATCCTGAAACGAGCAAATGAGCAAACTTCCAATAAACTATGTCAAGAATCACAGTGATTGGGCCAGTAAAAAATATACTGTTGTCAGGGGCCTAGTCAAACAGAAAGCTGCCAGCTGCCATAGAAGCAACTACACAATTATAAGAAAATTATTTTCTGCCTGCTAGCAGATTCCATTACGGGAAACTCACAAAATAAGTACCAGCTCCTGGTATGTTCAATAGGAGATGTAAAGCTACCATGGCAGATGGAAAAAGTTGCTAGCAGTTGATCAAAGCTACCCTGAGATACATAAAGGACCAACTACAGTGGTGTCTTGGATTATGAGCATAATTAGTTTCGGGGCCATGCTTGTAATTCAAATCCACTCTTAAACCAAAGCAAATTTTCCCATAAGAAATCATAGAAATGCAAATAATTGGTTCCACACCTCAAAAATAAATATTTATTATTCTGAATAACATGTAACACTAATGAAACAAACATTCAGAAATAGCAGAATATGTAATATTATAAGTTACTGTACAGTAATGGAGAGGATGGGAAACACAAGGTCTGACAGAGACTGCAGGGAGCATTAAGGAATAAGCAGGACAGATGAGGGCACATACATGCAGCACTCTCTGTCCTGGGAGAGAGGGGTTACAGCTATGGAGAGATTATCTCCACAGTCCTGTCCCCTGCTTTGATTTGGAAGGTGAGGGAGACTTCCTGGGTCAGAGTACAGTGCTGTAGACCCCGCTATGCAGACCATGCCCCTCCCCCACTCCCCCTCCCACCCAGTACAGGGAGCTCTTAAACCAAAACAATGCTCTTAAACAAGTCAAAATTTTGAAAAACTGTGAGCACTTAAACCAAAACGCTCTTAAACCAAGGTACTACTATATATATGATCAAAACAAAATTTAGCAGGTTCCTGATAAAAAAAAAAACACCAAGGCTTTATTTCATGAAGTCCATAAAATCATTCTACAAAAATCCCACTGTTTCCAATAAAAAAATTCTAGACATGTTTTGGCCATGTCTTGGCCTTGATCCCAGCATATCAGGTAGGGGAGCACCACACAGAACACAACCACTTAACCAGAAGAACTTATAACTGGAGACAACATCCAAATGGAAAATTGCTTCAATTCAGTGTAGAGATATTAAAGAACAGTATGTTCCAGGGGTAAGAGGACCACCTCTTCCAACTTTACAGTTAGGCCTCATTCACATGTCCAGTGTTTTTCACGGAGCATGATTTTTTTCTGCTCCGTAAAAAATCTGTTGAATGCATCCATTTGAATGCGCTGGGTTGAGGTGTGGTGAGTGGTGACAGGAGCTGGGGAGATAAAATTGTCCATGGTCGTGGATCTGCAACCACAGACACAGGATGTGTGAATATGGCCTACCTATCACTAAAAACTAAAACTTTTGACATAATCTAGGAACAAACTGGAAAATGCAACAGCAACCTGCACGTGCAAGGGCTTACTGCACATACTCCCTCGAGCGTGCACACGATAAAAACCTGTTACAAAGATTTTTTTTTAAATGAGGTTCTTAGCGAACTATTTGATCAAACAGAATGTGCCACCTCACTACGCCAAGGTAACCCCAGAGAGATGGTCCTACTCTAGCAATAACCTCACTAATCTAGGGACATGTCAAAAGTTTTTAACTGGTTGGGATCTGAGTGTTCACACCCTGACCAATCACTAGAATAAGTGGGAATAGAATTGTGCTGCTGCTGCACAAATGATCTATTATCTTATATGAATTTGCCCACTGTGTACAATGATGATTATTTTTTAATCAGATAGCTTTTATTGAAATTTTTTGGTTATATAACAATAAAGACACAACAGAAAAATATGCATATGTGCTCATAACGTGGCATGTGTATGCATCCTATAGTAACATATTAATCACATGTCAGTAACAACAATTAGAACATGCTATTAAAGATGGGTACATATAAACAATCATGCTATGCTTAAAGACTAAACACCAGACAAAATGTTTCAGGCTATGACATTAAGAATAATTTGCAGTGGGTTTATACATAGTTCCTCTTAACATGTACCTTTATTTACCTTTGACTGGAACTTTTAAACTGTGGGGGGATCAGGCTAAATCCAATGCGCTGCAATGGTTTTTCTTACTAAAAGTATCCCCTTAATAGCTAACTCCTCGCACTCCTCAACCCCACTGAGACCCAAAATGCCTAACAGACATGCTTTCCGTGAAGTTGGTACAAAGATAGTGTAGGCCTTCAATATCATGTGCAACACCTTTTTCCAGAAATCGCTCAACATCCTACATTCCCATAGAATGTGCCCTAATAAAGCTTCATACTCCATACTAAACTTTGGAAAGTAAGAAGTGTCATGGATACTATTGTGGTGAACCCCTGGAGAATGTTGTGGCGGTGGGACGGCCGGTCACTTGCTAGATGGAAGTGTGATGCCAGATACAGCTGGACCTTAAGGTTTTGTCACGTGACGCTAGTGCCTGGTGGGCACACAGGTGTGATGGCACGCCTGCTTTTATTTTACTGGCTGTACCTTTTCCCCCTGTGGTCGGTGTCCTGTCGAGTTGCTGCAGGGTCCCTTGGGATAGTGTAGTCACAGAAGAACTGTGCCTGTGTATTGACCTTCCTATAGTCTTCACTTTATGCCCACTAGCTTTGGCTGAACTGTACTAACGGGTGACACAGGCCCCAGACCTTGTTACCTGGGCTGAGCGGAATGGTCAGAATTTTCTGGTTACACCCGTGCTGTGAGATGGAGTTCATAGACTTTCCAGTAACTTTGCTCCACCCGGATCAGTTCCTAGCTCTTTAGCTCTTTTGCGGATACTGTCCTGCACTGTAGTTGCTTCTAGTCCTCGGCGTGGGTTGAGGTGATCTATTTGCTAGTCCTCTCTTGTAGGGTTTAGCACTGCATCACACAACGTGTTGGGACACCACACACTTAGAGTGCATTGGAAGCAGGCTTTTATATACTCTACATAGAAGATGCATATTGATATCTTGGGTGTTAGGGACTACACCTCCCTCCACTCCTCATCAGTAATGGCCCCCAAATCCCTTTCCTTTCACTAAGTCAGTATACAAGATATAATTTAACATATCATAAGTAGCTATGCATATGGCCGTTGTTTTCTCTTGCAATTGTAAAGCATACCATAATTGTAGGAATTGGTAAAAGTATCTATAAGGCATGTGTCAGGACGGGACAAGTAGGGACAAGACACTACAGTGGGCCCTTGGTCTCAACCCCCCCTCTGTCCCTACCTACTTGCCTCAATCGGCACTAGGCGGCCACGGACAACCACAAAGACGTTCCCTACACTGAGTACGTGAAACACAGAACAAGACAGACGGACAAACACAATAGAGGATAGTAAAACAGGCAGGGTCAAAACCAAACGGGCAGCGCAGTACAAAACAAGTAACAATCGGATAGTCAAAAGTCAAAGCCAGAGGTCAGGTAACACAGTCAAGCAAGCAGAGGGAGTTAGGATGGGGATCGCAGAAATAGACAAGGGGAGCTGGGACCAGGGTGTTAACCTAATAGCCAGCGCTGAGACACTGCCTCAGCTTGTTTTTATGCTGACCAAGAGCCCCGTCTGGATCCTCATTGGACCGGTGCTTTGATCTCCCAAACTCCAGACAGGCAGAGGAATCTGTCAGTCCAAGAACACTGCTAAGCTGCAACAATCAAGGCTAGTAGTGAGCAGTGTAGCCCTTGCACTGCCAGGAGGCTGAAAGGAAAGCGAGTGTGTCAAACAAAAAGCAAAACAGGCCCACACCAGGATTCAGTGCCCATTCCTGACAGCATGAAGGTGTTCAAAAGTAACAAAATTACTATTCACTGTTAGCTGATATAGGAAACAAGAGTTGTGCATTTTCCAACGGTTTTGGATTCCGCCATATGTGCACATATAGCGTAAAGCCAATAATTTTCAACAGGAGCTTCATCTTGTCCCAGACTTTAATCATAAGAGTTAGAGTGGGAACCATTTTATCCCTCCACAACTTCTGTTGCTATTGTGGGTGGTGTTTGGCCTGTAATCCACGTTACCAATTTACTGGATTGACTTGGTGGGTCTGTCTCCCCCCCATCCCCTGATATGTACGTAACTGTAATGCCAAATAATATACAGATTTACTAATTCTCACACCTTTTTTGTGTCACACCAATTCCCGGAAGATTCTTTGTATTTTGTAGAACCATTTTAGGGGCACCCATACTGGACCATTATGTATGCAATAATTATACAATAATTGTGGCATAAGGGTCATCATTTTCAATAAATTCTCACTTCCCAACTGACAGGGGGAGGCACCATGCATTTTCTTTCTGTGTAAACTTAGTAAGCAATGGCCCCTGCAAATGTGTAAGAGAAAAGGAGTCTCAGTCTGACTGACTGAGGGTCCAAGGGCATCACTATTGACTTGGTCCAATTATTGGACAGACCAGACCTAGTTTTTATTCCTTAATCAAAATTGTAATACGGGGAGGGGAGGAAAGGGAGGAAAGACAAACCTCAAGACCCACTTCACATACACACAAAATTTTAAAAATAGCATTGTTTTTCACAAATTATATATATGTTGTTTTTAGTAATAAGCGAGCATGCTCGTCCGAGCGTGGTACTCGATCGAGTATTAGGGTACTCGATGGTACTCGGTACTCGGATGAGCATCTTGCGATACTCGAGAAAATCTCATCATCCATTTGGGCGCTATTTCTCAGCCAATAAACATGCAGGAGACTCTTTGGTACATCCTGCAATCACGTGGGACCCATACATGTCGATAGCAGCGATTGGTTGGCCAGATAAGATGACCCTGCCATATAAAACGCGAAGCCAGCAGTGCAGACGCATGCTGTGAGAGATTAGGGACAGAGCTGCTGCTTCTCAGGGAGAGCGTCAGTGTAGGATTTAGCGTTCCAGTAGGCAGGGTATATACTAGCAATACAAACAAACAGCCCTTTTCAGGGCTTAAAAGCGTTTTTTAATAATATTACTACAGACTGCTGGCTGGGACTTGCAGTACTGCTACCACGATTTCACCAGCACACTGTGGTGATCAGCTGCTGGCAGAAAGGGGACATTAGGTGTTGCATACAGACCCCTAAGAAGTACTCAGTGTACTCTTTTTTGATTTTGGGGCTGGTGGTCCTGCTGTACTACATTGGATTGCTGGGATTTGTAGTACACCTGCATACAACTTCACTGCTCATTGGACGGGGGTGTCAGAGAGTGTGTCTAGGTCCAGCCACTACCAGACTGTACTGTACAGCTCCCCCTAAACTAGTGGGTACTACACTGTATTGCTGGGATTTGTAGTACACCTGCATAAAACTTTACTTCTCATTGTAAGTGGGTATCACAGAGTGTGTATCTAGGTCCAGCCACTACCACATTGTACCGTACAGCCCCCCCTAAACTAGTGGGTACTACACTGTATTGCTGGGATTTGTAGTACACCTGCATAGAACTTCACTGCTCATTGGACGGGGGTGTCAGAGAGTGTGTCTAGGTCCAGCCACTACCAGATTGTACTGTACAGCGCCCCCTAAACTAGTGGGTACTATACTGTATTGCTGGGATTTGTAGTACACCTGCTTAAAACATCCCTTTTCATTGTAAGGGGGTATCACAGAGTGTGTATCTAGGTCCAGCCACCACCACATTGTACCGTACAGTCCCCCCTAAACTAGTGGGTACTATACTGTATTGCTGGGATTTGTAGTACACCTGCATAGAACTTCACTGCTCATTGGACGGGGGTGTCAGAGAGTGTGTCTAGGTCCAACCACTACCAGATTGTACCGTACAGCCCCCCCCTAAACTAGTGGGTACTACACTGTATTGCTGGGATTTGTAGTACACTACCCCTCAAGTGATGATCCCTTTGCATGAGACATTTTCCAGATCCTCAAGGATCAAAGTCAAATTCAAAATCAAAACAGCGGTGCAGGGAGAGGTGGTAAGTCACATTAGGCAGGGAATGTTACCCCAACTGCTGCAGTCAAATTGAAAATCAAAAGGGTGGTGGGGGTAGAAGTAAGTAGTTAAATTTGGAGAGAATGTTACCCCAACTGCTACAGTCAAATTGAAAATCGAAAGGGTGCTGGGGGTAGAAGGCTACTTGTTGGCTACTGCTGGGCCTTAACTGGCATCCATGTTGACTACTGGTGTGCCTGCCCTTGCCTCCTCGTTGCTGGGCCTTAACTGGCATCCATGTTGACTACTGGTGTGCCTGCCCTTGCCTCCTTGTTGCTGGGCCTTAACTGGCATCCATGTTGACTACTGGTGTGCCTGCCTTTGCCTCCTTGTTGCTGGGCCTTAACTGGCATCCATGTTGACTACTGGTGTGCCTGCCCTTGCATCCTTGTTGCTGGGCCTTAACTGGCATCCATGTTGACTACTGGTGTGCCTGCCCTTGCCTCCTTGTTGCTGGGCCTTAACTGGCATCTATGTTGACCTACTGGCGTGCCTGCCCTTGCCTCCTTGTTGGCTACTGCTGGGCCTTAACTGGCATCCATGTTGACTACTGGAGTGCCTGCCCTTGCCTCCTTGTTGCAGGGCCTTAACTGGCATCCATGTTGACTATTGGTTTTGGACAACACAGATTACTGGGTGTTCACCCTCCTGGACCCTCGGTACAAACCAAACTTTTCCACTGTCATTCCTGCCAAGGAACGCAGTATGAGAGTGAATCAATATCAACAGGACCTGGTGCAGAAGCTGAAAATGTACTTCCCATCTGACACCACTAGCGCCAGAGTACGTAGTTCTGTGGGCCAAAGACTGGGGGAGAGGAGCGGTGGAGCAGGCAGCTTGTCAAGGGGCAAGGGAACACTCTCCAAGGCCAGTTTCATGGCACCCCAGGAAGACTATGTCAACCGTCCCCAGTCTAGACAGAGTAGGGGGGAAGCCTTCAGGAAGATGGTGAGGGAGTACCTTGCTGACCATACAAACGTCCTTACCGATCACTCTGCTTCCTGGATACGTGGCCCTAACTGGCGCTTTACGCCTTGGAGGTGCTGGCCTACCCTGCCGCTAGCGTGTTGTCAGAGCGGGTCTTCAGTGCAGCTGGTGCCATCATCCCTGATTAGCACACTCGCCTGTCAACTGACAGCGCTGACAGGTTGACGTTTATAAAAAATGAACAAAGCCTGGATTTCACCTGAATTCAACTGTCCACCCGGGGAAAGCAGCTCAACATGAAGATTCTTGGTATCTCCTCTCCTCCTCCTCTTCCTTCAATTCTCAGCCAACTGCCAAGTCTTCTTCCGCCATGCAGGGTCTGGCCTAATTATATGGAGGCTCAATTACTTCCTCACTCACTTCAAAAGGTTCTCTAAAGTGTCCTCACTGCCATGCTCTGACATCACACTATGTCTGCGGAGGAGCGGGACTGGTTGCCGGGGGCCTGCCGATCGTGCCCCTGCCAACCAGCCAGCTGTTTTATTTTTTTTTTGGTCTAGCTGTGGCCGAGGCCTCACCACCCCCAGTCGAGAGGCATCAGGTGTACCCTTGATGGTGACTGACAGCTGGCCTAGTCAGTTAGCTGTCAGCACCCGGGTTCATGTCCACTAAATATCCTAGCCCCTGGACTCACTCCAATTTTTGGGTGGGCTCACTTGCTTCCTCACTCACTTTTAATGGTTCTATGTGTGCTCAATGCCATGCAGTGTCTGGCCTAATTTTTGGGAGGCTCACTAGCTTCCTCACTCACTCTTAATGGTTCTATGTGTGCTCAATGCCATGCAGTGTCTGGCCTAATTTTTGGGAGGCTCACTTGCTTCCTCACTCACTTTTAATGGTTCTCTGTGTGCTCAATGCCATGCAGTGTCTGGTCTAATTTTTGGGAGGCTCACTAGCTTCCTCACTCACTTTTAATGGTTCTCTGTGTGCTCAATGCCGTGCTGTATCTGGCCTAATTTTTGGGAGGCTCACTAGCTTCCTTACTCACTCTTAATGGTTCTATGTGTGTTCAATGCCATGCAGTGTCTGGCCTAATTTTTGGGAGGCTCACTAGCTTCCTCACTTTTAATGGTTCTCTGTTTGCTCAATGCCGTGCTGTGTCTGGCCTAATTTTTGGGAGGCTCACTAGCTTCTTCACTCACTTTTAATGGTTCTCTGTGTGCTCACTGCCATGCTGTGTCTGCTATAATTTTTGGAAGGCTCACTTGCTTCCTCACTCACTTTTAATGGTTCTCTGTGTGCTCACTGCCATGCTAGGTCTGGTTTAATTTTTGGAAGGCTGACTGGCTACCAATTCTACCTTGTTTACTCTGTCCTCACCGCCATGCTGTGTAAAGCTGAATTTTTGGCTGGTTCATGATATGCTACCTCTGTTTTAATGGTTCCCTGTGTTCTCACTGCCATGCTGTGTCAGGTTAAGTTTTTGGGTGGTCCATATGCCTACCTTTGTTTTAACCAGGCAGTTGCACAGAACTAGACATAATGGTGCCATTAGGCAGCCTCAAAGGCATGCATACATGCTGCCCCTGCTGTTTCCTGTCCATTTCCGTTGTGTTTACATCAATTTCTGAGGTTGACAGGTTTTCACACAACCTTCCCTCTACCGAACTGCTCGAGTCTCCCATTGACTTCAATGGGGTTCGTTACTCGAGTATCGGGAGATATTCATTTCGAGTAACGAGCACCCAAGCTTTTTAGTACTCGCTAACACTAGTTGTTCTGCAGCATATTTTATTGAAAAAAGAAGTGAATTACAATTAGTGTCACAAAAAGAAAAAACTAAACCTCGTATGGTTTTGTAGATGAAAAAAATAAATGAGCAGTGGCTTTTCAATCACGAAGAGGAAAAACTAAAGAGCAAAAATTAAAATTGGTTTGGTCACGAAGGAGTTAATTTTACTGCTACTTGTGTTGGTTTATTATGGTTCTTGGGAGATTATTTGGTTGTACCTAATATTTTTTTCACTGTACTTCTTGACAAGCTCAATGTATGTTTATTGCAAATTATTATACCTTTGTAATTTGTTTAAAAACCAACAAAATTATTAGAATTCTTTGGAAATAAATTAAGCTACCTATAGATATTTGCATTATCTAGAGTCACCAGGCATGTTTTACAGTCTTGATCATAAATAGGATTATGGGTGTCCGCACATGTTCAGTTTTATATATAGAAAGATACAGAACTTTGGTCTGAAGTCAGGACTTAGGTCCACTGGTGCCAACTAACTGTACTTTAGCAGTGTTGCTTCTTTTCTTTATCTAGATTGATATAACAAATACTACTTAACATTTTTTTAATCCACTTCTGGTTTTAGCTTAAAATGACACTGTCACCCCCTTTTTGCATTATGACTCTTCTACACAGGTGTAAAGGGTAAATTTAGCAGTTTTCATACCTCATTTTCTACCATACCTCATGATGCTTGTTCCAGTAAAAAGTGATCTTTTATCATCTTGGATTGGGATACCTGAGCGGGGCTTAATGGCCAAAGCGCAGCATCATCGCCACATAGGCCACGCCTCCTCAGCGGCCATTGGTGTGGGCCAATCTAGTGGGGGTGGGGCCTGGACCTTTAGGCCGTCCCTTCCAATGGCTGCTAAGGGGGAGGGGCCTATGTGGTGATGATCTCACAGAGGGGGTGTGGCTAAGTGCCACTTCTGTCATGAAGCCCCGCCCACGTATGCCAATCCCAGATGATAAAAGATCACTTTTTACTGGAACAAGCATCATGAGGTATGATAGAAAATGAGGTATGAAAACTGCTAAATTTACCCTTTACACCTGTGTAGAAGAGTCATAATGCAAAAAGGGGGTGACAGGGTCACTTTAAATAAGCATAAAAATTGGATTGAAAGTTTATGCTTTATGACGTAAAGATTAGTTACCTACTGTATGTTTACTGATTTTTCACAGCTTAAAGCGTAACGTAATTTTGCAGGAACAGAAATCACTTTCTCGGTTTCTTCTACACTGTAAAACCATCACTAATGCTATGTTGTTAGCTTCTTCAGTCAATAATTCCACGAAAATAAGCAAATACACTTTGTACTCATCCCCTCCTGGATACAGAGGCTGTTGAATGGCTGCTGAATGGATGACGCTCCCCAGCTCATACCTGTACCAGATGTCTGGATCTGGAATTCATCCTCGCTTTCCCTCTCATCCCTGACCCTGCTTACAGTGAAGGAAATAATTATTTATTCAATTGCTGAGTTTGTCCACTGACAGACATGAACAGTCTATAATTTTAAGAGTAGGTTAATTTCAACACTGAGATAGAATATCAAAAATAAAATCCAGAAAACCACATTGTATAAATGATATAAGTTTGTTTGCATTTTGCAGACAGAAATACAGTAAGTATTTGATACCTCTGGCAAACAAGACTTAGTACTTGGTGGCAAAACCCTTTAATGGAAAGCACAGTAGTCAGACTTTTTTTTTAGCTGATGATAAGTGTCCTCCATAAATTTTTGGGGGATTAAGGTCTGAAGACAGGCTAGGCCACTCAATGACCATAATGTACTTCTTTTTGAGCCACTCCTTTGTTGCCTTGGCTGTATGTTTTGGGTGATTGTTGTGCTGGAAGACCCAGCCACCACCCATTTTTTTAACATCCTGGTGGAGGGAAGAACGTTTTCACTTAGGATTTTACGATACATGGCTCCATCCATTGTCCCATTGATGCAGGGAAGTAGTTCTGTACTCTTAGCAGAGAAACACCCCCAAAACATAATGTTTCAACAGAACAGTCAGACTTTGCTGGTCATATAATCTTTATAGTGAACTCTGTAAACAGTACAGATTCAATATAGCAGATATGAATTTGTTGAATAGTTTCTTTATGTGCATTATCATATGTTACCCACTTAAAGGCATTGTCTGATCTTCTTAAAGTAAAACTTAATCTTACTATGAAGTGGTGTTCCCTACTTGCCATGTTAGTCACAATAAACACTTCTGATCTGTCCATGAAATGTGATATTAGAAAAAAGAAATCTGAGTAAAAGCAAAACCAGTTTTCTAATTACATATTTCTCACTGAGTTGATTGTATTAGTGTTGTGTGAATGAATGAGAGAGACTGTGGCATGACTCACCACAGAGAGACAGGGAGGCAGTATTGTTCTTGCATTCATTAAAGTGGATCTAAAAGCGGTTTAGTGCATAGCTAGCTGGGTGCAGTAATGCATAGTGTATGTCACATGGCAGGCTATCATCCCTTGTGTAGCACACACACACTTCTTTTATATACACTGTTTCAGTGCTACAAAGTGCAGGCGAATGACTCTGACACTAGGATTCCCTGAAACAACTGTAAATGTTTCTAAGCAGTTCTTGTGCAAAAATCCAATTTACAGACAGTTTTGTATTGCACACATTGGATACAGTTTATATGCTTGGGAATAAGAATATTTGGTCATTTTCCCTGCAGCAGCTTATTATTCTCACAGATGCTTCTGGAATTCTTGATCTAACTTGTTCTTAAGGAGGAAACCTATCTCTTTGGATTTGAGGCAAAATCTTCTCATTTAAAACTTGCCGAATTTACAGATGAATAGCTGGCTAGATGATCTAACTACCAGGAGCTGAGCTAGCAGACATGTGCACTGGCACTGGTTTTGGCAGAGACTACTCTCATTGTGTGACCAAATGATCTTTCTTCCATACATGTGACTATATGTTGTAAAGACAGAGCAGAAATATTAACCTTTGCACTGACAATATACCTTCAGTGAATACTGTAAAGCAGGGTGACAAGTGAAACAACCCCCCAAAATCCACTTAGTTCTGTATTTTGTAATTGTGCTACCTGGTTAAACTCCCTTCTGATAGCTTCCTGCCCAAAGCTGTTGCAGAACATCTTATGTACCTAATGAGAGTAGGAAACGTTACCCAGTTTTGGACTGCTCTTTAGGGCAGATCATCCAAGCAGGCTGGGGTCTGGGTTCAGTTCAGGGCTCAGTATTTACCTCAGAATGACAACTAGCTTTAATTGATAAATCCTTAAAATCTTTGGGGTTTAATATTTCTGATTGCAATTGTATCTGTGGCTTCAGATGTGTTTTGAAATTATTTTGCTCCCTGGATGGTGTATTTCTTCCATTTCAAATAATGCAGTATGTAATGGGCTTTTTACTATCACAGCAATTCATCACAACAATGTTTCAGCCTTATACCTACTGCCATACAATATATAACAGCTCAAAGAGTCTGTCCTTCAAAACACAAAGGGGAAAAATCTACTGCAGTCAATCAGATTTTATTTCTGGATTGGCAAGATAGGATCTAAATTCTAAATTGGTTTGCTAGTAGAGATGAGCGAACCTCGAGCATGCTTGAGTCCATCCAAACCTTATCGTTCGGCATTTGATTAGCGGTGGCTGCTGAACTTGGATAAAGCCCTAAGGCTATGTGGAAAACATGGATATAGTCATTGGCTGTATCCGTGTTTTCCAGACAACCTTAGAGCTTTATCCAACTTCAGCAGCCTCCGCTAATCAAATACCGAACGATTGGGTTTCGATGAACTCGAGCATGCTTGAGGTTCGCTCATCTCTATTTTCTAGATATAATGCCTCCACTTTTGGTCTGCTTAACATAGTCACAGCAGTGTTCCTGCAATACAACAGTCACAATACGACTGTGTGTTACATCAAAGTGTGGTTTCCTGCATTGCAACACAAAACTTACAGCAAGGATGAACTTCATGAATAACTGTCTGATTTAACATATAATTTGCAGAATGTATTGTGCAGAGGTTTCCTGTTAATTTTACTTGTCATTTATGTGAGCAAAGCATCCTCATACTATACAAATAAAAATGGCAGCTGCATCACTGCAGAGTGCAGCTCTGGTCACTATAGCCACTTCTATTCTATTATGGGGCAGGTAATTACATTATAAGACAAACAGGGAACAGGGGATATATAGTGGTAAATTATAGTATCATACACGATCACAAAATACTAATATAAATATAATACTATCAAGTAATGACATAAAAGGGCCTACATAAAATGGCTATATATAGTTTCCACTTTGATACAGGTTTGCAGTACACTAACAAGCAAGAAGATGTCAGAAACACATATAGGTCCTATGCAGTAATTCGAAAATTGTCTTTTTTCCTCATTCTAAAATAAGCCCCTCTTCAATCTATACCCAAAATACAACCTGTGACGACTGGAGTAGTGGATCCACTGAACCACCTCTAGCAATGTCGTAAACCGTACCAGGGATCGGAGTCTAAGCAGCGCTGGTTCTTACCAGAGCTCATCGCAAGGTGGGAAGGACTTGCTGCTGCAGGGGACCCCCAGGTCGCTACCCCTGGCTGGGCTTGTTAGCGGTGAAAGGCAAGGTGCAACTGGTGTAGGCTGGTCAGTAGGCTGGAACGCAGCAGGATTTTGGGCAGGATTCTTGGGGAGAAGAGCTGGGACCACAATGTTGGGTTAGCAATGCAGAAGCTCCAATGGTGGGGTCAAGACAGGGGTAGGAATTTATAGGCAGGTGTTTGGTGCACCTAACCAATTAGAGGCTCACTGCCCCTTTAAATTTCACAGAGCCAGGGTGCCCATCAAGCAGAGGAGCAGGAAGCAGAAGTGTGGACGGGTAAGGCAGTGGGCCGGAAGTGAGGCGGTGCCAGGCCCTAGAACATGGTCTCTTGCAGCCACTGACAACAGGGAACGGGAAGAGCCGATGCTGTGGTGGCCCGGAGCATAGGTCACCCGCCGCAGCTGTGCCACAACCTCCAGGGAAGCAGTGACACTTTAAATTAAATCAATTCCTTAATATTATTCTGTTACCGCCTTAATATATTTTAGGCTGGGTTCACACTACGTATTTTTCAGTCAGTATTGTGGTCCTCATATTGCAACCAAAACCAGGAGTGGAAGGATCTGTTCACACAATGTTGAAATTGAGTGGATGGCCTCCATATAACAGTAAATAACGGCCATTATTTCAATACAACAGCCGTTGTTTTAAAATAACAGCAAATATTTGCCATTAAATGACGGCCATCCACTCAATTTCAACATTGTGTGAACAGATCCTTTCTGTGTTTTTAATCCACTCCTGGTTTTGGTTGCAATATGAGGACCACAATACTGACTGAAATATACGTAGTGTGAACCCAGCCATTATCTGAATTTATTTGCAAAACATTTTTATAAAGGAATATAGCAATATTTGTAATTTCCTAATATCATAAAAAGGATATCTATTCACTTTAATGGAGAAAAGCTGTAATATCACACAAAAACCGAGGACCATAATAGAACTGTTTCTGGAAGAAAGCAGCTATGTTTCTCTAATCCTGGATAATTTATTTAAATGATTTGTTTTAGCCTCTGTTCCCACTTGGGGAACAAATTGGAAGAACGTGGCCATCTTGTTATATACACAACTGATAATAAAGATCATGTTCTTTATTAGCGGCTGTCTATGTAACAAGACAGGCATATCCCCCAATGGTTACCGAGGTTGGAACATAGCCTTAAAGAGTTGTTCTAAACTGTAGCCACTTTGGCTATATAAGGAGTATGTAACCATGGGGTTCTGTGGGTTCATAATCTACTTGTATTTTACTTTAATTTCTTATAGAGTCATAGGGTGGAATTTACTAAGACTGGCATTTCATATTCTGGTGTTTATCTGGTGTATTAAGTAAGCTGAATTAAAATTTACTAACTTTATTGAGAGGCAAACATTTATATTTGGGGCCTTCTTTTTTTGTTGTTGTCTGCATTGTTTAACAATTTTCTTCCAAGGGAACGCCATAGCCTCTCCACCAAACATCATCTTCTTCTCCATCTCTTTTATAAAGCGACAAAAAAGCAAAAAATAACATTTTCAAAAAAGGGACTGATGTAAATAAATTAGTTAATTCCCCCTATATTTTTTTCTAATAGATTTATATCTGTGCATCAGGCTAAAACATACAAAAATATTATACAAATAAAATATTAATAATAACAATAATAATAACAATAATAACAATAATAATAATAATAATAATAATAATAATAATAATTTCTTTATTAGCATAAACCATAAATTAGGCACAGGTTAGAATGTTTTGCAATGAACAAGCCCTTTACTTCACATAAAACAATGTTGTTAACAATTTTGTTACAATTAAGTAATAGCTAGCTAGCGTCTACACTGTGTACTCAGGTTTCTTAGTTCTCACATTATTCATTCATCCAAGTGACACAGAGAGTTCTTAGTGTTTGGTCTTCGAACAATTATTAAAGCTATTTATCAAGCATAAATTTTATATTCCATGCAAAATGTCTTACACATGACATCCAGGATGATTAATGAAAAGCCTTTTGGCCGCTTTCACTTGAAAAGTGGCAGGACATCGTAATGATGAATATTGCAAGGCCAGAAATTCAAGAGGCAATGTGCTGGTTATTGAGTTCAGCAACAAACCTTCAAAATGAAAAGAATTTTACATTAAAACATAGAGACAAGGAAGTCTTAGAAGCCCATAGAGCCTAAAGAGTAACTTAGGATTTTAGCAAATTATGCCTAGATGAGCAGTAAAATTTAACATAATGCTGAGATTGTCAGGCTATCTTCCCTATGGACCTTTATTAGATCATCTGACTGCCAAGAAATTCCAATCATGTAGAAAACAGCATCATTGTGATGTAAATGTGAGAGTCTCATCGTATATTAGTGGCATTAATGAGTCAATGAGACTCAATAACGCTATGTGATTTGGATTCAGGAGTGTGCAGAATTTTTTTTATTTGTACTTAAAGTTGCGTTGGGAACATTCTACCTGCCCCTTCTCAAGAGACACCAATTTTGTCTCCAATGGTGTATACAATGGAAAGTGCATATACAAATTACGGCTGGGTTCACACTACGTATATTTCAGTCAGTGTTGTGGTCCTCATATTGCAACCAAAACCAGGAGTGGATTAAAAACACAGAAAGGATCTGTCCACACAATGTTGAAATTGAGTGGATGGCCCCCATATAACAGTAAATAACTACCATTATTTCAATATAACAGCCGTTGTTTTAAAATAACAGCAAATATTTTCCATTAAATGACGGCCATCCACTTAATTACAACATTGTGTGAACAGAGCCTTTCTGTGTTTTCAATCCACTCCTGGTTTTGGTTGCAATATGAGGACCACAATACTGACTAAAATATATACGTAGTGTGAACCCAGCCTACATGTGTACATGCAAATGCGGGAAGAGATTAAAGAGGTCTTCCCATGTCAGTAAGTTATCCCCTGGCGCTGAAGTTGGAAACATTTGGCCACCTAATAGACTTGGAGCAAAGGACGCGGTCCACACCATTCATTCTACGCAGAATTGTTTTTGTTCTTGGGATAGGTGGGGTCGCAGCAGTGGATATTCCCCAATTTACGTGTTATCTTTTATCTTGTGGATAGAGGATAATTTACTGAGATGGGATTACTTCTTTAACCCCTTAAGGACGGAGCCACTTTTCGTTTTTGCGTTTTAGTTTTTTCCTCCTTGTGTTTAAAAGGCCAAAGCACTTGCATTTTTCCCCCTAAAGACCCACACGAGCCCTTATTTTTTGCGCCACTAATTGTACTTTGCAATGACAGGCTGAATTTTTGCATAAAGTATACTGCGAAACCAGGAAAAATTCCATGTGTGGTGAAAATGAACAAAATAACGCATTTCTCTTATTTGGGGGTATTTGTTATTACGCCATTTGCCCTGGGGTAAAACTGACTTGTTATGCATGTTCCTCAAGTTGTTACCATTACAACAATGTAACATGTATAACTTTTCTTGTATCTGATGGCCTGTAAAAAAATTCAAACCATTGTTAAATATATGTTCCTTAAAAATCGCTCCGTTCCCAGGCTTATAGCGCTTTTATCCTTTTGGTCTATGGGGCTGTGTGAGGTGTCATTTTTTGCGCCATGATGTTTACTTTCTATCAGTATCATCAGTATCATCTTGATTGCGCATATACGACTTTTTGATCGCTTTTTATAAAATTTTTTCTGGATTTGATGCGACCAAAAATGCGCAATTTTGCACTTTGGGATTTGTTTGCGCTTACGCCGTTTACTGTGCGAGATCAGGAATGTGATTAATTAATAGTTTGGGCGATTACGCATTCGGCGATAGCAAACATGTTTATTTATTTATTTACTTTTATTAAAAACATGGGAAAAGGGGGGTGATTCTGACTTTTATTAGGGGAGGGGGCTTTTTACTAATAATAACACTTTTTTTTTTACACTTATACTAGAAGGGAACTTCTAGTATAAGTGCACTGATCTCTCATTGAGATCTTTGCTGTATAGTTATACAGCAAAGATCAATGAGATCGGCACATCAATTGCTTCCGGCTGCTGCAGCCGAAAGCATCCGAGTGCCGAGCCGGGATCAGCGCCATTTTGGCGGAGACCCCGGCCGGCACCAGTCACGGAGAAGCGATCTCCGCCAATAGACACCGGGGAAGTGCTGCGTCCGGTAATCGGATGCAGCTGTCATCTTTGACAGCTACATCTGATTACTGTATTAGCGGGCACCGCGATCGGACAGTGCCTGCAAATACCCGCGGTCCCGGGCTACAAGCGGCACCCGAGAACGCGGCGGTTCAGAGCGGGGTCGCCGAGCGGCCCCGCTCTGAAGACCTCTCGGGGACATATGACGTACCCGTACGTCCCTAAGAGGTTAAAGGTGTCTGCACACAATACAGCTGAGCAGGGGCGTAGCTAATGTCTCCTGGGCCCTGGTGCGAGAGGTCAACTTGGGCCCCCCCCCTTTCACGACCAAGTGATGCTATGTGTATGTGTGTGTATGTAAATATATATATATATATATATATATATATATATATATATATATACACACACTCCAAGACAGATATTACCAATAACACCAGCATATAGGAAGTGAAAATATTATCAATATATATATTACCGCCATACTTTTACTGTATACCGAGACCAATATTGCCAATAATACAAGTATACAAGGGGCAAATATTAACGCCACACCACAACCATCACCACCATATTGTTACTGACCAGAACCAGTATACTGAGACCAATAAAACACAGAACCAGATAACAAGTAACAAATATTACCACCACATACTGACTAACACCACTGCTGCTACTGAATAAGATCCACTGTACACAGATCACTATCACCTCATACAGTCATATAGAGGTGGAAGCAGCTCCACACAGGTTGTATACACCATATACATTACAGTGCAGTTATATCAGGTGACTCACAGGGGACGTCTTCTCTGATCGGAGTTCTTTCCTTTTCATCTTCTTCTCCATCTGCCCTGTGCCGTTATGAGAATTTCTCCGAGCCACGAATCCACAGAATCTGCCAGACAGACATATTAGTCTCCTCACACTGACACCATCCTCATCTCTATACACACTGCACATCTGTACTGTCCCCTTTACACCATTTAGTAGGTATAGTATATATAGATGGCCCCCACTGCATGTTGCACCCCCCTTCCCTTATAGATGGCCCCCTCTACCCCCATCATAGATGCCCCCCTCCCATTATAGATGCCCCCTCTCCCCCCCATTATAGATGCCCCCCTCCCCTTATAGATGACCCCCTCTACCCCCATTATGGATGCCCCCCTGCCCTTATAGATGGCCCCCACTCCCCCCCTTGAAGATGGCCCCCTCTTCTCCCCCCTTATAGATATCCCCTCCCCTTATAGATGGCCCCCTGTCCCCCCCCTTGAAGATGGCCCCTCTTCTCCCCCCCTTATAGATGCCCCCCTCTCCCCCCATTATAGATGCCCCCCTGTTCTCTTTCCCCTATTATAGATGCCCCCCCTCTCCCCCCATTATAGATGCCCCCCTCTCCCCATTATAGATGCCCCCCTGTCCCCCCCTTGAAGATGGCCCCTCTTCTCCCCCCCTTATAGATGCCACCCTCTCCCCCCATTATAGATGGCCCCCTCCCCCCCCCTTGAAGATGGCCCCTCTTCTCCCCCAGTTATAGATGCCCCCCTCTCCCCCCATTATAGATGCCCCCCTGTTCTCTTTCCCCCCTTATAGATGCCCCCCTCTCCCCCATTATAGATGCCCCCCTGTTCTCTTTCCCCCCTTATAGATGCCCCCCTCTCCCCCATTATAGATGCCCCCCCTCTCCCCCATTATAGATGCCCCCCTGTTCTCTTTCCCCCCTTATAGATGCCCCCCTCTCCCCCCATTATAGATGCCCCCCTGTTCTCTTCCCCCCATTATAGATGCCCCCCCTTCTCTTCCCCCCATTATAGATGCCCCCCCCTTCTCTTCCCCCCATTATAGATGCCCCCCTCTCCCCCCATTATAGATGCCCCCCTGTTCTCTTTCCCCCATTATAGATGCCCCCCTTCTCTTCCCCCCATTATAAATGCCCCCCCCTTCTCCTCTATGCTAAGCAGTATTTAAAAACAAACACACAAACTCACCTGACAACCCGCTCCCCCAGCGATCCTCTTCTTCTTCAGGTGCTGTCCCCGGCTGATGCACGGCTGCCGGGGGTGTCCCGTCCTATCCCTGGCAGCGCGGCGCATCAGTGAGCTCCCTGTACGCCGGGGCTGGGACTTCTGACACAGGAAGCGTCTCTGACATGCGCTTTCTGTGCCGGAAGTCAGGGCCCCAGGCAGCTCACTGATGCGTCGCGCTGCCGGGGATAGGACGGGACACCCCCGGCAGCCGCGCATCAGCCGGGGGCCCTGACGAGCACGCTCTTGTGACCGCAAGCAAACAATGCTTGCGGTCACAAGAGTAATTTAAGGGGTGAGCAGTGCATTGGCAAGGGGGGGCCCTCGCGGGCCCCCCTCGTAGCGGGCCAGGTCGCAGCGGCCACCGCTGCGTCCCTGGTAGTTACGCCACTGCAGCTGAGCCGTGCATGTGGATACAACAGTTCAGCTGCATTTTGAGATGGTGCCCTAATTGATATCTTATAATTAATGAATATCGGTGGGTTTACACAGAAAGATTTATCTGACAGATTATTGAAGCCAAAGCCAGGAATGGATTTGAGAAGAGGAGAAATCTCAGTCTTTCCTTTATGACCTGTTCTCTGTTTATAGTCTGATAATTTTCTGTGTAAACACACTATTACTTGGTCACATTTCAACAAAGATGTTAAGAGTAGTAGATTCTTGGAACAAACTTCCAGCAGACATGGTTGGTAAATCTGAGATAAACATATATATATGTCCTAAGATAACAAGAAAGGAAATACTAAAATGGCAGACTTTTTCTACTGACCATTTTCTATGTTTCTATAGACTATGACAGTACATTAGAGATGCCTCAGTCTCAGCTTGTTAGGATTGGAAAGCTGAATTTTTAAGTAAGAAGGGCTATACTATCAGTTTCCATGGGGTGAGGAGACTGATTCTGGCCCACCTCCAGCAGAACAGCAGCAGCTACAAGGAGACACATGGAAAAAAAAACATATTATTTATGCTTGAAACAATGCCAGCTACTTTCATAAAACTATTGACAGGATTTCTTTTGGCATAAAATGATTTGGAAAATAACTCCTTTAATTGCAGTAGGGAAACAGCAGACGTGACATATGGCATTAAGCATATCTTGCTACTTCCACTACAATGAGATGTAGACAACAGCTCTATGAAAACTCTACCAAGCAAAATGAAATGAATTTCCCTTTTTCACAACATTTCTGCTTTTGGTAGCTAATCTGTATACATCTTCCCCTTTTAAACTTCCCTTTTAGATTTGCTGTGCTAGTATTGTTTTCAGTGAATTTGGCTTTTTAATCTAAATTCGCCCGTGGAAGGATTAGAACTGTCATGTTTTAGGATTGGACCTATACATCTACTATATGCAGCTGGATTTTACATGATACAAAATGCTGTATTCAGTGGAGAAAAACATAGCAATTACAGTGACAAGTGATGATTTTTCTTGGTCACTTTTTCATCGCCATGCTGTGTGAGAACAGCAATGTAGATAAATAAAGCAACATTCTCAAAAGACACGTCTTCAGGGCCCCCTGTACTTTTGCTCCTGAAATCGCTCCAGTTTCCATAGCAACTAAAAGATCATTATTCCAACCACACTATCCTCCGAGCATGGCATTCCTCTTGATCAGACAGGAGGAGCACAGCTAGTACATAGCACATATGCATTGACTAAGATGCAACAGTTGTGTGATAGGTATGCTTTAATACACTGGTGGGGGTGGTGGATGAAAATGTGTGACACATTAGATTTGTTGCAGGAATTTCAACTGTTATTGTGTTTCTCTGAGTGGGGATGAGGTGGACAGCTGAATTAACCCTTATCGTAATTAGGCCTCAAAAAACTCAAGGTCATCCAAAAACAATTATATAAATTTTTTATGTTACAAGCTCCATCTGTGCACATAAATCTGAATTTTCTACATTACAGAGGGGATGGTTTCTCCTTTTACAGACCAAATCTCCTCCAAAAATAAAAGAGCTCTCAAATACCACCTATTGGGGATAGCTACACAAAAAGTCAGGGCCCAATCCTTTAATAAGCCTTGGAAGATATGCAACATAACTAGGAATTTCAGCCAAAGTAAGGGTTCTTGCCCCTCATCAGTACAGATCAGAGTGCTGGATGGCTAGATGGAAGTCCTTTGATGAAGCACTAAAGGGCACTGTTTCTCTAGAATCACACATTGCTGTCTGGTCTGGAAGTAACTTTCCCAATGATTAACTTACCGCCTAGTCTTCTCCCAGTTTTCTTACAATCAGCAGGTGAGACGGGACCCCGCTGCAGCCGCTGATTGGCTGAGATGCAGTGATGTCCCGGATGCAGCCGCTGATTGGCTGAGATGCAGTGATGTTCCGAATGCAGCCACTGAATTGCTGATGACAGTTCAGAAGAGCCAGAGCCTGGCCCAATTCTAGCTCAGTGTAACCAGGCTTTGCTGAAAGTATAAAGCCCCCCCCCCCCCCCCAGCAATGCACCCATCCCAGCGAGTAATGGGGCTACTTAACCACCTTCCTTGCTGGGATGGGTACAGTGTGAGATCAATCTGGTCACCATTGGGTTGTTTGGAGGCCATTCATCTTCATTTAACCCCTTGTGATCCAGATTATAAGCAGTATCTGGCATACTGTAAGGTGCAGAACACCTGTCAAAATGATGGTTGTTCTGCTCATGCCTTCTCCTGTCCATATAGTCTGCCCTTTTAGTATTTCCATTCTTATTATCTCAGGATGGATATATGTTTATCCCAGGCATGTTTAAATTCTGTTATTGTAGATTTACCAACCACATCTGCTTGAAGTTTGTTCCAAGCATCTACTACTCTTTCAGTAAAGTCATATTTTCTCATATTGCTTCTGATCTTTCCCCCAACTAACCTCTCACTGTGTCCTCTTGTTCTTGTGTTCAGTTTTTTTTTTTTTTTACTAAAAACACTTCCCTCCTGAACTTTATTTATTCCTTTAACATACTTAAAGGTTTCAATCATGTCCCCCCTTTCCCTTCTTTCCTCCAGACTATACAGATTCAAATCCTTAAGTCTTTCCTGATATGGTTTATGCCTCACACCCTCTACCATTTTTGTAGCCCGTCTTTGACCCGTTCTATTTTATCAATATCCTTTTTTTAGATGAGGTCCCCAGAACTGGACACAGTATTCCAGATGTGGCCTCACCAGAGCTCTATACAGCGGGATCACAATCTCCCTCTTCCTACTGGTTATACCTCTAGCTATACAGCCCAGCATACGATTTGCTTTTCCCACCGCCTGGTTGCACTGGTGACTCATTTTAAGGCTGTCAGAAATCACTACCCCTAAAGGCTTCTCTTCTGAAGTCTTCTCCAACACAGTACTGCCGATGTGATACTCAGATAGATGATTCCTCCTCCCCAAGTGCATTATTTTACATTTGGAAACATTGAACTTCAATTTCCACTGTTTGGACCATTTATCTAGAAAAGCTAAATCATTTTCCATATTACTGACACCTCCAGGAATATCAACCCTATTGCACACTTTTGGGTCGTCAGCAAACAGACAAACTTTACCTACCAAACCTTCTCCTAGGTCACTTACAAAGATATTAAAAAGAACAGGACCCAGAACAGACCCTTGTGGCACACCACTTGTAACCAGTCTCTGCTCGGAATATACACCATTAACAACAACCCTCTGATATCTATCCTTCAGCCAACCACAAATCCACTGGACTATCCAGGGATTTAGTCCAATTTTCTCCAACTTCTCTATCAGCTCTTTATAGGGAACTGTATCAAAAGCTTTGCTGAAGTCCAGATAGGCGATATCCACAGCACCACCTTCATCCAGCACTTTTGTGACATAATCAAAGAAATCAATCTTGGATCTTAAAATTGCTAATTCTTAGGGGATCCTTTATCTTTTTTTTTTAGAAAAGTTTCCATCATTTTCACTACTACAGATGTTAAGCTCACTGTCCTGTAGTTACTGGGCTCTTCTCTACTCCCCTTTTTGTGGATGGGTATAACATTGGCCGTTCTCCAATCATCAGGGACATTTCCTGTTAGCAGGGATTGGTTATACAGATCTGTCAGGGGTTAGCAATCACAGATCTGAGCTCTTTAAGAACCCTGGGGTGGACACCATCTGGACCCAATGCCTTATTCAACTGTAAACGGGCAAGTTCCTCTGCAAATACTGGAGCTGAACCCATATAGCTGGAGGCAATGCTGTGTCCAACCATTGCGAGATTGTGAAGGCCTCCTTCTGAAAACACTGAGCAGAAGTAGCTATTCAAATAGTCAGTGACTGCCTTATCTCCGTCAATAAACGTATTCTCCCCATTACTTATTTTAGTAATGCTGCAGTTCTTCTTCTTCCTGTCATCCTTATATATCTAAAGAAGGTTTTATTCCCCTCCTTAACAGATTTTGCCATTTCTTCCTCTTTTGAGGCTTTAGCAGCATTTATAATCTGCTTTGCCTCCTTCTGTATAATTTTATATTTCTCTCTGTCAGCTACATTTCCAGTCTCTTTATACTTCCTGTATGCTGCCTTTTCCCCTTTACAATGGCCTTAGCCCTTAACCTCTCTAGTAAACCATAATGGATTCTTCTTCTTTTGCTAACTTCTTTACTTTTGCTAACTTCTCGTATATGTAGTCTAGTTGCCTTTAATATGACATTTTTTTTAATGATGCTCGCTCCTGATGTTTTATCCCACCCTCTTAATTCTTTATCTGAATACTCCCCCATTTTCTTAAAATTTGTCTTCCTAAAGTCCAATACTCTTGTTGTAGTATAGGATTGGATGCAGTCAGTTTGTATGTCAAACCATAAACACTGGTGGTCACTGGAACCTAAAGTTTCTTCCACTCTAACTTCAGACACCCGATCCCCATTAGTAAATACTAAATCTAGAAAGTTCTCTCCTCTGGTTGGTGACTTCACAAGCTGTTTTAGAGATGCCCCTGTAAGGGTCTCTATTATATTCTTGCTTTTACATGTAAGTGCAGAAGGGATATTCCAATCCACATCTGGCATGTTGAAGTCACCCATAACTACAATGTCCCCCTTTAATGACATTTTAGTAATTTCATCCATCAGCATGTTATCATAGTTCTCACTTTGCCCCGGAGGCCTATAGATAACACCTATCCTAATAACAGATCCCTCTTTGGACTGCATGCAAACCCAGAGAGTCTCCAGCTCTTTATATGTATTTTGTATGTATCCCTAACATAAATGGCTACCCTCCCCCCCCCCTTTCTCTCTGCTCTGTCTTTCCTGTACAAAATATATCCCAGTATGGCTATTTCTCAATCATTGGAATCTTTGAACCAACTCTCTGTTACAGCATTTAGGTCCAAATCATCTCTAGACATAATGGCCGTCAGCTCACAGATCTTATTTACTAAGCTGCGAGCATTTGTACACATTGGCGAAGATTTCTAAGCTTCATAATATTTTTATTCCCAACTTTATCTACTGCACCAACAGCATCTACCTTACCAACAATAACTGTATCAACTACACCAACCATTGCATCTACAACACCAACCACTGTGTCAACTGCACCAACCACTGCATCAACTGCACCAACCACTGCATTTACTGCACCAACCACTGCATTTACTGCACCAACCACTGCATCTACTGCACCAACCACTGCGTTTACTGCACCAACCACTGCGCTTTTGCAAATCTTATTTGTCTTTACTGGTTGGGGACAGAGATCCTCCTCATCGATTAAATTTCTGTCCCCTTTATGTCCAAAAACAATCTAAATTTCTAACCAAGTACCTGTGTACCTATGTGTGATGGATGCAAACCATCCCTCTTGAACATCTCCTTTTAGGACCACTTGCAAGAGCTATGACTAACAAACCTAAAACCTTCTGTCATGATCAGTGCCACCCTCTGCTGCGAAGTTTCGACCTCTGCGCCAAAGACTGCGCTTTTGGCCATGATCCGTTCCTTGTTTTACTGTGTTTTCTGCTTGTGTCTTCTGTGTTCCGGTCCATGTTTTCTTAGTTCTCCCTGCTCCTTCCTTGCTGTGGTCTGTTTACTAATTGTGTCTGCTGTGTTGTGATTGACAGGTCTCTTCTTCTCTGGCTTTCTGTGTTTCTCTTGTGTGTTTCTCCTGCTCAGCCTATCTGCTTGGAGTCTGGGATTTCTGTTCACTTATAAACTTCTCTCTCCCTTCAGTCTGGGCTCTTGATAGCTTTGTCCAGCTTGTCTGTTCTGCTAGATCCAGCCTTTTGCCTTATTGTCTGTTTTCCTGATCCCTTTGCTTGTTTCTTGCCTTTTTTCTTTTGGTTCCTTGCTCCCCTCTCATCCCTATTCTTGCTTGATTGACAGTGAGCTAAAAGCAAAGTCCTATGCGGGGTCAGGTATGGGAAGAGGCAGTGATAGCCTACTTAGCCAATCACTGGCCATGGTGCTGTTCCGTCTCAGAAAATGGTTGAACTGGCTTGTTACTGCCAAGGAGAGTCTGTCTCGGAAGTAGCGTCAGGATAATTTAGTGGGGGACCTGTAGACACCACAGAAGGACCCTGGGGGATCTTGGTCAGGTAAGAATAGGCTTATTATTTTCAGCAATATATAACTGCAGAAATATACAAAAAAAATAAACATTTTAAGGCGCAAAGTACCCCTTTAAGAAACAGCAGAAAAGTAACATACTTTTACTTTGGAAAAGGCATGCGCCTTATTATTCACTTATAATGGCCTGAACACCCAGACTGCAACTGGTCAAAACATTTGAGATATCTATATCATATGTTATCACACGAAAATCCAAAGCACTCCAGCAGAAGGTGAAAAAAGGTAGTGGTTTATTACAAAAATGTGCAAAAACACAGGATGCAACGTTTCAATTCTCTCACAGAACCATTATCAAGCATGCTTGATAATGATTCTGTGAGAGAACTGAAACGTTGCATCCTGTGTTTTTGCACATTTTTGTAATAAACCACTACCTTTTTTCACCTTATGCTGGAGTGCTTTGGATTTTCGTGTGATACTTGGGGATCCCCCTGCCAAGGGATTTGCATCCAACTGCACCCGCTACACCTGTGAAGAAGTGCGGCTCCTTTCTCCTCTGTATATGATATGTTAAAAATGTTTTTTTAAAGTGACATGGAATATAAAAATCTGCATACACGTGTTTCTCTCTGTAACATGTTCTTCCCTCAAAATCACAAAATTTGCATTTAAACACAGGATCTTTAGGGGAACTTTAGACAGTTATGTAAGGCACTGTGGCTAGTAATACTGTATAAAGGTTTTATTAACAGAGCACTCGCTGCATATATCCATGTAGCTTCAGATAAAATCCTGTGTGCTCTTGGGCAGGGTGTCCTGTATACATGAGCAATTTACTCTTGAATGTCCCATAAACTGTACTTACTGATTTCACTTTCCATTTGGTGACAAGACCAACTTAGTGTTAGTAAGCCACCTAAAGTACAGTATTTGGGGAAGCAAAGCATATGTTAATGACTTGAGTTCTCTCTGACTTCTGGCAGTGTTATAATATCTGTTTGTTTACCTAGTACATTGATTTGCAAGGGCATTTTGACCCAAGTCCTATGATTCAACTATTGTTAAGTATGACTAGGGTAAGTCTGAATGTGATTTCTTAACCTTGCATGCCTAGTTTTCATGTTAAGTAGGTAAAATACAAAAAAAAAAATAAATGCATCATTTTGTTTTATTTTATTCTAAGGCTATTGCTAATGGAGCATTTCTTTAAATTAGTTTCTATGCAATAATTTTGATAATTCCCCCACTGTACATAAATGACGTTATGCATATTAGGGATGGTCCGAACCGAGTTCGGTTCGTACGAACCCGAACTCTTGGTAATGATTCCCGCTGTCTGGCCGCTCTGTGCAGCAGGCGGATCCAGCGGGAGGACCGCCGGGAAAACTGGGATATAGCCATAGGCATAGACAGTCCTCCCGCTGTATCCACCCGCTCCACGGAGCGGGCAGACAGCAGGAATCTGATGCCGAGCGTTCGGGTTCATACGGACCCGAACCTCAGAGAGTTCGGACCATCCCTAATGCATATTAATGCCATTCAGTCAGCTGCTCTAGTCCTGCCATGGTAACACAATTTAGAGTGTGTTTACACAGACAGATTATCTGACAAATTTATGAAGCCAAAGCCAGGAACCAACTATAAACAGAGAACAGGTTATAAAGGAAAGACTGAGATTTCTTCTCTTCACAAATCTATTCTTGGTTTTGGCTTAAAAAATCTGTCAGATAAATCTGTCAGTGTAAACACACCATTAGGGTCCTTTTACACATTCGCACAGGCACACACATCTAGCAGATCTGTGAAGCCAAAACCAGGAACAGACTATAAACAAAGAGCAGGTCATAAAAGACTGAGATTTCTTCTCTTTTCAAAACCATTTCTGGCTTTGGCTTAAAAAAATCTGTCAGCTAAATCTATGTGTGTAAAAGGACCTTTATTCTTCCTTAAAAAAAAAAGAAAAGAAAATACACACACACATATATTTATATATATATATATATATATATACATACATACAGCACCCAAATAAAAATGTCCGATTGCTGAAATATTTGGCATGCAGTTACAGTATGTC
The DNA here is from genome assembly GCF_027789765.1 of Dendropsophus ebraccatus. Lineage (NCBI taxonomy): Eukaryota > Metazoa > Chordata > Amphibia > Anura > Hylidae > Dendropsophus > Dendropsophus ebraccatus. Next base: position 114,917,113 of record NC_091455.1, read on the forward strand.
TCAGGGTATGTTCACACAACAGAATATCTGCAGAGACTTCAAGCGGATTCTGCTGCATTCCCTCCTCTTAAAGTTTCGTCTGTCGCATAGAATGAATGATATTTGCCGGCGAATTCCACCCTCTGCCCAAAGATTTGACATGTGAAACCTATTATTCTACCATTGCGTCTATGGGATGGGCAGAACTTCAAGCGGAGGCTGTGCAGCATAATCCACTTGAAGTTTCTGCGGATATTCCGTGGTGTGCATATACCCTCAGGCAGATATGTAAACAATTACAGGTGGGTCTGATTAGACAATGGGTCTTGGCACAAGAGGGTGTAAAAGTACTTCCCCTGCTGTCCTGTAAAAAGTCTCTCAGAGGCTAGTTTTGGGTAGTGTACCTTTTGCTCAGAGATCGCTGACTGCTGCTAGACATGCCTAGTAGATGCACTCAAAGACATTTTGCCAAGTTGACAGACTCTAAGTGGACTGAGAGAAGCAGAATTCTCATTAATAAATTGCTTGCCATCTAGGCCATTTTGACCAAGTTGACAGGAGGTATTGGCAGCAGTGTTCCACACACACACTGCAAACAAACTCTGAGCGGCCCACGCAGTCCACCAGTAGATTTTTTTAAACAAGCACAAGTAGCTCCTCCGCCTCCTCCTCTTCATCATCCAGAGACAGCTGTTATCTTCATTACACATCTCTGTCCCTACCCAGACCATTTAAAGTATTTATCAGAAGAAAATGTGGTATCACAGTGGCCATTATGTGTCCTGCCATTGAAAGCCAGGCACCGTCACCTTCATTAGCAGTGGTATTATCAATGTGAAACCTAGACTGCTATGGACCGGAACCAAAATGGCTTTAGTTATTTAGCTATTGCTTTATAGAGCAACATACTGTCCCAATTGCTGGAGTCATGATCTGGGGAGCCATTGCATATGAAAATCAGTCTCTCCTAGTAGTAATAGGAGGTACACTAATAGTTCAGCGATATGTACAGGACATCTTGGGAACATAAGGGCCCTACTACACCAACAGATTATCTGACAGATTCTTTGAAGCCAAAGCCAGGAATGGATTTGAAAAGAGGAGAAATCTCAGTCTTTCCTTTATTACCTGTTCTCTGTTCATAGTCCATTCCTGGCTTTTGGCTCAGATAATGTGTTGGTGTAATAGGGCCCTAAGTGTTGCTTCTCATGGCGAGGCTTTCAGGTGGTATTTTCCATCAGGATAATGCTCACTCACACACAGCATGGGTTTCCCAGAAAAGTTTCCACTAGACTGCAACACTTGTTTGGCCTGCCCGAACACCAGAACTAATCGATATGTCAGATGTCATATGGCAGATCTGCAGCAGATATGATGGTGCAGATTTGATGCTGTGTTCAGATATTTAGATCTAATCTGCTGCGTATTTGCTGCGTATCACAGCAGTAAATACGCTGCGTATACGGTGTGTGTGTTTATACCCTTATAGTGTTTTGTTATTGCATATGTTATTTTTTAAATTTTTTTTGTGCATTTTAGTAATTGGTATAAACCGTGCACAAAGTACATCTCTTAGGATGTCAGTCTTTGCAACCAGGATTTTAGAATTACTGTGTCATACACAGTGCTGTAAATTAGAGCAAAAGCTGTACTTTCAATTCTTTCCTGGGGTTACACTATAACTTTCTTGTCACTCTGTTTGGAACCAAATGACCTGTGTATGGTCCCCAGTGGTGTTTTACAAGTTTATGGTCAGTTTCAAGAACTAGCATCAAAAGTCAATGTAGAAGTCGGTCATGCAAGCTAGGTCCATATTTTGAAGGTGCTAAATACAGACCTAAAGTAAATATTTACATAGTTATATTTTTATGGCCTTTTTTTGATTACAAAGCATATCCTGTCATAACTGAGCCTGAATGAACAGTGGCCGGGTAGCTGAATTTTGCGACTAAAGCACAGGAAGGGCCCTGTCATTTTTTACATGTAATGTCTACATACACTTCGCCCCTTGCTGGACACATCCAGTATACACACCTGGGTCGTGACCTCACTTTTTTTTTTTACAGAAATTGAAGCCTGTCTGATCTACTAAATTGAAGGACATATTAAAAAATAGATTTTGGCTGGAGTTGTCCTTTAAGGATCAGCGTCCATTTTTCAAATCTGGCCTGTCTCACATTATGTGGTTATAGATCTGTGATTCTTTAACGTATTCAAGTGATTCTGAGGTTGTTTTTCCATGATACTGTATATTGTGCTTTAGATTAGTGGTAAATTTCGGCCTATATGCTTACAGTTTTCTTTTAGGGGTTAAATCATGTGATGTACTGTCCCACTATGGAACTTTACAATTTAATTGCATGATCACACACTTAATGCACTACAATGCTGATCTGCAATTCAGTGTATTTATTGTCAGTGTTACACAGACAGGCATAGTTGGTCAGGCCCTGCCTTAGGGTCCGTCCAAACCTGAATGTGCAATATTTAGGTACTGGTGGTTGCAAAAGCTGGATGCTGCCCTAGGGAGTCCTGAAAAACATAGATATGGCCAATGGCTGTGTCCATGTTTTCCAGGCTGTCTTAGGGCTGCATCCAGCTCCTGGAGCCACCAGTAATCAAATGCTGCACACTTGGGTTTGGATGGAACTGAGTGGGCTTGAGATTCACTCATCTCTTTAATGGTATTTGCACACTACTGAACCCGGGTGGATCACCCGCCGTGGATTCCGCAGCTCCCACCCGCTCGCATTTCCGCCTGTGCCATAGACTCCATTCTATGGTAAGGCAGATTCCACCATCTGCCCAAAGAATGAACGGGTTCTGAGATGCGGAATCCATGGTGGGTGATCCGCCTGGATTTCTCAATGTACACATTCCCTTTGCCAGGAAAGGCCTCAGGTTTTCATGGCTACCATTGGGACTTTGTGACCACTTTGCAGAGCCCTGATGGTAAACAGAGGGAGTAATCATACTGACTGCAGCATCTATAGGGTTAACTGTCAGGATTAAAGCATGGTTCTGTTCCCCACAGTTGCGGCAAATGCATGGCCATGACTGACAGCTGGGACCCATGGCAGACGCAATTATACATGCATGAGCAGGAATGCACCGCAAAATGGACGTACAGTTATGTCTTTGGTTCTCTATGGGTTAGGTTGCATTTATTTCGTTTTTTTGTCTGCTTCTCATACTTTTTTTTCATCATATTCTGCATAAAAATTATCAAATTGTTGTACTATGTGTGTTGAATTTTCAGAAAACTTAGGTTTATGAATAGCCATTACACAGAAGTATTGTCACTGTGATGTGAAATGTTGTCAGAGCCATATGAAGCCCTATTTTTTGTGAGCCAGCTTTTATCATATTATGCATGGCAAGAAAAAAAAATTGGGTAAATCTGGAAGTTAACCATTCAGTACAAATGATGTGTAAATTATATTCTGTGGGTCAGAACAATTGCAAGAATACCCACATTTATACAGTTTTTTTTTGCTTTGTTTTATGAAAAAACCAAAACAAAAAAAACCCAATACCCTTTAACAACTGCTGATATGCCCTCTTACGGTGGCCCGGTGTCCGGTGCTCAATGCATGGGTGTCAGCTGTATGTTTAACCTGTCTTTAACTCAGCAACTGCAGCATGCAAAGACAACCCTAACCGGTGCCTGTCAGGGTTTCGATCGGCACCCCCTAAAGCAAAGAACAGGGGCCACGATCGGTTAGTGTGGCTGCCGGAGGGTTATGCTTACCTTCCAAGGCAGCCTTGGCCTCTCTGCTGATTAAATATGCAAAAGAACACTGCAGAGACACCATCACATGTCTCGACGTCAGTGAACTAGCCAGACCTTCCCTCCGGGAAGGAACAACCAAGCCAAAGGCGTTCTCCAGTCAAGGAAACCAATTATGGTGATGGTGTCTCTGTGGTGTTTTGGTTGATCTCCCTGAGGTCAACCAGCGTCCTTTTGCATGCACTTACTAGTCATTGCTCCCACTAGCCAGAAACCTACTCCACACTGATGAGGGGCAAAAACCCCGAAACAGCTGTCTGTGGATGGATACCTTGCTGAAGTGGTTTCCTTGACTGGAGAACGCCTTTGGCTTGGTTGTTCCTTCCCGGAGGAAAGGTCTGGCTAGTTCACTGACGTCTAGACATGTGATGGTGTCTCTGCAGTGTTCTTTTGCATATTTGATTTCCCAGGTGGCAATGTTCTAGAATACACTGACGTTGAGACACGTGATGGTGTCTCTGCAGTGTTTTGGTTGATCTCCCTGAGGTCATACAGCGTCCTTGTTCTCTGCTGATTAAGTCTGCTTAAGGCAGGTACACATATCAGTCTTACAAACTTGTGATATGTCATAGTGATAGCAATGTCAGACATTTTGACTGATTTGGTGCCACAAATGTCTGCTCAATTGTGTTTGGCTTTCAAGCACATGCAAGTAAGCAAAAAAATAAAAAATTCAGCCACTAAACCAAGGTGTACACAAACTAAATGTTTACATAGAGCAACACAGATTTCATCAACCGTATGCTTTCAAGAACATGGCCTTTCATAACAACAGGAAATGTAGTAACAGATGAAGAGAATGGTCAGAATGCTAGAGATGGGAGTAAAATATACCATAAAGCTACATGCACACTTTTTGAAATGTATAATGGTGCAAAAAAATTAATAAAAAATAGCCATCTTACATTTCAAACAAACTGCCCCCCTCCCCCACACACACAAAAAAGATCTTGTTCTATTCAACTCAGTGGTAAATTTGTTCACATAGATCTGAATTTTACATCCATAATCGTTTCATACAAGGCACTTTATTTCATCCAAATACGTGTCAAAATATATCTGATTTATATTATGTTTTTTGGGATGTAAAAATTATCTTAAAATAAGTCTCAGTGTTTTAGTCGGTATTTTACCACCAAAACCAGGAGTGGATTGAAAACAGAAAGGCTATGTTCACACACTGTGGAAATTGATCGCCATAATTTAATGCCAAATAACGTTATTTTAAAACAACAACCATTGTTTTGAAATAACAGTAATTATTTGCCATTAAATGGCGGCAATCCAATCAATTTCAGCAGTGTGTGAACATAGCCTTTCTGTTTTCAATCCACTCCTGGTTTTGGTGGCAAAATACTGAGCAAAAATACTGTGTGGCAACATAGCCTTAAAGTGTCGCTGTCATTATAACTTTCAAAACCTAAATCAACAGTAGATGTTAAAGGGGTAGTGCGGCGCTAAAAAATTATTCACAGAATAACACACATTACAAAGTTATACAACTTTGTAATGTATGTTATGTCTGTGAATCGCCCCCTTCCCGTGTCCCACCACCCCCACTGGTGTACCCGGAAGTGTGTGGTACATTATACATTACCTGATCTGTGTCGAAGGCCGTCCGCCATTTTGTGCCAAACGTCATCTTCGGACGAATGGCCGAATCCTTGCCGCAGCCCCCCCCTCCGCCGCGTCACAAGTGTGCTCAGTCGCGATTGGCTGAGCACAGTTATGCTCAGCCAATCGCGTCTGAGCGGCTGATGACGCGCCAAAGACTTACATACATCCTTGTTGACCCTGTGTGCTGGACAAATCTCACAGACAGAATGCTGTAAAGGGGACAAGCAGAATCCTAGGGAGTTATGATGGGAGTTATAACCTTCTGAGTGACCAGAGGAATACCTGACACATTATTAATTCTGATACTGTAAGTCCCGTTTACAACTACATGTTCTCATTAGGCATGGACTGAACATAGTTATTCCAGTTTTAGAAATGCACTTCATGAAATCAGAGAAAAGTAAACCCTCATGACAACTAAACATACTGTACGTTCAGATTTGCAGCTTCTGCATTGCATATATGCAGAAAATTACAGTATAATATCTGTTTATGGGTTTCCTGCAACATGGTGGATTTATTGCAAATTTTTGCTTCCTCTGTAAAGTCAACAGGAAAATTCAGAAAAAAAATCTGCAGGGTTACTAATACCAGAATTGACATACTGTCCAATCCACATGGCAAGTTCTTTTCCACTGAGTGATTATGCATGGTTTTTTTTCTGCTGCATGCGGATGCCACTTGAATGCTACTGTAAATGCTGCAAAATTCAGTCAGTCCATCACATGTAACCCTACCCTTACAGTGGTGTCTCTCTATGACAGAAAAAGTACTAAGCCAAAGACAAATGTGGATCCACTAAGAAGCATAAAACCTTGCATCCTGCCAGCAATACTACCAGCAATAACTTGTATACCAAACAAACCACATACTGTAAATCAGACTTTACCAGCCCTGGCTGAAGTGTACAGTGCTGAAATCCCAGTGAGTAGTGCACAGCACGCCCTGCAGGGGGAGCCAGAGTGCCAAGCATTGCAGTTTACCAAACATTTGCTATTCTTTTTAAAATATTTGAATGGACACAACTATACACACACATAAAAAGAAGTTATTTTGCCATAGACTTCGTTGACAATTAGCTGATTAATGGTCTGAAAACACTAACAGCAATAGAACCTGTAATACTCAAGTACTTCAAGTGCTCCCACTAACAAGGCTTTCCAAAGTGATTAGAAATGAAGCTGTAGACTTGTTTATGTCCTGTAATGTATGGCAGCCCATTGTAAAGATTCCTTCCACTGAAAGCATATGGTCCAAGTAGTGCAATCTCCATGGTGGACGCAGATCACCTGGCCTGTAATTACCCCAGCCAGTGCAGAGCAGTGATCAGGTGCTCCCCATGCCTCAGGTAGGGAAGGTGGACATACATTCATACAGATCTTCTATATCTAACTGCATGATATCCAAGGGTACCCCAATAGCCATTCCAGAAGCCCTCCACACTGTGCCATCCCCATATAAAGCTCTTGGTAGGTAGGATGCTCTCCTAAATTTGAGAGCAAGTATGATCAGCACACACTTTAATATTTATTAAAAAAAAAAAAAAAACAGAGCCAGAGTGGCTTATGGACGGGGGAGAGGGAGGGAGTTGGAGAGAAGAGGGAAAGGGGGAGACGGGGGAGGAGAAGCACAAGGGGAGGAGGGAGAGGGAGAAATGCAGAGGCAGCAGCAGCACAGACATTGCTCCAACGCCTGCTAATCACTACAGTGCCAGCCACCGAGCAGGGGAGAGCCAGGCAGCCAGGCTAACCAGGGCAGGACCCTCTGTGACACCAGGGCACACTAACACCCCAGGCCAAGCACAGGCTATACAACAAGGTAAGCTGCAGACTATCCTTCCCATGTGTGTCAGTAGTGCAGAAATGCAGCTCATCTCTACAGAGCTGACACTGTGCAGCCTAGATAGATGGTGGAGGGCTTTTATTAACCACTTCCATTCCCTGTCCATGTGTAATGAATAATGGATATACCATCAGCCTTGTGTTAGGGTAGGGGGGCTGTTCCCCATGCCATGCTATGTAACCTACACACGTGCTGGCATAGAAGGGAGGGCTGCTGATCCCACTACAATAAGCTGGGCACAAGATCTGCACATATTAATCTGGAATGCCTCCATTTCAGGGATGAATGACCTAAATACTGTTCTTTTCATGTGTCCTTTGTCTTGAGCTGTGCGCTGCTTGTATACTTGGATTAGCTGGCGTCTCTGATAGCCATACTGGGCGTTTCTGGCTGCTGATGGCTTTGACAGCACATGGGCAGCAATGGGTTAACCTGGCATCCTGGTGAGAGTGCAGTCACCCCAGATCTGCCACTTGTGAGTGATGTCTTAGGAAGCCCAGGAGGACGATGATCCCTGATGGATTCCTGGTAGTGGGAAGCTTGGCTTGATGTATATGCAACAGCTGGATGACATCTGTCCTGCCTAGATCTGCTGCAGCCATTGCAAAGCCCACCATTGTCTCGTCGTGCAGTACTAATCAGACACGTGAAACACACACACACACACACACACACACACACACACACACACACACACACACACACACACACACACACACACACACACACACACACACACACACACTCCTGTGTATATGGATGATGAGTGCATCTGCAGAAATAGCGGCATTTACACAGCCTGACACGTATTGGGGCTGCTGAGAGCCCCCCATGTCCGAGTCTTGTTAGATGAAGAATACTGCAGTGCAAATGAATGAGACTTTACAGTAATTACCAATTCCTTTGTCTTTGACTCACGCATGCGCAGAAGTGTGGGGCGTGGAGAGCTCCTCTGCTTTCCCGAGTAGCTCTCCTTGGTACCCTGCATCCCCCTCACAACCCCACTGCAACCAATACACCACAGTTACTATACCAAATGCCACTTGGTAAGCAGGCTTCTGCATAGCTGGCATCTTCATGGAATATGGCACACTGGTGAGAGACATGCCTATACCTAGGCACATATTAGACTGCCCAAAGATGGCACCTATGAGTGATACCTATACACTCTAGTCACTGTTGTGCACCTGTGTAACAATTGTGTGCTGCGCAGTATATGTATATATCAGATTCTCACATAACTTATCATGTAAAGTAAATGTGTGCAGACAATTTTCCAGAATGGCGCCGGCTGACAGCGGACTGCTGGATATTTTCCACTGCTCACGTGTTGACAGCGTTGCTATCCAAATGACGATACTCATTCATCACAATGAGAATAAAATGGGTGGAGCGTGTGGTGTGAAAGTGGTCGTCTATACACGCGGGCATCTCTATTAGTGACCTGTAGACTATGCTGTGATGGGTCTGCGGGTTGTCTTGTCAGTCGTGTGAACACATAGTAATCCTTTAGCTGCTTGTCTTTACTCTAGTCAGGAACTTAAAGGGCTTCTCCATCTACCATTAATCTCCTAATGTGGCAGTACAAAAAACGAACAGATTTGGTTTTCCATCATTCCTAAGCTTCCTTGCTTCTCCTTATTCTATCTATGGATGTTACTTTGTTCAGGACATTAGAACCTATTAAATTCAGAGCTAGACTGGTTGCCTGGCAACCTTATATATTAGGCATTATTGCAGTATGGCATACAATATATATTTTATGATAAACTCATGACTGGTCCCATCTTTAGTGAGCCTAGTCATTTTTTAAAGGGACCAGGGCAGTTTTCCTGCTCTCTCATGATGGTTTCTTCTAATCCTGTTTATAGGGATTAATATACAGTGTTCACACAGAGCCATAATATGGCCGAATGAAGAACTCGTAAAGACTGTAGCTGCTAGGCAGTGTATCCATGGTAACCATTTTGTCTCACATTGCTCAAGGCAAAATTGGCACTGTGCTGACTGCAAAGGGAAAATCAGCTCGGCGGCATTCACACTATACTATTCTATATCACAGCCAGCAATATTAATCACATTTTTCTCAAAAATACATGTATTCTTGTACACTTCAGACTTAAAAAAAAAAAAAAAATCTGGTCAAAATTGTAAACCGAACTGTTGCAAAAGCTTGACTAGACTTTTTAAGCATTCTGGCTGGTGGAGTGACTAGCGTATAAAATATCGTTGACAGAAGAGACACATAATAAAGTGACAGGTGATAGCTGACTATTTAGGTTCTGTCTTTTTTCGAATGCAAACGCATATGATGCTCACATTCACCTCTCTAAAATGGAGTATAGGAATGCAAGCGCTGGGCGGTCGTATGTGCTTGCAGTCCTATGCAGATCCTCCTGTGCTCCTGTTGATAACATGACTTATGTCTTCAATGGATTACTGTATGTCTGGTCCATCATTGTGTAGGCATCATGCATTCTGCTTCCATAAATCAATCAAGATTAGATAGAACATTTTGAAACCATTGTTATAAGTTGGGCAGCATTCTGCTACAAACACTTCCGAAATGTTTGATTCATTGCAGAATATCAGTGATTACAGTGTATGCTTCATTATCCACAAGTATGCCTGTACTCTCTAACCTTATTCCTTATCTTCTGGATGAAAGGCTCTATGTCTCTAGAGGAAGCAGTAATACCTTGTACTCATCGCACAATTCATACAAAGATCCTTAGGTTCATCTGTATTTCTAATCGATTGATATGAAGTACAGGGGTAAACAACACTTATTAGAACATGCATTCCAGATCTGTTAAGGAGGATTAAACTTTGTGTTAAGCTGAAGCCACTATAGAGGCACATGAAAGGACTAATGTGTCTGATCCTTGTACTAGAGTCATAAAGATTACTCTTGGGTATTTTTTCTTTTTTTTTTTCTTTGTAAATGAATAAATTATATCAGTCACTTTATTTTTATATGTATGTGTGTAATCTTACTTTGATAACATTTCATCTATAACCATGGACTCCTGAAAAGGGAACTATGTAACCCTCTTGATAGCCCCCTATTACACAATGGGCACCGAGGAGGAAGGGATGTCTCTTACCTTCCTCCTTGGCTTTGTTCCTATACTATTAGCAGTATAACCCATGGTCCGGACCATCGCCCCACCCAATTATATTGATTATCATTAGAAGGAGGGGGTGACTCATGCAATGGGGGCAGGGCAGTGTTCCTAACGGTACTCTGAACTAAGGATTGCACTGCTAACAGAACGGGAACTGTGCCAAGGAGGACGATAAGAGACATACCTTCCTCCTTGTCGCCCCGTGCGCAATAGGGGGCTATCAGTAGGTTAGATTTGGTCAGTGTTATTATGTCATTTTGTAGCATTGGCGCTATACATTTTATTGCCAGACCCTCCTCCTCCCGTTATCTGAGATAAAGGGATCTTACAATATATATATATTTTTTTACTATCTTTACTTTTACTGTATAGCCGAATTGATGGTACCTTTAGAAAGGGTGTGAATATGGAGACTGAGGGGGCATAAATCAGGCTCAGGGAGCATGCATCAGACTAGCACATCTAAGGCTAGCATTCACATTTTGAATTAAAGTGACTGTACCACCAGGCCTAGGCTGAAGCACTGGAGGCAGGCCGACCCATCCTTAGTGGGAAGAAACTCCAGCCCCTCCATGACGTGACTCCATTAGAGTCAATGGAACCCTATCATAGAGGGGCTAGGGTTTCCTCCCACTAAGGGTGGGTCGGTCCGCCTCCAGTGCTTCTGCCTGGGCCTGGTTTACACTAGTGGTGCACAACCTGAGCCCCTCCTGCTGTTGCAAAACTACAATTCCCATCATGCCTGGACACCCTTTGGCTGTCTGATTACATGCTCCAGACAATTTCAACATGAGTATGAGTGTGCAATACCCAACACACAGGCAAGAATGGTGCTTTTTCTGAAAATATAATAATGATGTTTGTAGGAAGTGTGACAAAAATTAAAATCTAAAAATTTCCTAGATGCCATTGAAGATTTGCATGCTTATATGCAAATTATGTTTAGGTCAGCTGCTTTAAATTCTAAATATGTACTGACATGCAAACATACCACATAAGGAAAGAACATTAACCAAAACTCACTTTTCAATTTCCTATTTCTAACCTTTTATCTAAATTTGTTTGGTAGCATTTATGATGGTATTTGTATATGTTAGCTGACAATCTGATATGGAGCATATCCTGTGATGAATATACCTAGATGAACCGCAATATTCATAAAGTCCTACGAAACTGAAAGTGTAGACAGGCAGGGGGTGGTGGAAAATAATAAATAATGTAAACTTACCTATCCTCATGGCCTGTAGTTCTGCTCCCGGGTACCGTTGACAGCTGTTGGTGATTTGCAGCTCTCCTAGCTGCAACGTCACATGCTCAGCTGAATGATTGCCTGCTCAGCTAATCAGTAACTGGGGCAGGAAACTGCTGCAGTTGCTGACTGGCTGAGCAGGCAATGGCTCAGCCAGGTCGTGATGTTGCAGATGGAAAAATCGGTTACATGATGTACCCAGTTTCCAGCAGAAGATGACAGCCGGTGGGGTGGGCATCAACGGGACCTGAGAGCAGTGCAACGGAGGCATGAGAACGGGTGAGTTTATTATTTTTACTTGCCCTCCTGCCTGCTGTTTTTAATTTTCGTGAGACTTCCTCTTTAAGCTTTTTAAACCACAGGCACTTGCCTTTTTTGCTATGTATGCAAAGTATGTAATGTGCTGACAGTCTTTTCTAGTACCCAGGTCTACAAACTGTACAGCTGCTACTCTTTTTCTTCTTTGTACCTTTGGGCAAAAACACTTAGCTTCTGTCTTCAGTTCTTTGTAAAGTATGATTTTCAAATATAGCACCATTGTTAATGGTCAACCTTTTTATGAGGCACTCAAAGTCTAGATAGTATAGCCCACCCTGCTGGTTAGAGGCAAGTGGCTTATGACACAGGCTTAAATAGGTTATCCAGCATTGGAAAAACTTTCTTCCAGAGACAGCATGACTCTTGTCTCCAGTGTGGGTGAGTTTTTGCAACTCTGTTCCATTGAAATGAATGGAGCTTAATTGCATACCACACCTGAACTGGAGGCAAGAGTCAAGTGGCCATGTTTTTCTAACACTGGATAACCCCTTAATGACCGTGGGTGTACACTTACGGGTCCTCGTGGTCAATGATGGGCTTCAGCGATTGTGTAGCCCCTTAAACACTGCGATTGCAAAAAAAACAAAAAACACGATTGCTTTATTTTACTATTTTATTTTACTAAATAGTAATCAATACATCTGATATATACAGTACCAATATGGTACTAATAAATACTAAAGATCATGATGCAAAAAATTATGTCCCAACCAGACCTGTAGTAATAAAATAAAAGCACTATAAGTGTCACAGTATGGCCATTGTAATCATACCCATTTGCAAAAAAATAAAAAGTTTTACTGTAAAGTGCATTACGTACACAGGGAAACCCTTCAAAATCAGCATTTTCTTTCCCAATTTCATCCCATAAATGATATTTTGGGGGTTTTGTCATTTATGTTATGGTAGCTTGATATGCACCATTACAAAGTAGATTTGTTCCTGGAAAAAAACAAGCCCTCACGTGGCCCTTTATATGGAGAAATAAGAGTTATAGCTCTTAGAAGTCGAGGAAGAAAAACTAAAATGCAAAAATGAACATTTGCCTGGTCATTTGGGCCATTTGTCCTTGAAGGGTTTAAGTGTCACTGTCATTCTAAAAAATAAAAGTTTTGTTTGGTTTTACTGATTATAAGAAAAAGCCGGAAGAAGTCTGCGCTCAGCATGGCCCTCTCTCTGCTCTGCGTCACGTGATGAGTTGGACTCATAATGTAAGTCTATGACGCTGTCTCTTTGCATCAGTGAACCACACTGCCCTGCTGTCCTCTCCCTGCTCCTTATCCTTTTCGGTCAGGGTCAAAACTTTTGAGATGTCTCTGACATGTCAAATGTTTTTTTTTACAACCACAGTGACCCCACATAGAAGAGGGCAGTAGAGGTCTCTACAATGGTTGCTTTAAAGTAAAACAAACTTTTTACTTCACACTAAATTGTTTTTAGTTACTGTCAGTGATGCTTTAAGAGAACATCAAACTTTGCACATTACTTGAAGGGAAGCTGTCATAGTTTTTATGCTGCACTCATCATAAGGGCAGTCCCAGGTGTCTTCTGCCTGACTGTGGAGGTGTCCGCCCTCCACCCAAAGCAGAAAGTGAAAGCAGGCCAGGGGCCTGAAAAGGGGTAAGTTTGGCAGCTGAGAATACACCTTTTAAAGGGAATGTGTCGCAAAGTTAAAAAAATTTTTGAAAGTGTTAAAACTGAATTTGTTATTTTTTTTTGTTAATTTATATGTGGTTTTCATTTTTTTTACATCTAAGGAAATATGAAAAATTAACAATCTAATTTTCCATATTTCCCAGTGATGACCACCAGGGGGAGCTCCACCAGGAAACTGCTGGTAAAAGCAGCCTGAAAGCCGGCTGCTGAAAAAAAAGGGCAGTCTCTGCTCAACTGCTGTGACATCATCACCTCCCTCCTCTTTTCACAGGGGAAACAAAGAGGGGAAAGGTGCTATTATGTGTACTGCTGGGCAGCGCCATTTTGTTGTTGTCTGCACAGCAGTACACATATACAAGTGTGTCCCTAGCCTTTCATAATAAACCTCAACTGCTGCAGAACCT